>NC_057797.1:773124168-773479920 GCF_018294505.1 Triticum aestivum | reverse complement strand
GTAAGAAATCTGTCATGCGTTGCCTCCGCGGTCGCTCGCCATTGTTGCGGAGAAGTCATCCACAGATAGATGTGCATTCGTTGCGGCGGCTCGATTGAGAAACCCTGATCAGGGGGGAAGAGTCAGAATTGGGCGGTGGCGACGCATCGATCTAGGAATCCTATGTGCGAGAGAAAGAAAGAAAGAGGTGGGGATTCGGGTGCGGCGGCGCAGCTGGTGGAGAACGGGAGACGAGCGGCGGTACAGACTTCTTTTGATATTGAAGCATTGATGCCAACCCATCAGTCAAAAACCCATCCTACCTCAGGCAGAAAACTAGACACAGATAGGTTCTCACCCGTCTAGGCTCACATCCATGATGCTTTGTAATTACATTAATGTGTATTAGTTCTAGCCCGTCCTGGTACATGGGATGTTCACCATAGCTAATCGTTTTGTGCATTTTTCACCAGGTGTGAAATAAATTGTGATACAAATATTCTAAATTGGTAGACCTACTTTAAGCTTAGGTCTAAATCCAGTGATATGTGTATTGTTATAAATGGGTACATAAAATCATGCCGCGCCTTACATCAAAATTTATGTGTGCCCCACAATAAAACGCTTAAGTAATTTCGCAAATAACAACTTAACAGTACTTTATTAAAGTTGTATGAAGGTAATATTCTTAGTATGTTAGCCCGTGCTAATGCACGGGTTGACGACTAGTTTGATTAATTGATGTTCAATAGGTATCGTAATTGTAGACTGTAGTAGATCTATTTTCTTTTGCTAACTGAACTGGAGACGGGCAGCCTATGGGAAAACCAAAATCACTAACATGCAAATCCAAAACAATAAAATTAAAAAAGTCCATTTTAAATGAAAATATTAATCAAATTCCAATTGCACTGTTGTATTTGTTAGAATAGAATCGTTAAAACTTATTAACCAAAACTTATCCAACAATATTTCTTAACCAAAACTTATTAACAAAGTATCATAAGAATCTAAATCTCACACACATGTATACCTCATTTCATCAACTAAATATGCAATATTCATTCATCTAAATCTCACACACATTTACACCACATTTCATCAACTAAATATCAACTTTATATTCATATAATCTCACACAAATTATACCGCATTTCATCAAATAAATATAGTCATCGTGAAAGTTCTAGTCAAGACCTTCAACCTGCCTTACAGGCTAGCTGATCCAACACTCGAGGATTATAGTCATCTGATTTGTTGAGCCTCAAGTCGCCTTATTGCATAAGACGACATGAGCCTCGGGCGCTACAACCATCTGATGTATTGAGCCTCAAGACACCTCGTCAAGACAGCATGAGCCTCGTGGGCTACAGAGGGATACATCAAGAAAAAATCGGCCGACAAAACTCGGGGCCTTGACATTGACATTGCCCTCGAGCGAAACTAGGAGGCTGTGCTACTCGGCAGCCTTGACGTCCATTATATGGATGTGAGGCTTCTGCTTCCTCATGTGTGATGCGGCCGCTTTATCATGAGTTGGTGAAACACAATCATGGTCTTCTGTCTGTTCAAATGCTGAGTTTAAACTGTCGTGGACCCACATTAAGACGGACAAGCCATCGCGAAGATTCCCTAGCATAGATTGACGCGTGATTTGACCGGCTGATCTATAACGATAAGTTTCACATAGTCAGATTCGGCTTTCCGCAAGCCAGAATTTTCATAAGTTCTTAGGAATGCTCCGAGTTCTTCATTCTGCCTCAGAAGGCATGGACGAAAAGACGAATCTACATCTACTAGGAAGGCAAGGGGCCGCAGACGGCTAACTTGAAGTTTCCAGGGGCTAATGTTGGGGATATACCAAACACGGGTATCGCCGGCATTGGGATAAGCCGGACTACCAGGGTGGCCCAGGAAGGTGGCAAGGCTTTGCTGGGAGGCCCAGCAGGACGAGGCACAAGGATCAAGGCCCATCTGGCTAATGAAGAGTCCAAGATGAAGCCAAATCAAGTTGCACGGGCGCACGACGCCTTTATAAGCCGGCCCTCGTGAGCCCTTAGGGAACGTTTTATGTTGGAAATATGCCCTGGAGGCAATAATAAAATGGTTATTATTATATTTCTTTGTTCATGATAATTGTCTATTGTTCATGCTATAATTGTGTTATCCGGAAATCGTAATACATGTGTGAATACATAGACCACAACACGTCCCTAGTGAGCCTCTAGTTGACTATCTCGTTGATCAAAAGATAGTCATGGTTTCCTGACTATGGACATTGGATGTCATTGATAACGGGATCACATCATTAGGAGAATGATGTGATGGACAAGACCCAATCCTAAGCATAGCTCAAAGATCATGTAGTTCGTTTGCTATAGCTTTTCCGAATGTCAAGTATCATTTCCTTAGACCATGAGATTGTGCAACTTCCGGATACCGTAGGAGTGCTTTGGGTGTGCCAAACGTCACAACATAACTGGGTGACTATAAAGGTACACTACGGGTATCTCCGAAAGTGTCTGTTGGGTTGGCACGAATCGAGACTGGGATTTGTCACTCCGTATGACGGAGAGGTATCTCTGGGCCCACTCGGTAATTCATCATCATAATGAGCTCAATGTGACAAATTGGTTGATCACGGGATCATGCATTATGGTACGAGTAAAGTGACTTGCCAGTAACGAGATTGAACGAGGTATTGGGATATCGACGATCGAGTCTCGGGCAAGTAACGTACCGATTGACAAAGGGAATTGTGATGAACTTCAATATGCAGGGGATGGAAAAGATCATTCCTGAGGTATATTCAATGCTGAAATCAGCGGAGGTGGAAATCAAAAAGGAACATCATGTGTTGATGGTGAATAAAACCACTAAGTTCAAGAAAGGCAAGGGTAAAAAGAACTTCAAGAAGGACGGCAGGGGAGTTGCCGCGCCCGGTAAGCAAGCTGCCGGGAAGAAGCCAAAGAATGGACCCAAGCCCGAGACTGAGTATTTTTTATTGCAAGGGAAGTGGTCACTAGAAGCGGAACTGCCCGAAATACTTAGCGGACAAGAAGGCCGGCAACACTAAAGGTATATGTGATATACATGTAATTGATGTGTACCTTACCAGTACTCGTAGTAGCTCCTGGGTATTTGATACCGGTGCGGTTCCTCACATTTGTAACTCAAAGCAGGAGCTGCAGAATAAGCGGAGACTGGCGAAGGACGAGGCGACGATGCGCGTCGGGAATGGTTCCAAGGTCGATGTGATCACCGTCGGCACGCTACCTCTACATTTACCTACGGGATTAGTTTTAAACCTCAATAATTGTTATTTAGTGCCAGCTTTGAGCATGAACATTGTATCAGGATCTCGTTTTATTCGAGATGGCTACTCATTTAAATCCGAGAATAATGGTTGTTCTATTTATATGAGAGATATGTTTTATGGTCATGCTCCACTGGTGAATGGTTTATTCTTAATGAATCTCGAGCGTAATGTTACACATATTCATAGTGTGAATACCAAAAGATGTAAGGTTGATAATGATAGTCCCATATACTTATGGCACTGCCGCCTTGGTCACATAGGTGTCAAACGCATGAAGAAGCTCCATGCAGATGGACTTTTGGAGTCTCTTGATTACGAATCATTTGACACATGCGAACCATGCCTCATGGGTAAAATGACCAAGACTCCGTTCTCAGGAACAATGGAGCGGGCAACCAACTTATTGGAAATCATACATGCTGATGTGTGCGGTCCAATGAGTGTTGAGGCTCACGGTGGCTATCGTTATGTTCTCACCCTCACTGATGACTTGAGTAGATATGGGTATGTCTACTTGATGAAACACAAGTCTGAGACCTTTGAAAAGTTCAAGGAATTTCAGAGTGAGGTTGAGAATCAACGTGACAGAAAAATCAAGTTCTTGCGATCAGATCGTGGGGGAGAATACTTGAGTCACGAATTTGGCACGCACTTAAGGAAATGTGGAATAGTTTCACAACTCACGCCGCCTAGAACACCTCAGCGTAATGGTGTGTCCGAACGTCATAATCGCACTCTATTGGATATGGTGCGATCTATGATGTCTCTTACCGATCTACCGCTGTCATTTTGGGGCTATACTTTAGAGACTGCCACATTCACTTTAGGGCTCCGTCAAAATCCGTTGAGACGACACCGTATGAACTATGGTTTGGGAAGAATCCTAAGCTGTCGTTTCTGAAAGTTTGGGGATGCGATGCTTATGTTAAGAAACTTCAACCTGAAAAGCTCAAACCCAAGTCGGAAAAATGCGTCTTCATAGGATACCCTAAACAAACTATTGGGTATACCTTCTACCTCAGATCCGAAGGCAAGATCTTTGTTGCCAAGAATGGATCCTTTCTAGAGAAAGAGTTTCTCTCGAAAGAAATAAGTCGGAGGAAAGTAGAACTTGATGAAGTATTGCCTCTTGAAGCGGAGAGTGGCGCAACTCAGGAAAATGTTCCTAAGGTGCTTGCACCGACTAGAGAGGAAGTTAATGATGATGATCATGAAACTTCAGATCAAGTTGCTATTGAACTTCGTAGGTCCACAAGGACACGTTCCGCACCAGAGTGGTACGGCAATCCTGTCTTGGAAATCATGTTGTTAGACAACGGTGAACCTTCGAACTATGAAGAAGCGATGGCGGGCCCGGATTCTAACAAATGGCTGGAAGCCATGAAATCCGAGATAGGATCCATGTGTGAAAACGAAGTATGGACTTTGACTGACTTGCCCGATGATCGGCGAGCCATAGAAAATAAATGGAAGAATAAGGTAGACGCGGATGGTAATGTAACCATCTACAAAGCTCGGCTTGTCGCTAAGGGTTATCGACAAGTTCAAGGGGTTGACTACGATGAGACTTTCTCACCCATAGCGAAGCTGAAGTTCGTCCGAATCATGTTAGCAATTGCCGCATTCTATGATTATGAGATATGGCAAATGGACGTCAAAACGGCATTCCTTAATGGTTTCCTTAAGGAAGAATTGTATATGATGCAGCCGGAAGGTTTTGTCGATCCTAAGAATGCTGACAAGGTGTGCAAGCTCCAATGCTCGATCTATGGGCTGGTGCAAGCATCTCGGAGTTGGAACATTAGTTTTGATGAAATGATCAAAGCGTTTGGGTTTACGCAGACTTATGGAGAAGCCTGCATTTACAAGAAAGTGAGTGGGAGCTCTGTAGCATTTCTCATAATGTATGTGGATGACATACTGTTGATGGGAAATGATATAGAATTCTTGGAAATCATAAAGGCCTACTTGAACAAGTGTTTTTCAATGAAGGATCTTGGAGAAGCTGCTTACATATTAGGCACCAAGATCTATAGAGATAGATCGAGACGCCTCATTGGTCTTTCACAGAGTATGTACCTTGACAAGATATTGAAGAAGTTCAATATGGATCAGTCAAAGAAGGGGTTCTTGCCTATATTGCAAGGTACGAGATTGAGCACGGCTCAATGCCCAACCACGGCAGAAGATAGAGAAAAGATGAGTGTCGTCCCCTATGCCTCGGCCATAGGGTCTATCATGTATGCTATGTTGTGTACCAGACCTCATGTAAACCTTGCCGTAAGTTTGGTAGGAAGGTCCCAAAGTAATCCCGACATGGAACACTGGACAGCGGTCGAGAATATCCTGAAGTACCTGAAGAGGACTAAGGATATGTTTCTCGTTTATGGAGGTGACGAAGAGCTCGTCTTAAAGGGTTACGTCGATGCTAGCTTCGACACAGATCTAGATGACTCGAAGTCACAAACCGGATACGTGTATATTTTGAATGGTGGGGAAGTAAGCTGGTGCAGTTGCAAGCAAAGCGTTGTGGCGGGATCTACATGTGAAGCGGAGTACATGGCAGCCTCAGAGGCAGCACAAGAAGTAATCTGGGTGAAGGAGTTCATTACCGACCAAGGAGTCATACCCAATGCATCGGGCCCGATGACTCTCTTCTGTGACAACACTGGAGCTATTACCCTTGCCAAGGAGCCCAGGTTTCACAGGAAGATCAGGCATATCAAGCGTCGCTTCAACTCCATTCGTGAAAGTATTCAAAATGGAGACATAGATATTTTTAAAGTGCATACGGACCTGAATGTGGCAGATCCGTTGACTAAGCCTCTCCCTAGAGCAAAACATGATAACACCAGAACTGCATGGGTGTTCGATTCATCACAATGTAACTAGACTATTGACTCTAGTGCAAGTGGGAGACTGTTGGAAATATGCCCTGGAGGCAATAATAAAATGGTTATTATTATATTTCTTTGTTCATGATAATTGTCTATTGTTCATGCTATAATTGTGTTATCCGGAAATCGTAATACATGTGTGAATACATAGACCACAACACGTCCCTAGTGAGCCTCTAGTTGACTAGCTCGTTGATCAAAAGATAGTCATGGTTTCCTGACTATGGACATTGGATGTCATTGATAATGGGATCACATCATTAGGAGAATGATGTGATGGACAAGACCCAATCCTAAGCATAGCTCAAAGATCGTGTAGTTCGTTTGCTATAGCTTTTCCGAATGTCAAGTATCATTTCCTTAGACCATGAGATTGTGCAACTCCCGGATACCGTAGGAGTGCTTTGGGTGTGCCAAACGTCACAACATAACTGGGTGACTATAAAGGTACACTACGGGTATCTCCGAAAGTGTCTGTTGGGTTGGCACGAATCGAGACTGGGATTTGTCACTCCGTATGACGGAGAGGTATCTCTGGGCCCACTCGATAATGCATCATCATAATGAGCTCAATGTGACCAAGTGGTTGATCACGGGATCATGCATTACGGTACAAGTAAAGTGACTTGCCGGTAACGAGATTGAACGAGGTATTGGCATACCGACGATCGAGTCTCGGGCAAGTAACGTACCGATTGACAAAGGGAATTGTATACGGGATTGATTGAATCCTCGACATCGTGGTTCATCCGATGAGATCATCGAGGAGCATGTGGGAGACAACATGGGTATCCAGATCCCGCTGTTGGTTATTGACCGAAGAGTCGTCTCGGTCATGTCTGCGTGTCTCCCGAACCCGTAGGGTCTACACACTTAAGGTTCGGTGACGCTAGGGTTGTTGAGATATTAGTATACGGTAACCCGAAAGTTGTTCGGAATCCCGGATGAGATCCCGGGCATCACGAGGAGTTCCGGAATGATCCGGAGGTGAAGATTTATATATACGAAGTCGAGTTTCGGCCATCGGGAAAGTTTCGGGGCTAATCGGTATTGTACCGGGACCACCGGAAGGGTCCCGGGGGTCCACCGGGTGGGGCCACCTATCCCGGAGGGCTCCATGGGCTGAAGTGGAAGGGGAACCAGCCCCTAGTGGGCTGGTGCGCCCTCCTTGGGCCTCCTCCTGCGCCTAGGGTTGGAAACCCTAGGGGTGGGGGCGCCCCACTTGGCTTGGGGGGCACTCCACCCCCCTTGGCCGCCACCCCCCCTTGGAGATTGCATCTCCTAGGGCCGGCGCCCCCCTAGGGGTCCTATGTATAGTGGGGGGAGGGAGGGCAGCCACGCCCTAGCCCCTGGCGCCTCCCTCTCCCTCCCGTGACACTTCTCCCTCTCCCTGAGCTTGGCGAAGCCCTGCCGAGATCACCGTTGCTTCCACCACCACGCCGTCGTGCTGCTGGATCTCAATCAACCTCTCCTTCCCCCTTGCTGGATCAAGTTGGAGGAGACGTCTTCCCAACCGTACGTGTGTTGAACGCGGAGGTGCCGTCCGTTCGGCGCTAGGTCATCGGTGATTTGGATCACGGCGAGTACGACTCCATCAATCCCGTTCTCTTGAACGCTTCCGCGCGCGATCTACAAGGGTATGTAGATGCACTCCCCTCTCCCTCGTTGCTAGATGACTCCATAGATTGATCTTGGTGACGCGTAGAATTTTTTTAAAATTCTGCTATGTTACCCAACAGTTTAGATGGTGAATCAAACAATCTCTCTCATTGTAAGTTGGCACACCATACTTCGCCTTATAGTGAGTTATAGCAGCACGTAGGATCTCGCCACCGTTGCGTGATCTGAAGCTAGGTAAACTGTGTGCAATCCCGTCACCGGAGCCCTCTCCCTTAACACCCACGATCACCATGTCGGCTATGGAACCCCGGTTCCTTGTTGCAGACTTGATACCACGACAATTCGAATTGGTAGAACGGACTCCTGTTGTATCACTGAAGTGCCACAACAGAACCTGAAGAGAGGCCGCGTGAGGGAAATGCTGAAGTTGATGTGGACATGCGCGGCCGTCTCGATGAACGAAAGCAGCAGCACCCTGCTTCACTCTTCGACCTGGACAATCAACTGCAATTTTTTGCTGGCCACAGTGATAAGGATCAACGTGACCCAAATGGTTTTTAGGCCCGATCTTTCATGGCATACCCGGACAACTCCGATCGCCGAGCAGAATAGATTCTACTCCCCGATACACAAACACAAGTCCTTACGAATCAGCAAGCACGGAGGTTTTCGAACAGCTCCCTCTAAACTCGATATGGATATCTTACCCTCGAAAACACATCATGTTTCTTAACTCAAAACATAACCTAAGGATACAATGGCCGGCAGCCAACCCTTTATTTATATGGGTGACTCCAGAAACCCTAAACAACTCGGACCCACTTTTCCTGAACAGAAAAAATAAAAACAACACAACCGGAAATTAAAAAAGACACTTTGCGCGCCAATATTGTCACGCCTGCTGGTGGACCCCAGCCGAACTCCTTCAAACTCAGCATGCTCAACAAGCTCTTTCAAACATAGCCACGCCTCCTTTGATCTTCTCCTTGTGCGGCAGAAACAGGAACACTGAGTCACCTGCACGTTGGTACGCTCCTTCCGCGGCATTTGCAGAGAGCACTCCTCGAACTCGCGTCGGCCCAGCAAATTTGGTTTATTTGGCATCACGGTGCTGCCTCGATGTTCACCTTACTGTTGTCTTCGGTGTAAAAATGTTTACACTATGTATTTGATCATTTCAGTATATATGAAAAAAAAGATTATACATGGATTAAAATCGACGTGAAGCAACGCACGGGCAGTGTTTGCTAGTATAAGCAAATTTGAACTTTAGCTTGGTTCCGACATCCAACCAACCAATACAGAGGCTCATCATGCATGCTAAACTGCTAGTACGGAAGGATTCCCAAGGACCTTCCATAGTTGACGACGTCGTCGTATATTTCGTCCAACGCCTTGTACCTGAACTCAAACCCTTCCCTGATGAGTTTCGCCGACGAAATGCAGACTCTCAACTTCTCGGGGCGACCACCAAACCTGATAACAAACATACACGCTATATATTCACAAATCACGATCGAGAGCATCGGAACTTGCCGTGTTTCCATAGATGTTGGCACACACCTGTCGGTATTGACGTTATACTGTGGGTACTTGGCGGCCAGGAAGGTGGCTAGCTCCGCGAGGGTGGTGTCGAGGCTGCTGCAGATATATCTTCCTGACGCAGCCTCCTCCTCGGCTAAGAAGATCTTTGCGCGGCAGAGGTCGTGGACATGGACCATCGGGATCGAGCCAGACGCCCTGTCGACGAGTTCCAGGCTGCGAATCTTCTCGTCGTCACCTGAGATAATCATTCACCACACACGTCGTTCGATGAATTAGTAGTCTCTAATGGTCCCTTTTAATTATCGTTGCATCTTGACTTGGTATCAGGCTCACCAGTCAGCAAAGAAAGGATAACGGGGACGCTGGTGTGGACAATCGTCGCCGGCGCCTCGCCAACCGTGAAGGCGGGGCACACCGTAACAAGGCTGATGCCGCTGTCCTGCGCGAAAGTCCGCGCCGCCTTTTCCATAAGCACCTTTGAGACATTGTAGGCCTGTGATACGGCACGCAAGCATGTCATCACATTCACATTATTTGACAGATTTCTACCCGCCCTAATTAAAATTAAAAAGGAACGGAAGTACTAAAAAAATGTGCATGCCTACCCAGCCGCCGGCCTTGGTAACTCTGAGGTACTCAACGTCGCTCCAGGACTCCTCGTCCAGGACATGGCTGTCTCCTAGTGGCAGAGGCCGGCCGGCGACAGCCGCCACTGACGATGTCAGGATCACGCGCTTCACCGTCCCCGCCCTCACGCACGACCTCATTGCGTTAAGGGTTCCGCTGACGGCCAGCTCGATCACTTCTTTCTGCCATGAGATATAACCAACTAAAAACAGTGCCTTTTCCATAATCAAATCTGACCCTAGTACAGAGTGTTTGGTCAGGCTCTACCTCAGGGTTCTCCGCGTGGAGGTTCATCGGAGCCGCGACGAGGAAGGCATAGTCGCAGCCGGCCACGGCCTCATCGAAGCTACCCTCGTCCTCCAGGTCGGCGCGGAAGACCTCTAAGGGACCGAGCGCTTGCAAGTCCTTGAGATGGGGGTGATTCTCCATGTCATCTGAGATCCAAAAAACAAATAACAGTGCCTGTCAGCTCAGGGTTCATCACATCACAAATTCACAATAGAGAGCGATCGAGGATCTAACCGGACTTTCTGATTGTCGTCTTGACGGTGTATCCCTTTTGCAGCAGCATCTTCACGAGGGCCGAGGCGATGTATCCGTCACCTCCGGTGACACACGCCGTCTTCCTCCTCATCGCATCACCTGCCACGGACGTCATCAGGCCGGCTGGAGGTGGAGAGTCGAGCACCGGAGTTCCTGTTCCTCTGCTGGTGGAGTAGTGCTTGTGGGCGCTCGTGGCTTTCACCTCTCAGGTAACGTGTGTCGTAGCTGGTAATCCATGAGCGGGGTTCGTTAGAGGGATGGTTTGGATCCCAGGAAAAAAAGAGAGGAATGGTTTGGATGCTTTCAAGAAACCACAAGCTAGTTGCATTTATTTCTCCACAGATTGCCACCATATACAAAGGTTAGATGCTTTCCAACTTACCCCGCAGAAAAAAGAGATGCTTTCCAACTTGTAGTTGTCTTTCAGATTGATTAGACCGAGCCAACTGCTCCATTGTGCTCCAGTGATATTGAAGTCTTCCATTTTTTTTTTGCGGGAATATATTGAAGTCTTTCATTGATCTGCTAGTATCCAAAAGAGACGACTGGCAGGTTAGTACTATCAAGTTGGCCATGTAGAAGTGCACTGGCAGGTTAGTTTAGAGTGAATTGCAAAAAACCACCACATTGACGCATAGGTTTGCAGAAAACACCCCTTTACGAATTTGGGCCAGAAACCACTGATTTTCAGCCTAATGTTTTGCAAAAAAATGCTAATCGGTCTATTTGCACATTTTAACCGCAATTATGACATGTGGGGCCCACATTGGTGCATAACGTTCACTATAGACAATGTTAGACTGGTTTTTTTTTCAAAAGGAACCCTCCCTCCAAAAAAAGGGAATCTTCCTTCCATGCTCGATCCAGTCGAGATCAGGCCCCGCCGCCGTTCCCACAGGTCACCGCCGCCGCGACCTGGGCCAAGCTGTTCGCCGCCTCCTTGCTACAGAGCGGCGGCTCTAGCCTCGCGCCCGCCACGGCCACAACCTAGTCTAGGTCGAGGTCGGCGGCCACGGCCGAGGCACACGGGTCGGCTGGCGCCCTGCTCCTGGAAGCATGGGGTGGTGGGCTAGCGGCGGCTTTGACCTCCGAATCACCACACAGAACGGTCGTTGCCTCCTCCTTCAGGCATGGCGGCTCGTTGCCTCCTCCTTCAGGCATGGCGGCAGTGCAACAGCCGGCGCACGGAGTGGCTGCAACCTCCCGGCAACGATGGCAGCATCGGAGCAAGCAGTGGCGGCGGGGCGCAACACAGGCGCACGCAGCAGCGGCCGCGCCCAGCATGTTCGCGAGCAGTAGCGTGCATCACCGGAGCAAGAAGACTAGTGGAGGCTGACATCACCGAAGCAAGAAGACTAGTGGCGGCGCGCATCACCGGAGCAAGCAGCGGCACGCCGGTGAGCAAAACGGGCGCAAGCAGCAACGCCGGCGAGCAAGCAGCAGCAGCAATGCACAGCAAGGGCGCAGCCAGGCAGGAACCCTCACCGGTAAGCTCCGCCATAGCCGGGGCACCGGTGTGGGTGATAGTGCACGAGCGCGGGATGGCCGCCGGCGGAGTATGGTTGAGTTGGGTATGGCAAGGGCCTAATTGCATATTTGTTTTCAAATTGAAGGTTGCCTCTGCAAATATACTCGGTACTAATTGTCATGCCACATCATCAAATGTGGGCCCCACATGTCATAATAACAGTTAAAATGTCCAAGTAGACCGATCAGTGTTTTTTTGCAAAAGATTAGACCGAAAATCAGTGGTTTCTGGCACAAATTTGTAAAAGAGTGTTTTCTACAAACCTATGCACTAATCCAAGAAAGTAGTTGTAATTCTGTTCTCGGTTTTCACAGAGCGACTAAAGTAGCTATGTGTGTGCATGTCGATAGTCTAGTCGTCTCTTTATGTTGTACTAGGAAACATGGCCCGTGTGTTGCAACGGGATAAAAAATTCCCTACCGACACGCACAAAGTAAGTTTTCATTGGCATGGCACGAACACCTGGTTAGATGATGATGGGCTTGATCTAGGTCGCACAGATATTGTTGTAGCATCAGATTGCCAAGGAGTGGTTAATGATATTCAGAGAGGTACGAGCGGTATGTATGCTAGCATTGTCAAGGAAACCAGACCGCAAGTCAGTTTACTAGATGTTCCTTCATCTTCATTGGAAGAGAGTCTAATCTGTATCCCCACGAACTTGTTTTTTGATCAATAAAATGGAGTGTGTTTAGACTAAAGAAAAAACGAATGCACGATTGGGGTTTCAATTTTGTCAGACTGGAGACAAGTTCCATATTACAAGTTCCAGTTTCAGTTCATCGAATTAGAATTGTACGTTTCACCTATCAACTTGAGTTTACAGGAGAAAAGGCAGTAGCAACCCCAATCTCAGGGTAAGAAATGAAGGCCGGTTCTTGTTGTCTCGGCGTTCCGATTTAATCTGTGCTACTTTCAGTCGTATAAAACATGTCGGAATTACTTGGAAGTCATGAGAATGGTTACAGACAAATGCAACTCTCTCAGGGTAAGAATTACAGCAAAGAATGTGACCTCCTGCTGCTCAGCTCCTGCGATTCTAGTCCCATATCTTCATCACCAAATACCCGAGCCAATGATGAGTACTCTGGCTCATATTAGTCATATATATGAACCATACTACAAAATAAGTATTGGACAAGCAGCAACAAAACAAAACTTAACTCTGAAGACCAGAAAGTAGACATGCTTTTCAAACCACGACCGGCAAGCACACTCAAACACACAACTTCTGGTGATACTTGGGCTGAAACTCCATGTCATCTGAGGTGCAAAACAAAATAACGTGCCTGTCAGCTCAGAGTTCATCACATTCACATCACAACAGACAGTCATCCGAATAGAGAGCGATCAAGGATCTAACCAGACTTTCTGACTGTCGTCTTGACGGTGTATACCTTCTGCAGCAGCATCTTCACAAGGGCTCAGGCGATGTGCCCGTCCCCTCCGGTGACGCATGCCGTCTTCCTCCGCATCGCATCACCTGCCACAGACGTCATCAGGCCGGCTGGAGGTGGAGAGTCGAGCACCAGAGTTCCGTTCCTCTGCTGGTGGAGTGGTGCTTGTGGGCGCTCGTGGCTTTCACCTCTCAGGTAACATGTGTCGTAGCTGGTGATCCATGAGCGGGCTTCGTTAGAGGAATGGTTTGGATCCCCGAAAAAAAGAGAGGAATGGTTTGGATCCCCGAAAAAAAGAGAGGAATGGTTTGGATGCTTTCAAGAAACCACATGCTAGTTGCATTTATTTCTCCACAGATTGTCACCATGGAATAACCGGGAAATCTCAATTATTGCTCAGTTGTGCTGCGCTGGATATACAAAGATTAGAGGCTTTCTAACTTGTATTTTTCTTTCAGATTGATTATACCTGGCCAGCTGCTCCATTGTGCTGCCCTGGATATACAAAGGTTAGATTCTTTCCAACTTGTATTTTCCTTTCAGATTGACTATATACCTAGCCAACTGCTAGATGCATTGTGCTCCAGTGATATTGAAGTCTTCCGTCGACCTGCTAGTATCCAAAAGAGACAACTGGCTGATTAGTACTATCAAGTTGGCCATGTAGAAGTGCACTGGCAGGTTAGTTTATCACGTTGTAGCTTTCATTAATCACCAGGGACGATGTGATGAAAGGAGCACTATATAGAGTGGTAGCAGCGCGACGAAAGTGTAATTGAAATCTTGTTGTCGGTTTTCATAGAGCGACTAAAGTAGATATGTGTGTGCATGCCGATAGTGTAGTACTAGGAAACATGCCCCGTACGTTGCAACGGGATAAAAAAAATCTACTTTAGTCAGTTTATCTTACATTAAGGTGCAAAGAATGTTGAAGTGAGTTTTCGTTGGCATGGCACGAGCACTGGGTTAGATGATGATGGCCCGATGATAAGGTGCAAATTTATCTTACATCAACTTTATGCTTCATCCTTCATACCACCGTTATGTAGTATATCATTATAAGAGAAGATTACTATGAAGAGACCAATAAAGTCTCCTTAAGCATTTCCTATTTGTTGAGGGTTGTATCATTAATTATGAAGATGCATAGTGCTAATGTATATATTTAAAACATGGTACAAATGTTACATTTCTGCAACGCCTCTCCCAGCGGGAGGGAGCTCCGTCGCCACCGCCACTCGATCTCCCTCCGCCGGCCACCTCCTCCACAACAGAGAGCAGATCCAGAACCCTCTCATCGTCTCTTTCTATCCCATCACATCCCGACCCTCGCTCGCCCCCGCTCGGGCGACTCAGGTGGTGTCACAACCCTCGCCGCCGGGGGCGTCACCTCCTTCCTCCCCTCCCCCCGTCGCCGTCAGAGGACGACGCCGGGCTATGCCCGAGGGCCGACGGCGGTGGCGGGGGTCTCTTGTTGGGAAATATAGTAGAAAACAAAAGGAAGACTCGCAACATTGTCTCTTCACATGTCTTTGTGTGAAACACTTGTGGTCTTGGCTAGGACTTCTGGATGCCATTCAAAGAGTAACTGATGAGGACAGATCACGCTTAGTCACTATCACTAGTGCAGAACCGGGCAATAGCACCGGTTCGTAAGGCCTTTTAGTGCCGGTTCGGTAACCGACACTAAAGTGGGGGCACTAAATCCCCCCCCCCTTTAGTACCGGTTTAGCACGAACCGGTGCTAAAGGGAAACCACGTGGCACGAGCCAGCTCCGGGGGCAGGGAGCCCTTTAGTACCGGTTGGTGACACCAACCGGTATTAAAAGGTTGGGTGGTTTTGGGTTTATGATTTCTTTTTCATTTAATTTTGTGTTTTCCATTTAATTCTTTTTCGTTTGCTGGTATTTTATGATACTACATATTGTACACGTTATGCATATATATAAATAGAATTTCTAGTAGAACAGATCATATATATATATATACATACAATTAGCTAGCTATATACAATTTCTCCTAATTGGTGCCTTCGGAGCCAGTGGCATTAGCCTAATTGGTGCCTTCGAAGCACGATAACAATTGGAAGTGGTTCATGGGGGCGGTAGCGGGTAATAGTATTCTCCTTTGGGATCTATGACCTGGTCGAGCAAAAATCCCGCTATTTCCTCTTGAATTGCTTCTATGCGGTCCTCTAGTAGGAGATTCTCCCGCACCTCTTTGAACTGTTAAGAAGGAGATCAATATGCATGTGTATTAGTTGTGCGACTAGATATCGATAATGGTGTAAAAATTGTGAATAGTGTTCTGACAAACGTACCCACTCCTGTCTTTGAGATCTACTCCTGTCGGACGCCATCATGCGAATGTTCTCGCAAACGTAGTATGCACACAGATTATTCCCCGGCGCCTGCTTCAGGGCCTTTAGGAGAATGGAATTTGATCAGATAATAATTAATCAAGCATGATAATTAAAGAGATGGCAGCTAGCTAGTATTACTTAATTACTTACCCGGGGTCGATACCATTTTAGATTTGGTTTCCATTGGCATAGAGTGACGCTGATGAACTTTGATCAAGCCCTGCCCGCCGAGAAAGAAAATGAATAAATGAGTTATTAAATAGTTGTTATCAGGAAATGACAAACTAATTAAATAGGTCGAGACATAGTTAATAATGATTGAAATTACCTGTTGACTATCCCCTTCACGATGGTGTAATCAGTTGGTTTCTTAAGTAGTGAGTCTAGTACTTCAACTGTTTCTTCATCAACTTTAATGATTAACAAGATCCAGTGAAATCTGCATGCACACACGTTTGCATGTCTTAATTAAGCGGGCATATGTAAGCAAAAACATGTAGCTAGCTAGTAGGCAAAAACAGAATTTGTAGTACAAGACAGTGTGACTCACTTGAAGTTGTAAGGAAGTAGTATATCATCATTGTATTTGAGGCGCTTGAAGAACTCTAGCATGCTTTCCTCTACACTTTTTTCGTAATATGGATCTAATTTCCATGTGTATTCGTTAATGATATTTGGGTCAACGAACCCAATGCCATAGCGTCCACTTTTTTTCATTTCATAAATCTTCATCCTGCATAATACCATAGAAAAGAATATAGTGAGGATAATTATAGGTAATGATTGATCAAAATGATCACTACAGCTAGCTTGAGACTTAGATTACAGAAAGAAATCACTTACAGACAATAGCAACTGACGATAGATTTGTCCAGTGCGTCTTGATTGTATAGCTGAAATAGTTCTGAATACTAAACGGACACAGCTTTGTCATGGTAGTAATGATCCTTCTTGACATTCACCATGAGGGACTCTCGATTGGAATTCTTGGTAATGTCCATGTACCATTGATGCAATTCATACATTCTCGTTGGGAGCTTCTTGACCTCGTCTGGCTCGACCAAAGGTTGGCCCCGGACATATTGCCGTTTTATTTCCTCCTCTCTAGTCGGAGACATGGGCTCGATATCGAGGAGTTGTCCAACAGCGATCATGAGCGTTTCAGCCTGCTCAATATGCTCCTCGGTTATTACCACATCGCCCAGCCCAGGAACGTTAACGGTTTGCCCACAATAATATTGTGCACGCCTACTCTCATGTGTTGTTGGCACAACAAGCGGGGGGATTGATTGCGCCGCCTGTTCTCCAGCTTGGGAACGGTTTTACCGCTCCTTTTGCCAGCTGATTTGCTCGAGCTCGAGCTCTCCTCTTTCTGTAGACGTGCTCGAATTAACTTCTTGATGTGGCGCTCATAGTCTGTGTCAACAGGCTTGGGAGCTGGTGCTCTAGCCATACGAATGAAGTGGTCAATCTTTTCGTCAGGCACTTTCTCCCTTGGCGGCGGTGGCGGTTTCGGTGCAAAATGGACTTCCACCTCGGCCTTCGATATGGCTACGTTTTCCTCCTCGGACTTGTCGTAAGGCCTCTGCGGAAGAGGCGCGAGGCTTGGACCATATTGAAATTGCTTGCCTCCGCCTGTACCTCCAGTACTACCTCGACTTGTACCGCTACGCACCATAGTTGAGGCGGCAAAGACGGCTGACGTGGCTGAGTTGGAGAAGGAGGAGTGGCCTGAAGCTGTGCCGGACTTGGAGGAGGAGTGGCCTGAAGCTGTGCCGGACTTGGAGGAGGAGTGGCATGACGCTTTGCCGGACTTGGAGGAGGAGGAGTGGCCTGAAGCTGTGCCAGACTTGGAGGAGGAGTGGCCTGACGCGTTGGTGGACTTGGAGGAGCGGGAGTCTGCTGACTCGGTGGCGGACTTCGATGAGGAATCGGATGACGCGGTGTCGGTGGCCTTCGAAAAATGATGCAATCCTTTCTCCGTAGGATGATACGATGGTTGGCCTCTCCCAGTGTGTGCTCATCGTCACCTCTAGGAATGTCAAGCTCTAGCCCTGAATATTGGTCCACCACCTCATCAACCAAGACACGAGCATAGCCCGCTGGAATCGGGTTGCAATGGAAGGTTGCCTCTGGGGGATTTGTAAAAGCAAGGGCGCCCGCCACCTTCATGGATATGTTCTTCATTTTGAAGTGTAGCTCGCAGTTAGTGTTCTTCATGATGTCATCCATTGGGTATCTATCCAGCCATGCGTCGCCCGGGGCAGAACCCACGCTGCTTCTCGGCATGGATGGGACGGTGCTATCCAATGCTGGATCATCCGCTAGCTGCTGCAGCTGCTGAGACCCCCTTTGCTGGCTAAGTGGGTCGATCTGCTCCTGCTACCGCTGGAATTTGACTGCCAAGTCTGCATGCGCTGATTCTAGGCCATGAAGGCGTTCATAGTCCAGCTTCCTCTGCTCCTCCTCCATCTTTCTCTTCTTCTCCTCCGCAATCTTCTTTCTCGCACGGGTTCTGTAGTCGGCGTTCCATTCCGAAAACCCCTCATACCACGGAATAGCTCCCATGCCTCGTGTTCTTCCCGTGTGTTCAGGATTTCCCAGAGAACGCGTAAGCTCGTCGTTCTCTCTGTTGGGCTGGAACACCCTCGATCGAGCCTCTTCTATTGCAACAAGTAGCTTATCTTCGGCTCCATCCAGACATGCCTTCTTTGAAACTTGGCCTGTCTTCGGGTCCAACTCCCCCCATGCGCATAGAACCAAGTCCTGCACCTGGGGGGCCAGCTCAATGTTTCTGGAGTGACACCTGCATCCTCCATCTCTTTTTCAGACTTATCCCACTTAGGCATTCCCACTGTTGGGGAACGTAGTAATTTCAAAATTTTCCTACGCACACACAAGATCATGGTGATGCATAGCAACGAGAGGGGAGAGTGTTATCTACGTACCCACGCAGACCGACTGCGGAAGCGTTGACGCAACGAAGAGGAAGTAGTCGTACGACTTCTCGATCCGTCCGATACAAGCACCGTTACTCCGGCACCTCCGAGTTCTTAGCACACGTACAGCTCGATGACGATCCCCGGGCTCCGATCCAGCAAAGCGTCGGGGAGGAGTTTCGTCAGCACGACGGCGTGGTGACGATCTTGATGTTCTAGCGTCGCAGGGCTTTGCCTAAGCACCGCTACAATATGATCGAGGTGGAATATGGTGGCAGGGGGCACCGCACACGGCTAAGGAACGATCTCAAGGATCAACTTGTGTGTCTAGAGGTGCCCCCTGCCTCCGTATATAAAGGAGCCAAGGGGGAGGGGGCCGCCGGCCAGGAGGAGGGCGCAGGAGGAGTCCTACTCCTACCGGGAGTAGGACTCCCCCCCAATCCTAGTTGGACTAGGATTCCCCGAGGGGGAAAGAGAGAGAGGGGGGCCGGCCACCTCTCCTAGTCCTAATAGGACTAGGGAGGGGGGAGGCGCGCGGCCACCTTGGGCTGCCCCTTTCTCCTTTCCACTAAAGCCCATTAAGGCCCATATGGCTCCCGGGGGGTTCCGCTAACCTCCCGGTACTCCGGTAAAATCCCGATTTCACCCGGAACACTTCCGATGTCCAAATATAGGCTTCCAATATATCAATCTTTATGTCTCGACCATTTCGAGACTCCTCATCATGTCCGTGATCACACCCGGGACTCCGAACTAACTTCGGTACATCAAAATGCATAAACTCATAATAACTGTCATCATAACGTTAAGCGTGCGGACCCTACGGTTCGAGAATAATGAAGACATGACTGAGACACATCTCCGGTCAATAACCAATAGAGGGACCTGGATGCCCATATTGGCTCCTACATATTCAACGAAGATCTTTATCGGTCAGACCGCATAACAACATACATTGTTCCCTTTGTCATCGGTATGTTACTTGCCCGAGATTCGATCGTCGGTATCCAATACCTAGTTCAATCTCGTTACTGGCAAGTCTCTTTACTCGTTTCGTAATACATCATCTCACAACTAACATATTAGTTGTAATGCTTGCAAGGCTTATGTGATGTGCATTACCGAGAGGGCCCAGAGATACCTCTCCGACAATCGGAGTAACAAATCCTAATCTCGAAATACGCCAACCCAAGATGTACCTTTGGAGACACCTGTAATGCTCCTTTATAATCACCCAGTTACGTTGTGATGTTTGGTAGCACCCAAAGTGTTCCTCCGGCAAACGGGAGTTGCATAATCTCATAGTCATAGGAACATGTATAAGTCATGAAGAAAGCAATAGCAACATACTAAACGATCGGGTGCTAAGCTAATGGAATAGGTCATGTCAATCAGATCATTCAACTAATGATGTGACCTCGTTAATCAAATAACAACACTTTGTTCATGGTTAGGAAACATAACCATCTTTGATTAACAAGCTAGTCAAGTAGAGGCATACTAGTGACACTCTGTTTGTCTATGTATTCACACATGTATTATGTTTCCGGTTAATACAATTCTAGCATGAATAATAAACATTTATCATGATATAAGGAAATAAATAATAACTTTATTATTGCCTCTAGGGCATATTTCCTTCAGTCTCCCACTTGCACTAGAGTCAATAATCTAGATTACACAGTAATGATTCTAACACCCATGGAGCCTTGGTGCCGATCATGTTTTGCTCGTGGAAGAGGCTTAGTCAACGGATCTGCAACATTCAGATCCGTATGTATCTTGCAAATCTCTATGTCTCCCACCTGGACTAGATCCCGGATGGAATTGAAGCGTCTCTTGATGTGCTTGGTTCTCTTGTGAAATCTGGATTCCTTTGCCAAGGCAATTGCACCAGTATTATCACAAAAGATTTTCATTGGACCCGATGCACTAGGTATGACACCTAGATCGGATATGAACTCCTTCATCCAGACTCCTTCGTTCCCTGCTTCCGAAGCAGCTATGTACTCCACTTCACATGTAGATCCCGCTACGACGCTTTGTTTAGAACTGCACCAACTGACAGCTCCACCGTTTAATGTAAACATGTATCCGGTTTGTGATTTAGAATCGTCCGGATCAGTGTCAAAGCTCGCATCAACGTAACCTTTTACGATGAGCTCTTTGTCACCTCCATATACGAGAAACATATCCTTAGTCCTTTTCAGGTATTTCAGGATGTTCTTGACCGCTGTCCAGTGATCCACTCCTGGATTACTTTGGTACCTCCCTGCTAAACTTATAGCAAGGCACACATCAGGTCTGGTACACAGCATTGCATACATGATAGAGCCTATGGCTGAAGCATAGGGAACATCTTTCATTTTCTCTCTATCTTCTGAAGTGGTCGGGCATTGAGTCTGACTCAACTTCACACCTTGTAACACAGGCAAGAACCCTTTCTTTGCTTGATCCATTTTGAACTTCTTCAAAATCTTGTCAAGGTATGTGCTTTGTGAAAGTCCAATTAAGCGTCTTGATCTATCTCTATAGATCTTTATGCCTAATATGTAAGCAGCTTCACCGAGGTCTTTCATCGAAAAAATCTTATTCAAGTATCCCTTTATGCTATCCAGAAATTCTATATCATTTCCAATTAGTAATATGTCATCCACATATAATATCAGAAATGCTACAGAGCTCCCACTCACTTTCTTGTAAATACAGGCTTCTCCGAAAGTCTGTATAAAACCAAATGCTTTGATCACACTATCAAAGCGTTTATTCCAACTCCGAGAGGCTTGCACCAGTCCATAAGTGGATCGCTGGAGCTTGCACACTTTGTTAGCTCCCTTTGGATCGACAAAACCTTCTGGTTGCATCATATACAACTCTTCTTCCAAAAATCCATTCAAGAATGCAGTTTTGACATCCATTTGCCAAATTTCATAATCATAAAATGCGGCAATTGCTAACATGATTCGGACAGACTTAAGCATCGCTACGGGTGAGAAGGTCTCATCATAGTCAACCCCTTGAACTTGTCGAAAACCTTTTGTGACAAGTCGAGCTTTGTAGACAGTAACATTACCATCAGCATCAGTCTTCTTCTTGAAGATCTATTTATTCTCAATCGCTTGCCGATCATCGGGCAAGTCAACCAAAGTCCATACTTTGTTCTCATACATGGATCCCATCACAGATTTCATGGCTTCAAGCCATTTTGCGGAATCTGGGCTCACCATCGCTTCTTCATAGTTCGTAGGTTCATCATGATCTAGTAGCATGACTTCCAGAACAGGATTACCGTACCATTCTGGCGCGGATCTCACTCTGGTTGATCTACGAGGTTCAGTAGTATCTTGATCTGAAGTTTCATGATCATTATCATTAGCTTCCTCACTAACTGGTGTAGGTGTCACTGAAACAGTTTTCTGTGATGTACTACTTTCCAGTAAGGGAGCAGGTACAGTTACCTCGTCAAGCTCTACTTTCCTCCCACTCACTTCTTTCGAGAGAAACTCCTTCTCTAGAAAGTTTCTGAATTTAGCAACAAAAGTCTTGCCTTCGGATCTGTGATAGAAGGTGTATCCAATAGTTTCCTTTGGATATCCTATGAAGACACATTTCTCCGATTTGGGTTCGAGCTTATCAGGTTGAAGCTTTTTCACATAAGCATCGCAGCCCCAAACTTTCAGAAACGACAACTTTGGTTTCTTGCCAAACCACAGTTCATAAGGCGTCGTCTCAACGGATTTTGATGGTGCCCTATTTAACGTGAATGCGGCCGTCTCTAGAGCGTATCCCCAAAACGATAGCGGTAAATCAGTAAGAGACATCCTAGATCGCACCATATCTAGTAAAGTATGATTACGATGTTCGGACACACCATTACGCTGTGGTGTTCCGGGTGGCGTGAGTTGCGAAACTATTCCACAATTTTTCAAATGTACACCAAACTCGTAACTCAAATATTCTCCTCCACGATCAGATCGTAGAAACTTTATTTTCTTGTTACGATGATTTTCAACTTCACTCTAAAATTCTTTGAACTTTTCAAATGTTTCAGACTTGTGTTTCATTAAGTAGATATACCCATATCTGCTTAAGTCATCTATGATGGTGAGAAAATAACGATATCCGCCACGAGCCTCAATATTCATCGGACCACATACATCTGTATGTACGATTTCCAACAAATATGTTGCTCTCTCCATAGTACCGGAGAACGGTGTTTTGGTCATCTTGCCCATGAGGCACGGTTCGCAAGTACCAAGTGATTCATAATCAAGTGGTTCCAAAAGTCCATCAGTATGGAGTTTCTTCATGCGCTTTACACCGATATGACCTAAACGGCAGTGCCACAAATAAGTTGCACTATCATTATCAACTCTGCATCTTTTGGCTTCAACATTATGAATATGTGTATTACTACTATCGAGATTCAATAAGAATAGACCACTCTTCAAGGGTGCATGACCATAAAAGATATTACTCATATAAATAGAACAACCATTATTCTCTGATTTAAATGAATAACCGTCTCGCATTAAACAAGATCCAGATATAATGTTCATGCTCAACGCTGGCACCAAATAACAATTATTTAGGTCTAATACTAATCACGAAGGTAGATGTAGAGGTAGCATGCCGACCGCGATCACATCGACTTTCTAACCGTTTCCCACGCGCATCGTCACCTCGTCCTTAGCCAATCTTCGCTTAATCCGTAGTCCCTGTTTCGAGTTGCAAATATTAGCAACAGAACCAGTATCAAATACCCAGGTGCTACTGCGAGCATTAGTAAGGTACACATCAATAACATGTATATCACATATACCTTTGTTCACCTTGCCATCCTTCTTATCCGCCAAATACTTGGGGCAGTTCCGCTTCCAGTGACCGGTCTGCTTGCAGTAGAAGCACTCAGTTTCAGGCTTAGGTCCAGACTTGGGTTTCTTCTCTTGAGCAGCAACTTGCTTGCCGTTCTTCTTGAAGTTCCCCTTCTTCTTCCCTTTCCCCTTTTTCTTGAAACTAGTGGTCTTATTGACCATCAACACTTGATGCTCCTTCTTGATTTCTACCTCCGCAACTTTCAGCATTGCGAAGAGCTCGGGAATAGTCTTGTTCATCCCTTGCATATTATAGTTCATCACGAAGCTCTTGTAGCTTGGTGGCAGTGATTGGAGAATTCTGTCAATGACGCAATCATCTGGAAGATTAACTCCCAATTGAATCAACTGATTATTATACCCAGACATTTTGAGTATATGCTCACTGACAGAACTGTTCTCCTCCATCTTGCAGCTATAGAACTTATTGGAGACTTCATATCTCTCAATCCGGGCATTTGCTTGAAATATTAACTTCAACTCCTGGAACATCTCATATGCTCCATGATGTTCAAAACGTCGTTGAAGTCCCGATTCTAAGCCGTAAAGCATGGCACACTTAACTATCGAGTAGTCATCAGCTTTGCTCTGCCAGACGTTCATAACATCTGGTGTTGCTCCAGCAGCAGGCCTGGCACCCAGCGGTGCTTCCAGGACGTAATTCTTCTGTGCAGCAATGAGGATAATCCTCAAGTTACGGACCCAGTCCGTGTAATTGCTACCATCATCTTTCAACTTTGCTTTCTCAAGGAACACATTAAAATTCAACGGAACAACAACACGAGCCATCTATCTACAATCAACATAAACAAGCAAGATACTATCAGGGACTAAGTTCATGATAAATTTAAGTTCAATTAATCATATTACTTAAGAACTCCCACTTAGATAGACATCCCTCTAATCCTCTAAGTGATCACGTGATACAAATCAACTAAACCATGTCCGATCATCACGCGAGATGGAGTAGTTTCATTGGTGAACATCACTATGTTGATCATATCTACTATATGATTCACGCTCGACCTTTCGTTCTCCGTGTTCCGAGGCCATATCTGTATATGCTTGGCTCGTCAAGTATAACCTGAGTATTCCGCGTGTGCAACTGTTTTGCACCCGTTGTATTTGAACGTAGAGCCTATCACACCCGATCATCACGTGGTGTCTCAGCACGAAGAACTTTCGCAACGGTGTATACTCAGGGAGAACACTTCTTGATAATTTAGTGAGAGATCATCTTATAATGCTACCGTCAATCAAAGCAAGATAAGATGCATAAAAGATAAACATAACATGCAATCAATATAAGTGATATGATATGGCCATCATCATCTTGTGCCTGTGATCTCCATCTTCGAAGCACCGTCATGATCACCATCGTCACCAGCGCGACACCTTGATCTCCATCGTAGCATCGTTGTCGTCTCGCCAATCTTATGCTTCTACGACTATCACTACCGCTTAGTAATAAAGTAAAGCATTACATCGCGATTGCATTGCATATACAATAAATCGACAACCATATGGCTCCTGCCAGTTGCCGATAACTCGGTTACAAAACATGATCATCTCATACAATAAAATTTAGCATCATGTCTTGGCCATATCACATCACAACATGCCCTGCAAAAATAAGTTAGACGTCCTCTACTTTGTTGTTGCAAGTTTTACGTGGCTGCTACGGGCTTAAGTAAGAACCACTCTCACCTACGCATCAAAACCACAACGATAGTTTGTCAAATAGACTCCGTTTTAACCTTCACAAGGACCGGGCGTAGCAACACTCGGTTCAACTAAAGTTGGAGAGACAGTCGCCCGCAAGCCACCTATGTGCAAAGCACGTCGGGAGAACCGGTCTCGCGTAAGCGTACGCGTAATGTTGGTCCGAGTCGTCTCGTCCAACAATACCGCCGAACCAAAGTATGACATGCTGGTAGGCAGTATGACTTATATCGCCCACAACTCACTTGTGTTCTACTCGTGCATATAACATCAAACCATAAAACCTAGGCTCTGATACCACTGTTGGGGAACATAGTAATTTCAAAATTTTCCTACGCACACGCAAGATCATGGTGATGCATAGCAACGAGAGGGGAGAGTGTTATCTACGTACCCACGCAGACAGACTGCGGAAGCGTTGACGCAACAAAGAGGAAGTAGTCGTACGTCTTCTTGATCCGACCGATCCAAGCACCGTTACTCCGGCACCTCCGAGTTCTTAGCACACGTACAGCTCGACGACGATCCCCGGGCTCTGATCCAGCAAAGGGTCGGGGAGGAGTTTCATCAGCACGACGGCGTGGTGACGATCTTGATGTTCTACCGTCGCAGAGCTTCGCCTAAGCACCGCTACAATATGATCGAGGTGGAATATGGTGGCAGGGGGCACCGCACACGGCTAAGGAACGATCTCAAGGATCAACTTGTGTGTCTAGAGGTGCCCCCTGCCTCCGTATATAAAGGAGCCAAGGGGGAGGGGGCCGCCGGCCAGGAGGAGGGCGCAGGAGGAGTCCTACTCCTACCGGGAATAGGACTCCCCCCCCCCCCCAATCCTAGTTGGACTAGGATTCCCCGAGGGGGAAAGAGAGAGAGGGGGGCCGGCCACCTCTCCTAGTCCTAATAGGACTAGGGGAGGGGGGAGGCGCGCGGCCACCTTGGGCTGCCCCTTTCTCCTTTCCACTAAAGCCCATTAAGGCCCATATGGCTCCCGGGGGGTTCCGGTAACCTCCCGGTACTCCGGTAAAATCCCGATTTCACCCGGAACACTTCCGATGTCCAAATATAGGCTTCCAATATATCAATCTTTATGTCTCGACCATTTCGAGACTCCTCGTCATGTCCGTGATCACATCCGGGACTCCGAACTAACTTCGGTACATCAAAATGCATAAACTCATAATAACTGTCATCGTAACGTTAAGCGTGCGGACCCTACGGTTCGAGAATAATGTAGACATGACTGAGACACATCTCCGGTCAATAACCAATAGCGGGACCTGGATGCCCATATTTGCTCCTACATATTCAACGAAGATCTTTATCGGTCAGACCGCATAACAACATACGTTGTTCCCTTTGTCATCGGTATGTTACTTGCCCGAGATTCGATCGTCGGTATCCAATACCTAGTTCAATCTCGTTACCGGCAAGTCTCTTTACTCGTTCCATAATACATCATCTCACAACTAACATATTAGTTGTAATGCTTGCAAGGCTTATGTGATGTGCATTACCGAGAGGGCCCAGAGATACCTCTCTGACAATCGGAGTGACAAATCCTAATCTCAAAATACGCCAACCCAACATGTACCTTTGGAGACACCTGTAATGCTCCTTTATAATCACCCAGTTACGTTGTGACGTTTGGTAGCACCCAAAGTGTTCCTCCGGCAAACGGGAGTTGCATAATCTCATAGTCATAGGAACATGTATAAGTCATGAAGAAAGCAATAGCAACATACTAAACGGTCGGGTGCTAAGCTAATGGAATGGGTCATGTCAATCAGATCATTCAACTAATGATGTGACCTCGTTAAACAAATAACAACACTTTGTTCATGGTTAGGAAACATAACCATCTTTGATTAACAAGCTAGTCAAGCAGAGGCATACTAGTGACACTCTGTTTGTCTATGTATTCACACACGTATTACGTTTCCGGTTAATACAATTCTAGCATGAATAGTAAACATTTATCATGATATAAGGAAATAAATAATAACTTTATTATTGCCTCTAGGGCATATTTCCTTCACCCACCGCATAGCCACCTGGCCCCAGCTTATGGAACTTATCCTTTTTTGCGGCATTGGCCTTGTTTATTCTCGACTATTCCTTAGATAATTCCGAATCCTTGAATTTCACGAAATCGTCCCAATGAGCACTTTGCTTCTCTAGTGCTCCCTCGAATACTAGAGTCTTCCTTCCTCCCTTGACGTACTTGGCCCATTCACGATTCTTGTGGTTGTTGAATGCAACCGCCATCTTCCTAAGAGCAGCGTCCTTGACTTTCTCCACATCTGCATCTGTGAAATGATCTGGTAGGGTGAAATGTTCCATGAGCGTTTCCCAAAGCAGAAGTTTTTGTCTGTCGTCGACAACAGTAACTCCTGGACGTGGCTTTGCTGGATCTCTCCATTCTTGAAGGGAGATCGGGAGTTGGTCCTTCACAAGAACTCCGCACTGACGAATGAACTTGTCCGCAATCTTCTTAGGCGCTAATGGTTCGCCATTAGGTTTGATGGCCTCGATATTGTACTTTACGCCCTCCTTCAACTTTTTGTTCGGGCCTCTTTTCCTGTTGCCTGAAGATTTGCTCGATCTAGATGGCTGAAAGAAGAAAGATCGATTCGTTAATATATATTCAAGTCATTTAAAACATGTGATGATCACCAGATGCCTGCTTATATAAATATATATACCTCGCCGGTCTTTGTTGTTTCAAGATCAACATTTTCTTCGTCATGTTCATAGTTCATGACTTCATCAATTCGGTCGTCGCGATCGAATATCATATCACCCTCCCCGGTGTTGTTTAGATATTCGGAGACGTCATAATCTTCTTCATTTTGATCATCATCTGGCCCGCGAGGATTGCGTATGATATTATCCGCCATAGGTTTTATTTAACTAATCCAGAAGAAATATATTCAAATTACAATGCATGGATGCAATCAATTAATAAGGAAAAACTGAATCAATCATAGTACATAATAAGCATCATTGAATATAATCTCGAATAGGTCGTCTCGAATAATAGATATAATCTCGAATACATCGTCTCGAATATTATATATAATCTCGAATATTATATATCGAATACATCACTAGCTACGTAGCTAGCTAATAAAGATCGAATACTAGAGAGTAATCTAGGCGGTGGACAACCAAAGTGAAGGAACCATCACTGTATCTTAGCTCGGGTGATCTCCCCAAAGAACCTGCCAGGTATTGGAGAACCTGACGTCCATACCAGCCATGTAGCGATGGACGTGCTCGTCCTCCTCCCTGACACGACGACGTACCACCTCCGGCGGGGCCGGCTCACTCCGCACCGAAAGTGGCCCACGCGAACGCCACCAAAGGAGATGAGGGTCGACGACGGGACCCGGGGTCGGGTTCCTCAGCAAGCGTCGCGCCCCTGAAGGTAGCACCTCCCAGTGCTAGCCCGGCGGAGCCCAGTCCCGGACATGGGTCCTCTGAAGCAGGACGTCGTCGCGAACGGGTCGACGGCGAGGATGCAGGCCGGGCATCATCGACAACAAATACTATATGCCGTAAAAGTAAAGTAACATTTTTTAAATGATGGATTGTGATTTCATATATGCAAATTCTAAATTTTATAACTAAAACTAACATTTATAATATTTCTATAACTAAAACAAACATTTCTAATATTTCTATAACTAAAAAACATTTCTATATAACTAACATTTCTATATAACTAACATTTCTAAGATAACTAACATTTCTAATATTTCTATATAACTAACATTTCTAATATTTCTATAACTAAAAAACATTTCTATATAACTAACATTCCTAATAATTCTATAACTAAAAAACAGAAAGATTGTGTGTGTGTGTGGTACATGGCGGCCGGGGCAGGAGTTCACCGGCGAGGCACGACGACGGGGGGCGGCGACGGGGACGGAGACGGCGACGGGGACGGGGACGGGGCGGCGACGGGGACAGGGATGGGCCGGGCGGGGACGACGGGAGGACGGGGCGCGGCGCGGCGCAGCGACGGGGATGATAGGGACGGGGACGGCGACGGCGACGGTGACGGCGACGGGGGCAGCGACGACGGGGCAGAGAAGAAAGAAGCAGAGGGAGAGATGAGAAACTGATGAGTTTTCGTCCGAAACCCTGATACTTCAAAAGAGATTGTCCATTTTGTACACGAAGTGCATCCAGTTTTTGCGGTAACCCTCTCTACTTCTTTGCACATGCTATATGGGTGAAATTATGATACCATGCTAACTTTCAACCTTTTCTGAGTCCATTTAAAATGCTTTTCAATTTCAGGGTCATTTAGCTGAAAAAATCAGTAAACGCATGAAAGAATTTGCTTGCACATAAAATTTCTTCGCGTTTCAAATGCCAAAACACATAACTAGCTACCCTAACTATTACAGAGATTCCCTCCTGGGTGTGAAACACAGAAGAAAGTGTTGATAGTGAAGCCGATCACATCCCAGATCTTTGAGTGTGAAACTTTTTCTTCGCGTGTGTCCCTTTGCGCCGTAGCCATGGAAAATCTTCATCATTTAACTGGATGCTCAGGTCAATATTCATTGTGAATGGAGCAATTTCATCAAACTTTTCATAATCTCCTGACATGTCTGTCTTATCATCCACTCCCACGATGTTTCTCTTCCCAGAAAGAACTATGTGCCGCTTTGGCTCATCGTACGATGCATTCGCTTCCTTATCTTTTCTTTTTCTCGGCTTGGTAGACATGTCCTTCACATAGAAAACCTGTGCCACATCATTGGCTAGGACGAATGGTTCGTCTGCATACGCAAGATTGTTGAGATCCACTGTTATCATTTCGTACTGCGGGTCTTCCGTTACCCCGCCTCGTGTCATATTGACCCATTTGTATGAAACAAAGGGACCTTCAAACCACGTCGATATTAAAGTTCCCATATGTCCTGTATATAACCATAATATCTTTTCATTCCCGTCTTGGTTTCTGCATCAAAGGGGACACCACTGTTTTGGTTGGTGCTTTTCTTATCTTGGGAGATCATGTAAAATGTATTACCATTTATCTCGTACCCTTTGAAAGTCATTATATTCGAAGATGATAACTGGGACAACAAGTACAGGTCATCTTCAATAGAGGCGTCCTGCATAGTACGTGTCTGAAACCAGCTGGCGAAACTCCTGGTTTGTTCACGTGTAATCCAGTGATCAGACCGCTCCGGGTGTTTGGAGCGTAGCAAATTCTTGTGTTCATCCATATACGGAGCCACCAAGGCGGAATTCCGTAGAACTGTGTAGTGTGCTTCAGTGAGAGAATGTCCGTCCATACATATTATTTGTTCCCCTCCTAGCGTGCCTTTCCATCCAGTCTGCCCTTATGCCACGATTCAGGAACACCAATCGGCTTAAGGTCAGGAATAAAGTCAATACAAAACTCAATGACCTCCTTATTTTCATGGCCCTTGGAGATGCTTCCTTCTGGCCTAGCACGCTTATGAACATATTTCTTTAAGACTCCCATGAACCTCTCAAAGGGAAACATATTGTGTAGAAATACAGGACCCAAAACGTTAATCTCTTCGCATAGGTGAACTAGGACGTGCGTCATGATGTTGAAGAAGGATGGTGGGAACACCAACTCGAAACTGACAAGACATTGCACCAAATCATTCTCTAAACTTGGTATGATTTCTGGATCGATTACCTTCTGAGAGATTGCATTAAGGAATGTACATGGCTTCACAATAGCTAATCGAACGTTTTCCGGTAGAAGCCCCATCAATGCAACCGGAAGCAGTTGCGTCATAATCACGTGGCAGTCATGAGACTTTAGGTTCTGGAACTTTTTCTCTGTCATGTTTATTATTCCCTTTATATTCGACGAGAAGCCAGGCGGTACCTTAATACTGAGCAGGCATTCAAAGAAGATTTCATTCTCTTCTTTGGTAAGAGCGTAGCTTGCATGACCCTGATGTATGTCATCTTTTCCGTGCATACGCTGCTGGTCCTCCCGTGCCTCAGGTGTATCTTTTGTCTTCCCATACACACCCAAGAAGCCAAGCAGGGTCACACAAAGATTCTTCGTCACGTGCATCACGTAGATTGCGGAGTGGACCTCTAGGTCTTTCCAATAGGGCATGTCCCAAAATATATATTTCTTCTTCCACATGGGTGCGCGTCCGTCAGCATCATTCAGAACAGGTTGTCCACCAGGACCCTTTTCAAAGACCACCTTCAATTCCTTGACCATATCATGTACATCAACACCAGTACGATGGCGAGGCTTCGTCTGGTGATCCGCCTCACCTTTGAAATGTTTGCCTTTCTTTCTTACGAGATGCCTGCTCGAAAGAAATCGACGATGTCCCAGGTACACATTCTTCTTACAATTAGCCAAATATATACTGTCGGTATCATCCAAACAGTGCGTGCATGCACGATATCCCTTGTTTGTCTGTCCTGAAAGGTTACTGAGAGCAGGCCAATCATTGATGGTCATGAACATCAACGCCTTTAGGTCAAATTCTTCTCCCATGTGCTCATCCCACGCACGTACACCTGTTCCATTCCATAGTTGTAAGAGTTCTTCAACTAATGGCCTTAGGTACACATCAATGTCGTTGCCAGGTTGCTTAGGGCCTTGGATGAGCACTGGCATCATAATGAACTTCCGCTTCATGCACAACCAAGGAGGAAGGTTATACAAACATAGAGTCACAGGCCAGGTGCTATGGTTGCTGCTCTGCTCCCCAAAAGGATTAATGCCATCTGCGCTTAGACCAAACCATACGTTCCTTGCGTCATCTGCAAACTCCTTCCCATACTTTTTTTCGATTTTTCTCCACTGCGACCTGTCAGCGGGTACTCTCAACTTTCCGTCTTTCTTACGGTCTTCTCTGTGCCATCGCATCGCCTTGGCATGCTCTTTGTTTTGGAACAAACGTTTCAACCGTGGTATTATAGGAGCATACCACATCACCTTGGCAGGAATCTTCTTCCTGGGGCGCTCGCCCTCGACATCACCAGGGTCATCGCGGCTGATCTTATATTGCAATGCACCGCATACCGGGCAAGCGTTCAAATCCTCACACTCACCGTGGTAGAGGATGCAATCATTAGGGCATGCATGTATCTTCTGCACCTCTAACCCTAGAGGTCAGACATCCTTCTTTGCTTCATACGTACTCTCGGGCAATTCGTTGTCCTTTGGAAGCACATTCTTTATCATTAGCAGCAACTTTCCAAATCCCTTGTTAGATACACCATTCTCCGCCTTCCATTGTAGCAATTCCAGTGTGGTGCCCAGCTTTTTCTTGTCACCTACGCAATTCGGGTACAACAATTTTTTGTGATTCTCTAACATGCGCTGCAACTTCTTCTTCTCCAAATCACTTGCACAGTTTCTCTTTGCATCGGCAATGGCCCAACCTATATCATCAACGGGCTCATCCGATGCCTCTTCTTCAGCTTCTTCCCGCATTACCGACTCAGCTTCTTCCCTCATTGTTGTATCATTGTATTGAGGGAACCCATGGCCAGGATAGTTGTCGTCGTCCTCTTCTTCTTCATTGTCTTCCATCATAACCCCTCTTTCTCCATGCTTGGTCCAAACATTATAGTGGGGCATGAAACCGGACTCAAACAGGTGGACGTGAATGGTTCTTGACGTAGAGTAATTGTGACCATTCTTACAGCCAGCACATGGACAAGGCATAAAACCATCCGCCCGCTTGTTTGCCTCAGCCGCAAGCAGAAAAGTACGCACGCCATTAATGAACTTAGGAGAGCATCAGTCATCGTACATCCATTGCCGGCTCATCTTCAATACACAGCACCGAAAACATCAAATTAATACAATACATAAAGTTCATACATAAAGATCATACAACATTTAAATGCAACAAACAAATAACTCTCTAGCTAAAGAATTTAAATGCAACAACAAATGCGATCAAGATTGCAACTAAGGTAACAATTGATCCAACAGCATAATGATACCAAGCCTCACTATGAATGGCATATTTTCTAATATTTCTAATCTTCAAGCGCATTTTCTCCATCTTAATCTTGTGATCATCGACGACATCGGCAACATGCAACTCCAATTCCATCTTCTCCCCCTCAATTCTTTTCAATTTTTCCTTCAAATCCTCGTTTTCTCTTTCAACTAAATTTAACCTCTCGACAATAGGGTCGGTTGGAATTTCTGGTTCAACTACCTCCTACATACAAATATCTATGTCAACTTGATGGGCATAATTTGTCATAAACACGAAATGCAATGAATAGTTTTAAAAGATAATATACCACATCCGAATCATAACCCGGACGAGGGCCGATGGGAACGGATATCAAAACCATGGCACTATTTATAACAAACAACGTATGGGTAAGATAATTATACGAGTAACTATATATCCAAATCACACAAACATCAATTTTTTATATAAAACTTCATGAACAAGAGGCTCACCACAAGGTGGTGCCGGCGATGGGACGTTGCGGGCGATCGACGGTGGTTACGACGGAGATTTAGAAGGCACTAAGTAAACCACACCTACATATGCAAACTAAGTGTTATTTTTGACCTCAAATTGCATATAAATCAAATACTAGCACATATATATAATTCCTCCCAAATTACTAAACTCAAAAATCAATCACTATATAAAGCATTGCACGAGCTAATCTAGCAATGAGAGATGAAAGGACAAAGTTGCTAACCTTTGTGATCATTTAAATAGATGGGGGCCTTCAAATCTTGACAAATTTTGGGCAAAATGTGTGATGAGCTTGAGAGGAAGAGGGAAAAGAACAGAGAGGAGAGGGGAAAGGGGAAGAACAGAGCGAGCTCGGGTGGGCGAAGGGTCTATGTAGGACGACCTTTAGTACCGGTTCGTGATACGACCCGGTACTAAAGGTGCTGAAGGGGCCCCGAACTGACAACATCCTGCCACCACTCACTTTAGTACCGGTTCGTGGCACGAACAAGTGCTAAAGGTTCGCCACGAACCGGTACTAATGAGAGCGGCCGACTAGCCGTTGGAACCGGCACTAATGCACACATTAGTGCCGGCTCAAATTTAAACCGGCACTAATGTGCTTCACATTTGACCTTTTTCTACTAGTGTATGGAGATCTTATCAAAGCTTGATGTTGTTTTAGATGGACTACTTGTGGCCGAACTGGCTGTTGTTGCAGCATGATACCTTTGGTGGCAACGACGACAACTTGTGAAAGGAATCGTGATTCAAAATCCTAAGAAAAAAACATTATATATTCGTGCCCTAACTACAAATTACATCAGATCGATGTCTCCAAAGCTCCCGACTCGGAAGAAGACAGAACATATGTGGCAAAAACCGTCTCATGGATTGGTCAAGGTCAATGTAGATGCATCATTTTATCTGGATACTTTATCTGGAGCTTGCGGTGATGTCGTGTGTGATGACCGGGTGACTTTTTAGCTGTAGCAACTTGGTTTCTTCCATATCAGAGATTTGATTGAGCGGGGCTCTTGGCAATTAGAAATGGAATATACTTGTTGGCAAATTTGGGGTGCAACAATGAGGAGATTGAATCTGATTGCTCGTTTGCGGTGGAGACAATTCAGCAAATGGACTCTTATCTAGGACCCGGCGTTGCATTCGTCTCTGAATGTATTCAGTTGGCAATGGGCTTCGCCAAAATATCATTTATACACTGTTTTCGAGAAGCTAATTAGGTAGCAGATGAGCTAGCTAACCATTTTTTAGTGCTAGACCGTCAGGTTCTTGGGACGATGTAACTCCGGACTTTGACTCTCATTTACTTGTAAACGACGTGACCATCATATGAGAAATAAAGTCTATTTGCTGTCAAAGAAAAAACAGCAGCGACAAAACTTAAAACACAATTTGCAAAATTGCCCAAAAAAAACTTTTTGAAACATTAAAAAAAGAACAAAAGTGAAAACGTGAACTTTTTTCAAAATTAATAACATTTTTTTGAAATCCCACCCCCCAAAACATTTATGGAATTAGCTAACAGATTTTGAAAACATGAACAATTTTTTGAATTTGCAAACAAATTTCAAAAATGTAACATTTATTGAATTTGTAAACAAATTTGGATTGCGGGAACATATTTTGAAGTTCCCAAACATTTTGTGAATTTATGAAAAATTTGTGAAATCTGAACATTATTTGAATGTGTGAACAAATTTTGAAAGCTGGACCATTTATTTGAAAACCTTGAACGTCTTAGTTTGTGATTCTTTTTAAAAAAATCTGAACATTGCTTAAAATTCTAAATATTTTGGAATTGCTGAACAAAATTTGAAATAAGATTTTTTTTTCAAAAATGTGAACATGATTTCAAAATGTTGAACATATTTTAGATTCCAATTTTTTTTTGAAAGAAAGAAAATAATTCTGAAAAAACTAAAAGGTGAAAGAAAATTTAAAAATGAAAAAAGAAAAAAAATAGAAAGAAGAAAGGAAAAACGAAAACGAGGAGAAATAGAAAAATGAAAAACAAAAAAGAAACAACCGGTATCGCTGAAACACTAAACGGGTCGGCCCAAAACCTGAAAAAGGGCTAGAAACATCATAGAAGGTTCCCAAAACCAGTATCATTAGACGGGCCGGCCCACCCCGAACGGTCGCTCCCTTGTTCTGCGAAACAGCGAAATCACTAATTCAAAATTGGGTTTTAACCAAACATGGGTGGACACCGTAATGGGCATGGTTAGATCAGTTTCTTTCTCAATTCTTTTCATAGTGAAAGGTTGGAGCTACTTAAACCAACTAGCACTACCGGACTCGCGGCCTATGCCGCCGTCGGCATAGGTCATTTCCCGTCGGTATAGACCTATGCCTACGGCTGCCGTCGGCATAGCCCCGTCGGCGTAGATCACGTCAGCGTAGTCTTGTTAGACCGTCGGCATAGTATAACCGTCGGCATAGGGACCTATGCCGACGGCTGACGCTCCGCCGTCAGCATAGGATAAGCCGACGGCCAGGACTAGGCTGTCGGCATAACTCCAAGTAGGCCGACGGCAGCCGTCGGCATAGTTTTGGCCGTCGGGTTAGGACCGTTTTCCGGTAGTGTAGAGGTATACGACAGGGAGATCCTATTTCCCCTTACTTGTTCTTGCTTGTAGTAGAGGGCTCTCTCAGGCCTTTTAAAAGCCAGTTCTCAGTCATCGGTCCTATTGAGAGTGAAGGTGGCCCACACAGCCTTGGCTATGAATCACCTCCTTTTTCGCAGATGACAGCATGTTTCTTTTTATGTCAAGTGTAGAGGGGGCAAATGGCGTGTCAAACCTATTAAATAACTATTGTGCTGCTTTAGGACAGAGAGTTAATAATGCAAAGTCGTCGATCTTCTTCAGTAAGGGCTTCCCTCAAAGCCTGAAGCAAGATGTAAAAAATGTGTTGGATGTACATAATGAATCCCTAGGTGAGAAGTATCTGGGCATGCCAACGCAAGTGGGACACTAAAAAACGACACTTTCAGATATATGTGAGATCGAGTCTGGGAGAAGATAAGAGGATGGATGGAGAAACTGTTGTCTTCTGCAGGCAAGGAGGTACTTATTAAATCGGTTGCTCAAGCAATACCGGTGTTTTCTGTGTCATGTTTCAGGCTACATCGAGGCATTTGCCAGAGTGGCACGTCCATCTTAAGGCAATTTTGGTGGGGGGAGCAAGCAGGGGAAGAGAAGACCATGCTGGGTGTCGTGGGACGTCCTGACATGGTGAAAAAACTTGGGAGGACTAGGATTTCATTATCTGGAGGTTTTCAATTTGGCCTTGCTGTAACGGCAGGCCTGGCGCATCATTAACGAGCCTTCTTCGCTCAGCTTGCGAATTCTGAAGGCTTGCTACTTCCCCGCTTCGAGCTTGCTAGACGTAGAGTTGGGATCACACCCATACCAGATTTGGCGGGCTATCATTGATGGTAGGGATATTGTCAAACAGGGGATTATCGAGAGGGTGGGTACCGGTGAAACAATCAGCATATGGAGCCACAACTGGATACCAAGAGAACGTATGATGCGGCCCCTGGCATCTCTGGTGTTAGAACCCTCCCGAACTGGTGTCGCATCTAATCGATGCAATGGCCGCTACATGGCGGGAGGATGTCCTATGCCAAGTGTTTGTCCCCATAGATGTTGAGGCAATCCTAAAAATTCCAGTTTGTACAAGACAAGTGGAGGACTTCTGGGCATGGAAACCGGATGAGAGAGGAAGTTTCTCTGTCCGTTCTTCATATCATATGATCATGCATCTCAAAATGACCAGGGAAGACTAGATTGAATGTCAGCGGATTGCCTCAGGAACTTCGCCTGAGTGTAAGGGCTGGGACGCCATTTGGCAAACCAAGGTTCACTCGAAGCTTCATGCCTTTGCATGGCGTTTAGCACAGAATTCTATTCCTATGGGGGACATACTACATCACCGAAATATGGCTAACGTATGATACCTGTGCATTGTGTGGATCGCCAGACAACTGGAGACACTCGCTGATGGAGTGCAGCATGGCAAGGAGCATTTGGGCCCTGTCCAATGAGTCGATGGTGGAACATATATGCTGCAATCAGGAGCCAAGTGCAAAGAAGTGGTTATTTACAATGCATGAAGATTTACCAGAGGAGGAGTTTACCACACGGATCGTCAGTTTGTGGGCGATCTGAAGCTCTCGGCGTAAGGCTATTCATGAAGATATATTCGAGAGCCCGTATGCAACACACAGTTTCGTTACATCCTACATTAGAGAGCTTGAGTCTCTTTAGAAGCCCACCAAGGAACCGGCAGTTCAGAGAGCACCTAGAACGACCGGATGGATTCCTCCACCTGAAGGACCATACACATGAAAGTCAACGTAGATGCTGCCGTGGCGAGGGCTGGAGATTATGGTGCAGTAGCAGCACTATGCTGAGACCACCAAGGGACTTTCCAGGGAGCTTCAGCGGTAGTATACACAAACATTGGGGACCCAGCGACGCTAGAAGCATTGGCAGTCCGGGAGGCTCTCGCTTTGGCAAATGATCTGTACCTTCGGAGAATAAAGATAGCATCAGATTGCAAAGCAGTGGTCGACGCCATCAAGCATGGGAGTGCACCTGCTTATGGTGTCGTGTTACATGAAATATCACTTAGTATAGGGTCATTTATTTCCTGTACTATTAGTCATGAGTCTCGGACCTCGAATGCGTCCTGCAAAACATGCACTAGCGCTAGGGACTAGCCGTCATGTCTGGCTAGGGTCCCTGGGGAGCTTTGCTTCGTCCCTGTGATCATGACGTTTGAATAATAAATGCATGTTTGCCTAAAAAATCTAATTAAAGAGTACTTCTTTCAAAGATCACTCTCATCTTCTCAGGTTGAGACAACTGGCGCACTGCAATGCATCCGTTTAGTCAAACCGGGCGTCCAAATCTCGAACCATTTTCATCATTGGATTCCCCGCATCGAGATCTTCAAAATTAGATCCTATGTTGACAGGTTTTGAGGAAGTTTTTTTCACACAAAAAACCGGATGAAAAAACAGCACCGAGAGCACATTTTTTTGCTTTTCACGGAAGCAAAACTGTGCCTTTCGCGGGAAAAAATGTGTTTTTTGGAGAAAAAGCTAAGCACCAGTGGAAAACCAAAAGGTTAAAAAAACGGAAAAAGCAATTTAGAAAGCAAAAAAGCGTGCGAAAAGATAAAAAGTAAAAAACAAAATCCGGAGGGAGCGCTCAGAGTGGCGCGCTCTCAGCCCACCCCCAACGTTGGGAGATTCCCGAAGGAGCGCTCGTCAACTAGTTGCTCTTGCGAAACAGCGACAACTTGTGGCAAAGAGCCGCAAATAGGATTTTCCCTAGTGCGTTGCTAGATGGAGGGTGTGCTCAACTCAGCCCCCGCCCCTCCTCCTAAAATGGCGCATCCCAGCCTCGGTGGAGCCCTACTCCCTAGCGCACATATTCTTCTTTTTTCTTTTATTTATATTTTTAAAAATAAAAATATTTTCCTTATTTTTTGAGAATTTTTATCACTTGTTCAATTTTCTCATGCAATGTAAAGAATTTATGTACCTAAAAAAATTTAACATGACATTTAAAACAGTGTTCCTATGTTTCCGAAAAAAGTTCAAGACATTTTTTAAAATTCCTAAACAATGTAAAAAATGTTTCATACCATTTAAATAATGTATGAGTATTTTAAAAAGTTTACGTGTTTCAGTAAATGTTCATGGAGTTTTTGATTTTTTTTATACAACGTAAGAAATCTGTCATGCGTTGCCTCCGCGGTCGCTCGCCATTGTTGCGGAGAAGTCATCCACAGATAGATGTGCATTCGTTGCGGCGGCTCGATTGAGAAACCCTGATCAGGGGGGAAGAGTCAGAATTGGGCGGTGGCGACGCATCGATCTAGGAATCCTATGTGCGAGAGAAAGAAAGAAAGAGGTGGGGATTCGGGTGCGGCGGCGCAGCTGGTGGAGAACGGGAGACGAGCGGCGGTACAGACTTCTTTTGATATTGAAGCATTGATGCCAACCCATCAGTCAAAAACCCATCCTACCTCAGGCAGAAAACTAGACACAGATAGGTTCTCACCCGTCTAGGCTCACATCCATGATGCTTTGTAATTACATTAATGTGTATTAGTTCTAGCCCGTCCTGGTACATGGGATGTTCACCATAGCTAATCGTTTTGTGCATTTTTCACCAGGTGTGAAATAAATTGTGATACAAATATTCTAAATTGGTAGACCTACTTTAAGCTTAGGTCTAAATCCAGTGATATGTGTATTGTTATAAATGGGTACATAAAATCATGCCGCGCCTTACATCAAAATTTATGTGTGCCCCACAATAAAACGCTTAAGTAATTTCGCAAATAACAACTTAACAGTACTTTATTAAAGTTGTATGAAGGTAATATTCTTAGTATGTTAGCCCGTGCTAATGCACGGGTTGACGACTAGTTTGATTAATTGATGTTCAATAGGTATCGTAATTGTAGACTGTAGTAGATCTATTTTCTTTTGCTAACTGAACTGGAGACGGGCAGCCTATGGGAAAACCAAAATCACTAACATGCAAATCCAAAACAATAAAATTAAAAAAGTCCATTTTAAATGAAAATATTAATCAAATTCCAATTGCACTGTTGTATTTGTTAGAATAGAATCGTTAAAACTTATTAACCAAAACTTATCCAACAATATTTCTTAACCAAAACTTATTAACAAAGTATCATAAGAATCTAAATCTCACACACATGTATACCTCATTTCATCAACTAAATATGCAATATTCATTCATCTAAATCTCACACACATTTACACCACATTTCATCAACTAAATATCAACTTTATATTCATATAATCTCACACAAATTATACCGCATTTCATCAAATAAATATAGTCATCGTGAAAGTTCTAGTCAAGACCTTCAACCTGCCTTACAGGCTAGCTGATCCAACACTCGAGGATTATAGTCATCTGATTTGTTGAGCCTCAAGTCGCCTTATTGCATAAGACGACATGAGCCTCGGGCGCTACAACCATCTGATGTATTGAGCCTCAAGACACCTCGTCAAGACAGCATGAGCCTCGTGGGCTACAGAGGGATACATCAAGAAACAATCGGCCGACAAAACTCGGGGCCTTGACATTGACATTGCCCTCGAGCGAAACTAGGAGGCTGTGCTACTCGGCAGCCTTGACGTCCATTATATGGATGTGAGGCTTCTGCTTCCTCATGTGTGATGCGGCCGCTTTATCATGAGTTGGTGAAAACACAATCATGGTCTTCTATCTGTTCAAATGCTGAGTTTAAACTGTCGTGGACCCACATTAAGACGGACAAGCCATCGCGAAGATTCCCTAGCATAGATTGACGCGTGATTTGACCGGCTGATCTATAACGATAAGTTTCACATAGTTAGATTCGGCTTTCCGCAAGCCAGAATTTTCATAAGTTCTTAGGAATGCTCCGAGTTCTTCATTCTGCCTCAGAAGGCATGGACGAAAAGACGAATCTACATCTACTAGGAAGGCAAGGGGCCGCAGACGGCTAACTTGAAGTTTCCAGGGGCTAATGTTGGGGATATACCAAACACGGGTATCGCCGGCATTGGAATAAGCCGGACTACCAGGGTGGCCCAGGAAGGTGGCAAGGCTTTGCTGGGCGGCCCAGCAGGACGAGGCACAAGGATCAAGGCCCATCTGGCTAATGAAGAGTCCAAGATGAAGCCAAAGCAAGTTGCACGGGCGCACGACGCCTTTATAAGCCGGCCCTCGTGAGCCCTTAGGGCACGTTTTATGTTGGAAATATGCCCTGGAGGCAATAATAAAATGGTTATTATTATATTTCTTTGTTCATGATAATTGTCTATTGTTCATGCTATAATTGTGTTATCCGGAAATCGTAATACATGTGTGAATACATAGACCACAACACGTCCCTAGTGAGCCTCTAGTTGACTATCTCGTTGATCAAAAGATAGTCATGGTTTCCTGACTATGGACATTGGATGTCATTGATAACGGGATCACATCATTAGGAGAATGATGTGATGGACAAGACCCAATCCTAAGCATAGCTCAAAGATCATGTAGTTCGTTTGCTATAGCTTTTCCGAATGTCAAGTATCATTTCCTTAGACCATGAGATTGTGCAACTTCCGGATACCGTAGGAGTGCTTTGGGTGTGCCAAACGTCACAACATAACTGGGTGACTATAAAGGTACACTACGGGTATCTCCGAAAGTGTCTGTTGGGTTGGCACGAATAGAGACTGGGATTTGTCACTCCGTATGACGGAGAGGTATCTCTGGGCCCACTCGGTAATTCATCATCATAATGAGCTCAATGTGACAAATTGGTTGATCACGGGATCATGCATTATGGTACGAGTAAAGTGACTTGCCAGTAACGAGATTGAACGAGGTATTGGGATATCGACGATCGAGTCTCGGGCAAGTAACGTACCGAATGACAAAGGGAATTGTGATGAACTTCAATATGCAGGGGATGGAAAAGATCATTCCTGAGGTATATTCAATGCTGAAATCAGCGGAGGTGGAAATCAAAAAGGAACATCATGTGTTGATGGTGAATAAAACCACTAAGTTCAAGAAAGGCAAGGGTAAAAAGAACTTCAAGAAGGACGGCAGGGGAGTTGCCGCGCCCGGTAAGCAAGCTGCCGGGAAGAAGCCAAAGAATGGACCCAAGCCCGAGACTGAGTATTTTTTATTGCAAGGGAAGTGGTCACTGGAAGCGGAACTGCCCGAAATACTTAGCGGACAAGAAGGCCGGCAACACTAAAGGTATATGTGATATACATGTAATTGATGTGTACCTTACCAGTACTCGTAGTAGCTCCTGGGTATTTGATACCGGTGCGGTTGCTCACATTTGTAACTCAAAGCAGGAGCTGCAGAATAAGCGGAGACTGGCGAAGGACGAGGCGACGATGCGCGTCGGGAATGGTTCCAAGGTCGATGTGATCGCCATCGGCACGCTACCTCTACATTTACCTACGGGATTAGTTTTAAACCTCAATAATTGTTATTTAGTGCCAGCTTTGAGCATGAACATTGTATCAGGATCTCGTTTTATTCGAGATGGCTACTCATTTAAATCCGAGAATAATGGTTGTTCTATTTATATGAGAGATATGTTTTATGGTCATGCTCCACTGGTGAATGGTTTATTCTTAATGAATCTCGAGCGTAATGTTACACATATTCATAGTGTGAATACCAAAAGATGTAAGGTTGATAATGATAGTCCCATATACTTGTGGCACTGCCGCCTTGGTCACATAGGTGTCAAACGCATGAAGAAGCTCCATGCAGATGGACTTTTGGAGTCTCTTGATTACGAATCATTTGACACGTGCGAACCATGCCTCATGGGTAAAATGACCAAGACTCCGTTCTCAGGAACAATGGAGCGGACAACCAACTTATTGGAAATCATACATGCTGATGTGTGCGGTCCAATGAGTGTTGAGGCTCACGGTGGCTATCGTTATGTTCTCACCCTCACTGATGACTTGAGTAGATATGGGTATGTCTACTTGATGAAACACAAGTCTGAGACCTTTGAAAAGTTCAAGGAATTTCAGAGTGAGGTTGAGAATCAACGTGACAGAAAAATCAAGTTCTTGCAATCAGATCGTGGGGGAGAATACTTGAGTCACGAATTTGGCACGCACTTAAGGAAATATGGAATAGTTTCACAACTCACGCCGCCTGGAACACCTCAGCGTAATGGTGTGTCCGAACGTCATAATCGCACTCTATTGGATATGGTGCGATCTATGATGTCTCTTACCGATCTACCGCTGTCATTTTGGGGCTATACTTTAGAGACTGTCGCATTCACTTTAAATAGGGCTCCGTCAAAATCCGTTGAGACGACACCGTATGAATTATGGTTTGGGAAGAAACCTAAGCTGTCGTTTCTGAAAGTTTGGGGATGCGATGCTTATGTTAAGAAACTTCAACCTGAAAAGCTCGAACCCAAGTCGGAAAAATGCGTCTTCATAGGATACCCTAAACAAACTATTGGGTATACCTTCTACCTCAGATCCGAAGGCAAGATCTTTGTTGCCAAGAATGGATCCTTTCTAGAGAAAGAGTTTCTCTCGAAAGAAATAAGTGGGAGGAAAGTAGAACTTGATGAAGTATTGCCTCTTGAAGCAGAGAGTGGCGCAACTCAGGAAAATGTTCCTGAGGTGCCTGCACCGACTAGAGAGGAAGTTAATGATGATGATCATGAAACTTCAGATCAAGTTGCTATTGAACTTCGTAGGTCCACAAGGACACGTTCCGCACCAGAGTGGTACGGCAATCCTGTCTTGGAAATCATGTTGTTAGACAACGGTGAACCTTCGAACTATGAAGAAGCGATGGCGGGCCCGGATTCTAACAAATGGCTGGAAGCCATGAAATCCGAGATAGGATCCATGTGTGAAAACGAAGTATGGACTTTGACTGACTTGCCCGATGATCGGCGAGCCATAGAAAATAAATGGAAGAATAAGGTAGACGTGGATGGTAATGTAACCATCTACAAAGCTCGGCTTGTCGCTAAGGGTTATCGACAAGTTCAAGGGGTTGACTACGATGAGACTTTCTCACCCATAGCGAAGCTGAAGTCCGTCCGAATCATGTTAGCAATTGCCGCATTCTATGATTATGAGATATGGCAAATGGACGTCAAAACGGCATTCCTTAATGGTTTCCTTAAGGAAGAATTGTATATGATGCAGCCGGAAGGTTTTGTCGATCCTAAGAATGCTGACAAGGTGTGCAAGCTCCAACGCTCGATCTATGGGCTGGTGCAAGCATCTCGGAGTTGGAACATTAGTTTTGATGAAATGATCAAAGCATTTGGGTTTACGCAGACTTATGGAGAAGCCTGCATTTACAAGAAAGTGAGTGGGAGCTCTGTAGCATTTCTCATATTGTATGTGGATGACATACTGTTGATGAGAAATGATATAGAATTCTTGGAAATCATAAAGGCCTACTTGAACAAGTGTTTTTCAATGAAGGATCTTGGAGAAGCTGCTTACATATTAGGCATCAAGATCTATAGAGATAGATCGAGACGCCTCATTGGTCTTTCACAGAGTATGTACCTTGACAAGATATTGAAGAAGTTCAATATGGATCAGTCAAAGAAGGGGTTCTTCCCTATATTGCAAGGTACGAGATTGAGCACGGCTCAATGCCCAACCACAGCAGAAGATAGAGAAAAGATGAGTGTCGTCCCCTATGCCTCGGCCATAGGGTCTATCATGTATGCTATGCTGTGTACCAGACCTCATGTAAACCTTGCCGTAAGTTTGGTAGGAAGGTCCCAAAGTAATCCCGACATGGAACACTGGACAGCGGTCAAGAATATCCTGAAGTACCTGAAGAGGACTAAGGATATGTTTCTCGTTTATGGAGGTGACGAAGAGCTCGTCTTAAAGGGTTACGTCGATGCTAGCTTCGACACAGATCTAGATGACTCGAAGTCACAAACCGGATACGTGTATATTTTGAATGGTGGGGAATTAAGCTGGTGCAGTTGCAAGCAAAGCGTTGTGGCGGGATCTACATGTGAAGCGGAGTACATGGCAGCCTCAGAGGCAGCACAAGAAGTAATCTGGGTGAAGGTGTTCATTACCGACCAAGGAGTCATACCCAATGCATCGGGCCCGATGACTCTCTTCTCTGACAACACTGGAGCTATTGCCCTTGCCAAGGAGCCCAGGTTTCACAGGAAGATCAGGCATATCAAGCGTCGCTTCAACTCCATTCGTGAAAGTGTTCAAAATGGAGACATAGATATTTGTAAAGTGCATACGGACCTGAATGTGGCAGATCCGTTGACTAAACCTGTCCCTAGAGCAAAACATGATAACACCAGAACTGCATGGGTGTTCGATTCATCACAATGTAACTAGACTATTGACTCTAGTGCAAGTGGGAGACTGTTGGAAATATGCCCTGGAGGCAATAATAAAATGGTTATTATTATATTTCTTTGTTCATGATAATTGTCTATTGTTCATGCTATAATTGTGTTATCCGGAAATCGTAATACATGTGTGAATACATAGACCACAACACGTCCCTAGTGAGCCTCTAGTTGACTAGCTCGTTGATCAAAAGATAGTCATGGTTTCCTGACTATGGACATTGGATGTCATTGATAATGGGATCACATCATTAGGAGAATGATGTGATGGACAAGACCCAATCCTAAGCATAGCTCAAAGATCGTGTAGTTCGTTTGCTATAGCTTTTCCGAATGTCAAGTATCATTTCCTTAGACCATGAGATTGTGCAACTCCCGGATACCGTAGGAGTGCTTTGGGTGTGCCAAACGTCACAACATAACTGGGTGACTATAAAGGTACACTACGGGTATCTCCGAAAGTGTCTGTTGGGTTGGCACGAATCGAGACTGGGATTTGTCACTCCGTATGACGGAGAGGTATCTCTGGGCCCACTCGGTAATGCATCATCATAATGAGCTCAATGTGACCAAGTGGTTGATCACGGGATCATGCATTACGGTACAAGTAAAGTGACTTGCCGGTAACGAGATTGAACGAGGTATTGGCATACCGACGATCGAGTCTCGGGCAAGTAACGTACCGATTGACAAAGGGAATTGTATACGGGATTGATTGAATCCTCGACATCGTGGTTCATCCAATGAGATCATCGAGGAGCATGTGGGAGACAACATGGGTATCCAGATCCCGCTGTTGGTTATTGACCGAAGAGTCGTCTCGGTCATGTCTGCGTGTCTCCCGAACCCGTAGGGTCTACACACTTAAGGTTCGGTGACGCTAGGGTTGTTGAGATATTAGTATACGGTAACCCGAAAGTTGTTCGGAATCCCGGATGAGATCCCGGGCATCACGAGGAGTTCCGGAATGATCCGGAGGTGAAGATTTATATATACGAAGTCGAGTTTCGGCCATCGGGAAAGTTTCGGCGCTAATCAGTATTGTACCGGGACCATCGGAAGGGTCCCGGGGGTCCACCGGGTGGGGCCACCTATCCCGGAGGGCTCCATGGGCTGAAGTGGGAGGGGAATCAGCCCCTAGTGGGCTGGTGCGCCCTCCTTGGGCCTCCTCCTGCGCCTAGGGTTGGAAACCCTAGGGGTGGGGGCGCCCCACTTGGCTTGGGGGGCACTCCACCCCCCTTGGCCGCCGCCCCCCCTTGGAGATTGCATCTCCTAGGGCCGGCGCCCCCCTAGGGGTCCTATGTATAGTGGGGGGAGGGAGGGCAGCCGCACCCTAGCCCCTGGCGCCTCCCTCTCCCTCCCGTGACACTTCTCCCTCTCCCTGAGCTTGGCGAAGCCCTGCCGAGATCACCGTTGCTTCCACCACCACGCCGTCGTGCTGCTGGATCTCAATCAACCTCTCCTTCCCCCTTGCTGGATCAAGTTGGAGGAGACGTCTTCCCAACCGTACGTGTGTTGAACGCGGAGGTGCCGTCCGTTCGGCGCTAGGTCATCGGTGATTTGGATCACGACGAGTACGACTCCATCAATCCCGTTCTCTTGAACGCTTCCGCGCGCGATCTACAAGGGTATGTAGATGCACTCCCCTCTCCCTCGTTGCTAGATGACTCCATAGATTGATCTTGGTGACGCGTAGAATTTTTTTAAAATTCTGCTATGTTACCCAACAGTTTAGATGGTGAATCAAACAATCTCTCTCATTGTAAGTTGGCACACCATACTTCGCCTTATAGTGAGTTATAGCAGCACGTAGGATCTCGCCGCCGTTGCGTGATCTGAAGCTAGGTAAACTGTGTGCAATCCCATCACCGGAGCCCTCTCCCTTAACACCCACGATCACCATGTCGGTTGTGGAACCCCGGTTCCTTGTTGCAGACTTGATACCACGACAATTCGAATTGGTAGAACGGACTCCTGTTGTATCACTGAAGTGCCACAACAGAACCTGAAGAGAGGCCACGTGAGGGAAATGCTGAAGTTGATGTGGACATGCGCGGCCGTCTTGATGAACGAAAGCAGCAGCACCCTGCTTCACTCTTCGACCTGGACAATCAACTGCAATTTTTTGCTGGCCACAGTGATAAGGATCAACGTGACCCAAATGGTTTTTAGGCCCGATCTTTCATGGCGTACCCGGACAACTCCGATCGCCGAGCAGAATAGATTCTACTCCCCGATACACAAACACAAGTCCTTACGAATCAGCAAGCACGGAGGTTTTCGGACAGCTCCCTCTAAACTCGATATGGATATCTTACCCTCGAAAACACATCATGTTTCTTAACTCAAAACATAACCTAAGGATACAATGGCCGGCAGCCAACCCTTTATTTATATGGGTGACTCCAGAAACCCTAAACAACTCGGACCCACTTTTCCTGAACAGAAAAAATAAAAACAACACAACCGGAAATTAAAAAAGACACTTTGCGCGCCAATATTGTCACGCCTGCTGGTGGACCCCAGCCGAACTCCTTCAAACTCAGCATGCTCAACAAGCTCTTTCAAACATAGCCACGCCTCCTTTGATCTTCTCCTTGTGCGGCAGAAACAGGAACACTGAGTCACCTGCACGTTGGTACGCTCCTTCCGCGGCATTTGCAGAGAGCACTCCTCGAACTCGCGTCGGCCCAGCAAATTTGGTTTATTTGGCATCACGGTGCTGCCTCGATGTTCACCTTACTGTTGTCTTCGGTGTACAAATGTTTACACTATGTATTTGATCATTTCAGTATATATGAAAAAAAAGATTATACATGGATTAAAATCGACGTGAAGCAACGCACGGGCAGTGTTTGCTAGTATAAGCAAATTTGAACTTTAGCTTGGTTCCGACATCCAACCAACCAATACAGAGGCTCATCATGCATGCTAAACTGCTAGTACGGAAGGATTCCCAAGGACCTTCCATAGTTGACGACGTCGTCGTATATTTCGTCCAACGCCTTGTACCTGAACTCAAACCCTTCCCCGATGAGTTTCGCCGACGAAATGCAGACTCTCAACTTCTCGGGGCGACCACCAAACCTGATAACAAACATACACGCTATATATTCACAAATCACGATCGAGAGCATCGGAACTTGCCGTGTTTCCATACATGTTGGCACACACCTGTCGGTATTGACGTTATACTGTTGGTACTTGGCGGCCAGGAAGGTGGCTAGCTCCGCGAGGGTGGTGTCGAGGCTGCTGCAGATATATCTTCCTGACGCAGCCTCCTCCTCGGCTAAGAAGATCTTTGCGCGGCAGAGGTCGTGGACATGGACCATCGGGATCGAGCCAGACGCCCTGTCGACGAGTTCCAGGCTGCGAATCTTCTCGTCGTCACCTGAGATAATCATTCACCACACACGTCGTTCGATGAATTAGTAGTCTCTAATGGTCCCTTTTAATTATCGTTGCATCTTGACTTGGTATCAGGCTCACCAGTCAGCAAAGAAAGGATAACGGGGACGCTGGTGTGGACAATCGTCGCCGGCGCCTCGCCAACCGTGAAGGCGGGGCACACCGTAACAAGGCTGATGCCGCTGTCCTGCGCGAAAGTCCGCGCCGCCTTTTCCATAAGCACCTTTGAGACATTGTAGGCCTGTGATACGGCACGCAAGCACGTCATCACATTCACATTATTTGACAGATTTCTACCCGCCCTAATTAAAATTAAAAAGGAACAGAAGTACTAAAAAAATGTGCATGCCTACCCAGCCGCCGGCCTTGGTAACTCTGAGGTACTCAACGTCGCTCCAGGACTCCTCGTCCAGGACATGGCTGTCTCCTAGTGGCAGAGGCCGGCCGGCGACAGCCGCCACTGACGATGTCAGGATCACGCGCTTCACCGTCCCCGCCCTCATGCACGACCTCATTGCGTTAAGGGTTCCGCTGACGGCCAGCTCGATCACTTCTTTCTGCCTAGAGATATAACCAACTAAAAACAGTGCCTTTTCCATTATCAAATCTGACCCTAGTACAGAGTGTTTGGTCAGGCTCTACCTCAGGGTTCTCCGCGTTGAGGTTCATCGGAGCCGCGACGAGGAAGGCATAGTCGCAGCCAGCCACGGCCTCATCGAAGCTACCCTCGTCCTCCAGGTCGGTGCGGAAGACCTCTAAGGGACCGAGCGCTTGCAAGTCCTTGAGATGGGGGTGATTCTCCATGTCATCTGAGATCCAAAAAACAAATAACAGTGCCTGTCAGCTCAGGGTTCATCACATCACAAATTCACAATAGAGAGCGATCGAGGATCTAACCGGACTTTCTGATTGTCGTCTTGACGGTGTATCCCTTTTGCAGCAGCATCTTCACGAGGGCCGAGGCGATGTATCCGTCACCTCCGGTGACACACGCCGTCTTCCTCCTCATCGCATCACCTGCCACAGACGTCATCAGGCCGGCTGGAGGTGGAGAGTCGAGCACCGGAGTTCCTGTTCCTCTGCTGGTGGAGTAGTGCTTGTGGGCGCTCGTGGCTTTCACCTCTCAGGTAACGTGTGTCGTAGCTGGTAATCCATGAGCGGGGTTCGTTAGAGGGATGGTTTGGATCCCAGGAAAAAAAGAGAGGAATGGTTTGGATGCTTTCAAGAAACCACAAGCTAGTTGCATTTATTTCTCCACAGATTGCCACCATATACAAAGGTTAGATGCTTTCCAACTTACCCCGCAGAAAAAAGAGATGCTTTCCAACTTGTAGTTGTCTTTCAGATTGATTAGACCGAGCCAACTGCTCCATTGTGCTCCAGTGATATTGAAGTCTTCCATTTTTTTTTGCGGGAATATATTGAAGTCTTCCATTGACCTGCTAGTATCCAAAAGAGACGACTGCAGGTTAGTACTATTAAGTTGGCCATGTAGAAGTGCACTGGCAGGTTAGTTTAGAGTGAATTGCAAAAAACCACCACATTGACGCATAGGTTTGCAGAAAACACCCCTTTACGAATTTGGGCCAGAAACCATTGATTTTCAGCCTAATGTTTTGCAAAAAAATGCTGATCGGTCTATTTGCACATTTTAACCGCAATTATGACATGTGGGGCCCACATTGGTGCATAACGTTCACTATAGACAATGTTAGACTGGTTTTTTTTTTCAAAAGGAACCCTCCCTCCAAAAAAAGGGAATCTTCCTTCCATGCTCGATCCAGTCGAGATCAGGCCCCGCCGCCGTTCCCACAGGTCACCGCCGCCGCGACCTGGGCCAAGTTGTTCGCCGCCTCCTTGCTACAGAGCGGCGGCTCTAGCCTCGCGCCCGCCACGGCCACAACCTAGTCTAGGTCGAGGTCGGCGGCCACGGCCGAGGCGCACGGGTCGGCTGGCGCCCTGCTCCTGGAAGCATGTGGTGGTGGGCTAGCGGCGGCTTTGACCTCCGAATCACCACACAGAACGGTCGTTGCCTCCTCCTTCAGGCATGGCGGCAGTGCAACAGCCGGCGCACGGAGTGGCTGCAACCTCCCGGCAATGAAGGCGGCATCGGAGCAAGCAGTGGCGGCGGGGCGCAACACAGGCGCACGCAGCAGCGGCCGCGCCCAGCATGTTCGCGAGCAGTAGCGTGCATCACCGGAGCAAGAAGACTAGTGGAGGCTGACATCACCGAAGCAAGAAGACTAGTGGCGGCGCGCATCACCGGAGCAAGCAGCGGCACGCCGGTGAGCAAAACGGGCGCAAGCAGCAACGGCGGCGAGCAAGCAGCAGCAGCAATGCACAGCAAGGGCGCAGCCAGGCAGGAACCCTCACCGGTAAGCTCCGCCATAGCCGGGGCACCGGTGTGGGTGATAGTGCACGAGCGCGGGATGGCCGCCGGCGGAGTACGGTTGAGTTGGGTATGGCAAGGGCCTAATTGCATATTTGTTTTCAAATTGAAGGTTGCCTCTGCAAATATACTCGGTACTAATTGTCATGCCACATCATCAAATGTGGGCCCCACATGTCATAATCACAGTTAAGATGTCGAAGTAGACCGATCAGTGTTTTTTGCAAAAGATTAGACCGAAAATCAGTGGTTTCTGGCACAAATTCGTAAAAGAGTGTTTTCTACAAACCTATGCACTAATCCAAGAAAGTAGTTGTAATCTTGTTCTCGGTTTTCACAGAGCGACTAAACTAGCTATGTGTGTGCATGTCGATAGTCTAGTCTTCTCTTTATGTTGTACTAGGAAACATGCCCCGTGCGTTGCAATGGGATAAGAAATTCCCTACCGAGGCGCACAAAGTAAGTTTTCATTGGCATGGCACGAACACCTGGTTAGATGATGATGGGCTTGATCTAGGTCGCACAGCTATTGTTGTAGCATCAGATTGCCAAGGAGTGGTTAATGATATTCAGAGAGGTACGAGCGGTATGTATGCTAGCATTGTCAAGGAAACCAGACCGCAAGTCAGTTTACTAGATGTTCCTTCATCTTCATTGGAAGAGAGTCTAATCTGTATCCCCACAAACTTGTTTTTTGATTAATAAAATGAAGTGTGTTTAGACTAAAGAAAAAAACGAATGCACGATTGGGGTTTCAATTTTGTCATACTGGAGACGAGTTCCATATTACAAGTTCCAGTTTCAGTTCATCGAATTAGAATTGTACGTTTCACCTATCAACTTGAGTTTACAGGAGAAAAGGCAGTAGCAACCCCAATCTCAGGGTAAGAAATCAAGGCCGGTTCTTGTTGTCTCGGCGTTCCAATTTAATCTGTGCTACTTTTTTTTGAGGCAAGCCAAAAGCTAATGGCTTTAGACAGGGTTACATTCAGATAGAGACAGATCAACTAATTGACTTGGGACACTGGCGATGACTCTGCATCCGCCATTCTTCCTTGCCCAAGCAGCCAGCATATGTGCTAGCTGATTGCCCTCTCGTTTGGTCGCCGACCAGGAGACGGATTCAAAGAGGCCCATCTGATCTCTGATGTCTTGGACAATATGGTGAAGTTGTGATTTGTCCACTCCTTCCGCTTTCAGTCGATTCACTATGGTTAGGCAGTCAAATTCAATGATTAGTTTGCCTTGGTACAAGCTTGACAGCTCGCTCATCCCCAATTTAATTGCCTCCGCTTCTGCTTCTTCAGGGCCTGCACTTGCCTTGATCTTCCTGCAAACTGACAAGACCACATCTCCCCTGTGATCTCTGACTACCGTTCCAAGACAGGTATCCTCTGATTTGCCGATGAACGACGCATCTGTATTTAGTTTCCAAATTCCGACAGGAGGGGGGTTCCATTTGCAGATCGTCTTTGGAGTATGGGTGGGAGTGTTCAATTTTCCAGGGAACAGACTACCTTTCCCTCGGTCATCTGTCAGTCCGCACATTGACTGGTGGATCTCTTCCTTGTACCTCTCCAAGAAGTCAACCGATTGTGATATGCAGAATGGCGCCGGCTATATCGCACCTACTCTTTGCAGACGACACACTCTTATTTTTTCAAGCAACAGAGGAGCAGGCTATGATGGTGAGGGACATTTTGGACCGGTACTCTTCGGCAACAGGGCAGTTGATAAACCCTTCGAAGTGCAGCATGTTGTTTGCGGATGTATGCCCACATGGAAAACGGCAAAGGATCAAACGCATACTTGATGTGCTGAGTGAACATTTTGAGGACCGTTATTTGGGCCTGCCGGTACCTGAAGGCCGAATGAATAGGGGAAAATTTCAATCCCTTCAGGCAAGCTTGAGCAGGAGTTTTTTTGATTTGGGTGAGAAGCAGGCTTCAAGTGGGGCAAAGGAGACACTAATTGCACAGGCAATACCGACATACATGATGAGTGTTTTCAGACTGCCGGCTTTGACTTGTGATGAACTAACTCAAATGATAAGGAGCTATTTGTGGGGATCAGAGAAAGGAAACGTAGGACGCACTGGATTGCATGGGAAAAATTATTACGCCCAAAGAATCAAGGCGGCCTAGGGTTCCGCGACATGAGACTTTTTACCAAGCTCTATTAGCTCGTCAAGCATGGCGACTAATTGATAGACCGGAGAGTCTATGTGCAAGGCTATTGAAAGCAAGGTACTACCGATATGGCAACCTCATTGACACTGTATTCACGGGAAATGCGTCTCCAGTCTGGAGAGGCATTGAACACGGATTGGAGCTGTTAAAAAAAGGAATAATATGGAGGGTGGGCAATGGTAAGAAAGTCAGGGTATGGAGGGATCCTTGGATACACCGTGGGGGCACTCGAAAGCTATTGGGAGAGCGGGGAACCTGCAGGTACAATCGTGTTGACGATTTCCTCTTACCAGATGGGTCGTGGAATGAGGCTCGCCTTAATGAATTTATGATACGAGCAGATGTGCAGGAGATTTTGAAAATTAAGGTATCTCGTAGAATGTGTGAGGATGTTCTCGCGTGGCATATGGAGAAGGACGGGCGGTTCTCGGTTAGAAGTGCATACCACCTTGCGGTCACAGAGGTTATACAGAATCAAGGGGGTGTCTCGTCTAGTACGAGACCAGAGGGAGACCGACCAGTATGGAGGATGTTTTGGAAAATCCAGGTACCACAGAACGTGAAGATTTGTGCATGGAAATTATTGAAGGATGGGTTACCCACATGACAAGTGATGAAGTCTAAACATTTGGGAGTGCCGGATGAATGTCCCAGGTGTTGTCGAGGAATAGAAGACAACTTTCATGTTGTTGTGGCGTGCCCTATCTCCAGCGCTGTTTGGGATGCTATGGGGGAAGTCTGGAACATCCCAGCAAAGGAGGTGATTATAAACACAGGCCATGAATGGCTCTTTGATCTGCTAGTTACCCTTGAGGAGGAGGTCCGGGCAAAAATCTTGATGATCATATGGAGGAACTAGCAGTTGCGCAATGATGCCCCACATGACAAGAATGTAGCGCCGGTTGAGGCCACAAGAGGTTTCTTGCAGAGCTATATGGCATCTCTGAATCAAATAAGATTTGACAAGGGTTATGAGATGCTAAAATGGAAGGGTGTAGTTGGACCTGATGGTTTGGTGGCTCGGCCGCAACGAGCGGCAAGAGAGCAGGAGTCAAGCCCATGGGCACCTCCACCAGAGGGGCGGCTGCTGTGTCGCTGGATGGCTCATTTGATGCAAATACTCACATGGCTGGTGCTGCAATGGTAGCCAGGAATAGTAGGGGTGAACACATATTTTCGGCATGCTGGTTTATACAGCACTGCTCAAGTGCTCTGGAAGCTGAATGTGTGGCAGCTCGGGAGGGCATCAGTGCGGCACTGCAGCATACAACCTTGCCACTGATTGCTCAAACCGACTGTGCTTCTTTGGTAAAAGCTGTGGAAAGTCCAGAGACAGACAAATCAATTGTAGGTCACCTTGTAATGGAGATTAAGGAGATGATGAGAGAAAGGGAGCTTGTGATACGTCTTGTTGGTCGTTTGCAGAATAGAACTGCAGATCGCCTTGCCTATATGTCGAGAGGGGACCACAGCACCGATTTGTGGCTGCAGGTGCCTCCAGCTGCTCTTGTGAGCTATCTGGCAAGCGATTGTACAACTATTCCATAATTAATAAAGCGCCTTTTTCAGACGCTAAAAAAACGAAGTCAACCGATACAGAAACTCTTGCTTTTCCTTCTCCATGTACGCAGTCATGGCGTAGGAACCAAGCTCTCGAGAACAGTGACATCAGCTTCTCCCTTGTGTCTTCATCGCACGTCGCTAAGAGGCATTGGAGCCAGTCCCTCCCTGTGTACCTGAATTCTTTCTCTGTGGGTAAAGCCCAAACTTTCCTCATCTCACTCCGGAGAGCTTTAGCTTTGGTGCACGCCACCACTGCGTGGAACTCATCTTCATCCTCCTGACCCCAGATGGTACATGTTGCAATCTTCCCCAAGGTGTGCCTGACTTTATTTTTGATGGTGGCCAGAGAATTTGTTGCGATTCTCCAAGCATTTATCTTTATTTTCTGGGGAATTTTGGACTTCCAAATCAGGTCCCAACTGCTCCTATTATTTGCTGAGCCTGAAGAGCTAGATGCCTGAGGCTTATCCCTCACTTTGATTTCCTCGGCCAGTTTATACGCACTCCTTACAGAGAAAATACCTGTATTTTCATGATGCCAAGCAATGCTATCCGTAGACCTCCTGGTGGGCAGTTTTATCCTACAGATTGCCTCTGCATCGTATACAGGGAAGATTTGGTGAATGAGTTCTGAATTCCATTCATTGGTGTCCGGTTTGATGAGCTGGTTCACCCAACGTAGGCGTGAATTCCTTATAAAGGTGGCCGCCTTTAGTCCATTAAGCTTGGGGATCCAATTATCTCTCTGTATCCTAATTTTCCGGCCATCACCGATCCTCCAAATGACTCCTTCTTTCAGGAGTTCCAGCCCAAATTCAATTCCTCTCCATACCGGCGATGCGTCAGTCGCAAAGACTGTATCTAGTAACTCCCCATTCGGGTAATATTTGGACTTTAGAACCCTAGCACATAGGCTATCCGGATACTGGAGTAATCTCCATCCTTGCCTCGCAAGCAAAGCCTGATTAAAGGACAGCATATCACGGAAACCAATTCCACCTCCCCGCTTCGGTTTCACCATTTGTTCCCATGACATCCAGTGCACCTTCCGGTGTCCCTCTTCATCACCCCACCAAAAGTCCCTAATAAGTTTCTCATACTTTTCACAGAAACTTTTGTTCATCTTGAAAATTCCCATTGGGTATGTGGGTAATGCTTGAGCAACCGATTTTACGTGGACCTCTTTTGCTGCGTGAGACATGTTCCTTTCATTCCAATCCGAGCATCTCTTTACAAACCTCTCCATAATAGGTTGAAACTTTTCACCCTTCATCCTACCCTCCGGGGTTGGGAGGCCCAGGTACTTGCTCTCAAAGGATAATGCCACTACCCCTAGTGTATCCTTAATACTTTCCTGGACATACACCGGACAGTGTTCACTAAACAGTAAGGAGCACTTCGCTTGACTCAGTAACTGCCCCGTGCCTCGTTGGAACTTTTCGAGAACCTCCTTTATCACTAAAGCCTCCCCATGTGAAGCTTTAAAAAATAGCAAACTGTCGTCAGCAAACAACAAGTTGGAAATCCCCGAGCTTCCCCTAGCCACCTTTATGGGAGTTATTCTTTTAGCTGCAATCTCCTTACGAAGGGCGCTAACTAGTCCATCTGCTACCAGCAGAAACAAATATGGGCTCAGGGGATCACCCTGCCGAAGCCCTCTTGTGGGTATAAAGGATTCAAGGAGTTGGCCATTCCACTTGATAGCATATGACACCGATTTGACACAGCTCATTATCCACCCAATCCATGTTTGGCAGAAGCCCAGTTTGTGCATTACTCCCTCAAGAAACCTCCAGTCAACTCTGTCGTAAGCTTTGGAAAGATCCAGGTTGTACGCACATTGAGTATTCGATCCATTCTTGCTATGTTGGATCTTATGGAAGCACTCGAAGGCGATGATCGCATTATCGGTAATCATCCTACCGGGAATGAAGGTGCTCCGTGTCTCTGAGATGATCTCATCCAAAAATGGCCTTAGTCTGTTCACCAGGCATTTTGATACCACCTTGTAAAGTACATTGCATAGGCTGATCGGTCTATAATCCATCAGACCTTGTGGATCACTCCCCTTGGGGATGAGACAGATAACCGTATCATTTGTACCTGGTGGCATAATCCCTGACTTAAAGAATTCTTTCACAGCTTTTATAACATCTTCTTGCACTAGCTCCCAGTTCCTCTGAAAAAACCTAGCATGAAATCCGTCGGCCCCTGGAGCTTTTAGAGGACCGATCTGGAACAGTGCGTTTGAAATTTCCTCATTTGTAAATTCTTTGGTCAGAGCACGGTTCATATCAGCAGTGACTCGTGAACTGAGGAGTTCAAGTATGTTATTTGGCTGCACCCCGTCATCCGCCTTATAGAGATTTCTGAAGAAATCCGTGGCCATTTGCTGCATGTCCTTTTCATTCTCCACCGAACTTCCATCCTCTTTTTCAGTTTTCTAATGGAGTTCTTTTCCCGTCGCCATGTGGCTCTACGTTGGAAGAATTTTGTGTTCCTGTCACCCACTTTGAGCCACATTACCCTTGATCTCTGCTTCCACATAATCTCCTCTCTAAGTAGAAGCTCGTCTAACTCCGCAGCGAGCGCCTTATGTCGTCTTTCGCGATCAGCGGACACAGGTTCTTCCAAAAGCTTGCTCACCTTATCTCTGATTATTTTTGACTTCTTTAGAACCGACCCAAAGCTGTTCCGACTCCATCTTGACAGGTTTTTCCGCATGCCATCAAGCTTTCCGAGACATCGCCCAGATTTTTTGCTGTACGAGAGCTGTTCCAATTTTCCTCGACCTTGTGCTGAAACGAAGGTACCCTCTCCCACATTTGTTCGTACTGGAACATACGCCGTCTATTTTTATAACCACTTTGTTTGCTCAGCTGAAGTAGCAGTGGGAAGTGGTCTGATCTCGTGGAGCAAACATGAGTTACACAATGGTCTATAAAGAGGTCAGACCAAGATGGTGAAGCCACTGCCCTGTCCAGTCTAGCTCGGATATTCCTATCCCCTAGATGTCTGTTGTCGTATGTACAATCTGGACCAGAGTATCCTAAGTCATGGAGATCATACCCGGATAGCATATCTCTCAAATTTGACATTTTCCTTTCAGATCTCATTGCACGAGACTTGTATTCGTGTTGCCACATGGTTTCGTTAAAGTCACCGATCATCATCCAAGGTTCACTTGAACTAGGAGCAATACTTTTGAGCAGATTCCATAAGAGATGCCTATCTTGGCCTCTTGATTCGCCGTACACAAAAGTTCCCCGCCACTTCGGGCCATGGGATTCAGTGACAATCACATCAAAATACCTCGGTCCATACGATAAAACTTTTATTTTTATTGATTCATCCCAGTACAATGTGATTCCAGCACCACTGGTAGAAAAAGGGCCTATAGTCCCGGTTCGTAAGGGCCTTTAGTCCCGGTTTCCTGAACCGGGACTAAAGTGTCGGTACTAATGCCCTGTACCTTTAGTCCCGGTTCAATCCAGAACCGGGACTGATGGGCCTCCACGTGGGCAGTGCACAGAGCCCAGGCAGGAGACCCTTTGGTCCCGGTTGATGGCACCAACCGGGACCAATAGGCATCCACGCGTCAGCATTTCTGTGGCTGGGGTTTTTGTTTTTTTTTTAAAGGGGTGGGGGTTGGGGGTTTTGGGGGGTTAATTTAGGTGTTTCATATATTGTGTTAGCTAGCTATAATTAATAGAGAGAAGTGTCCTCTCTTACGTCCGTGCTTGGTCGACGCTAAATACTATACATACGTATAGAGAGGACTAGACACGCTAGTTAGCTAGTAAGCAAACGAAGGAAACAGAAGATCGTCATGAATATATATGCATACAGAGAGAAGTGATATCGACCACCTCTCCTTCTCCGAGAGATTGGTTGAACAACAAGTTCTCGTATATCTATCCGACACTACCGGCTACATATATACAATAATTATCTCTTACAAATATAATCATACGGACTCATGGTCCACATAGTATTCTCCGTCTTCAGCGATCACTTGGTCAAGAAAGAATGCCGCCAATTCCTCTTGAATTGCTCGCATGCGAGCTGGTGCTAGGAGTTCATCCCGCTTCCGAAACATCTAATTTGAAGAAGGGGGTCAATACATATATATATATATATGAATGAATGAAACTCAATACAAATGATGGTAATAAAATAAAATTGTGAATGTTGTTATTTACGGACTTCATATTATTCGTCAGAGTACCCGCCCCGCTCACAGGTCGTGTGGCGGATGGACTCGCAGACGTATTATCCACAGAAATCATTCCCTTTTTCCTGCCACAACCACTTACAAGAAATAGAGGTCAATCAAACTGATAAGCAAGAATGCTAAATGGTATTGATGAAACTAGCGCTTGAATCACTAGGAGATGCACGAAACATGCTACTATAGTACTTACTTTCGGGTGTCTAAATTCCAGCTCCTTCGGCAGTCCCGGAACTGTTTTGGTGAATTTTCTCCAAACCCTGCCAGACAAAGAAAACAATAACTTGATATGAGGAAATGAACAAAGTTGTTGATATGGTGGATAATGATCGATTTAACTTACTTCTTGAGGATTTCAGTCATGTCCGCATACTCCTAGGGATCATTTCGTTTAGAGTCCAAGACGGTTACTACTCCCTGCTCAAGCCTAATCTCTAGGAGAATATAGTGGAAACTGCACACGCATGCATAACTCATCAATTACATTACTATAACCTGGACTAATATATAAGGGAAACCTAATATGCACAAGACAGTAACACTCACTTGAAGTTGTAAGGAAAGAGTATTATATCTTTGTTTTCATTTTTTTTGAATGATCGTAGCAAGTTGGCCTCGGTATCTCCGGGACGATGTTGAACCTTAGTTGCATCTATGAGATATGTGTTAATGAACCCAATATCACCGATTTGTCTTTTCTTCAATTCGGCGATCTTCATTCTGCATAATATAGTGAGGATAATTATAAATACATGCAATGAAAGAGATGAGCTATATAGAGAGACTTAATGACAGAAGTAGTAGTACTTACAGAAGGTAGTAGGTGATCGTTGTTTTATCGAGGGCCAATTGATTGAAAAACTGATAGAACTCCTCAAATGGAATAGGCAACAGTTCAATTCCAACGAGGTCATGCTCCGGTTTAACTCTCGCATACAAAGTACTCCTCTCCCCAGACTCTCTGCAGATTTTCAAGTACCAATCATGTAATCTTCGCATCATCGTTGTTAAAGATTTTTCATCTTTGACGAGAGGCTTCCCGTACTAGTATCTGTGTATCTGCACCTCCATGGTATCATAATGTACATCGTCGGGCAGGTAATCGTCAATATTGCCATAACCGGGCACCATCCTCGGATCGACGATGTCGCTAGGCACCTTGAGGGGGGGGGCACGATTGCTTCGCTTGTTCGCCGAGCTGGGCAATTTGTTTCCCAGCTGCTCGTCGTTCTTTCAGCCTTTGATCACTGACTGTACTTCCTGACCGCTCCGCTTCGGCCCATGTCTTTGCAATAATGCGCTCATAGTTGCCTTTCGGCGGAGACTTGGGTGGTTTTGCCAGGGCAGCCAGAGTGCGCTTCACTTTCACCGGATCTACCTTCTCCTCCGGAGGTGGATGTCTCTTTGCTCTCAACCCTTGAAACCAGTCATCCACTTCGGTTCGCGCGATCTCGGCGTTCTCCTCCGGGGTCCTCTCATATGGTAACTTCTCTGGAGTCTTCAGAGAAGGACCGAATCTGTATGTCCTCCCGCCTCTGGTTGTACTGCTAGACGCCGACCGAGCAGACGGAGCGGTTGTCTTCTTTACTTTCTTACGAGGCGGAGGAGAAGGACTACGACGCGCCGGAGCAGCTGGAGCGGCGGCAGGTCTCTTCCGCCCTTGCTGACGAGGCGGAGAAGGAGGAGGCTGGCTGCTCGGGCGCATCGGCGCAGGCGGAGAAGGAGGCGGAGTGCCGCCACACGCCGGAGAAGGAGCCGGCCGAGGGCCCTGATCGTCACTCGCCGGAGGAGGAGGCGGTGGAGGAGGCGGAGTGCCCTGACTCGCCGGAGGAGGAGGAGGCGGAGGCGTCCAGTTCGGAAGGTTGATGAGCTCCTTCCGCCATAGGCATGGAGTCTTCAGAGCAGACCCCAGCCGAGTCTCCCCTTCACCGGTAGGGTGGTCAAGCTGGAGGTCCTCAAATCCCTCCGTTATTTCATCCACCATCACCCTAGCATATCCTTCTGGAATCGGCGGGCAGTGAAAAGTTGCGTCGGGTTCAGTAGGATAAACAGAGCCAACAGCCGCCTTGACCTTCAAATTCATCCATTGTGTCATAAGGTGGCAATTTTGAGACTCCGTGATAGCATCCACGGGATAGCTGGCAGGAGCCATCAAGGCATGCTCCGGGTGAAGCGGCTCGGTGGAAGCCACGCTTCTTCTGCGCTGAGATGGCAGGGTAGCTTCGGGGGAGGCTTCGGCAGTACGTTTGCTGCGATTTGCTTCTCGTTCCTCTATCGCGTCTACCCTTGCTTGCAACGCCTGCATTTGGGTTTGCTGCACTTTTTTCCTCCTCTCATGGGATTTGTAACCGCCTGCGTCCGGAAACCCAACCTTCCACGGAATGGAGCCTGGCGTGCCTCGTGTCCGTCCAGGGTGCTCGGGATTCCCGAGGGCCATTGTGAGCTCGTCGTTCTCTCTGTCTGGAAAGAACTTCCCTTGCTGCGCTGCTTCGATATACTGCTTAAGCTTCCTGACTGGTATGTCCATTTGATCGTTCGTCCAAATGCACTTCCCTGTTACAGGGTCCAAGGTTCCGCCAGCCCCGAAGAACCAAGTCCGGCAACGGTCTGGCCAGCTAATTGTCTCTGGTTCGATCCCTTTATCAACCAGATCATTCTTAGTCTTGGCGCACTTAGGCCGGGCTACGAGGTAGCCACCTGACCCCGTGCGATGGTGAAGCATCTTCTTCGCAGCATTTTGCTTGTTTGTCGCCGACATCTTCTTACTCTTTTCCGATGTCTTGTGGGCCACAAATGCAAGCCAGTGATCTCTGATCTTCTCATATCTGCCCTTGAATTCTGGTGTCTCATTATTTTCGACAAACTTATTCAGCTCTTTCTTCCACCTCCTGAATAGTTCTGCCATCCTCTTAAGAGCAAAAGACTTGATTAATTTCTCTTTAACTGGGTTCTCCGGATTATCCTGTGGCGGTAGGGTGAAATTTGACTTCAGCTCAGTCCAAAGATCATTTTTCTGCATATCATTGACATAAGACACCTCAGGGTCTTCTGTAGCCGGCTTAAACCATTGCTGGATACTTATCGGGATCTTGTCCCTAACCAAAACCCCGCACTGAGCAACAAATGCGCTCTTTGTCCGGAGGGGTTCAATCGGTTGGCCGTCGGGCGCGATTGCTATGATCTCAAACTTTTCATCCGAGCTCAACTTTTTCTTCGGGCCTCGTCTCTTTACCGAAGTTGTGCTTGATCCAGAGGGCTAGAAAAAAGAACAAAGACTTAATTAATATGTGTACATACCAAAACAATGAATGCATCAATCAGCTAGTCAGCACAGGCTTAACTAATATATATACCTGGCCGGACTCGGTTCGGTCACCGGAGCCGTCATCACGGTCTCCTTCTTGCACCGGCATTGGGTCACCGGAGCCGTCCTCATGTTCTTCTTCTTGCACCGGCATTAGGTCATCGTAGCCAGCTTGTTCACCCTCTCCTTCTAGACCATCGGTTTCATTGAGAAACAACCAAACGGCATCACTTCCTTCTGCGATTATGTCCCTCAACAACGCTTCTTTTGCTTTGTCTAGGGCGGTGTCCATAGTTTCTACAAATATTTAAAACATGGCAATTATTATTCAAACATGACAGATGGATATATTAGTGCCAAACGTAGAACTAGCTACCTAATCATAGTAAGCTATCGGGAGGGGGTATATATCGACAACGACGACACTACATCTATGTCCCTCGACGACCCTCGTTCCCGATAAAAAAAGAGGAAGAAGAAGAAAAAAAAGAGGAGAAGAAAGAATAGAGGAGAAGAACTCCTCTATTCTTTCTTCTTTTTTTTCTTCTTCCTCTTCTTTTTTTATCCTCTTCTTCCTCTCATGTTCGAGAGCATCGCCGAGGGGTCGGGAGGTTGCCTAGTTTCAAAGGATTCAACAAAACCATGTCTTCATCATTAGGAGAAAGTAACATGTGCATGATGGTACGAAGCTCTCCAAAGTTATTTTGGAATGGAGTCCTAGATAGGATAATTCGCTTTTTGGTACAAAGTTCAGCAACAACCTTCCAAATATCGTTATTTGGAAGGCCTTTGCTGAAATTCATACAAGAAGGCAAATTATCCTATCCGGGACACCATTCCAAAATAATTTTGGAGGACTTCGTCATGCCCTGGTTACTTCTGGCTAATGATGAAGCCATGGATTTCTTCAATACTTTGACACTAGGAAACCTCTCTCGACCCCTCGGCGATCCTCGACCCCTCGAACCCTCGACGACCCTGGAACCCTCGACCCCTCGGCGATCCTCTTCTTCCTCTCATGTTCGAGAGGATCGCCGAGGGGTCGGGAGGTTGCGTAGTGTCAAAGGATTCAACAAAACCATGTCTTCATCATTAAGCGAAAGTAACATGTGCATGATGGTACAAAGCTCTCCAAAGTTATTTTGGAACGGAGTCCTAGATAGGATAATTTGCTTTTTGATACAAAGTTCAGCAAGAACCTTCCAAATATCGTTATTTGGAAGGCCTTTGCTGAAATTCATACAAGAAGGCAAATTATCCTATCCGGGACACCATTCCAAAATAATTTTGGAGGACTTCGTCATGCCCTGGTTACTTCCAGCTAATGATGAAGCCATGGATTTCTTCAATACTTTGACACTAGGAAACCTCTCTCGACCCCTCGGCGATCCTCGACCCCTCGAACCCTCGACGACCCTGGAACCCTCGACCCCTCGGCGATCCTCTTCTTCCTCTCATGTTCGAGAGGATCGCCGAGGGGTCGGGAGGTTGCGTAGTGTCAAAGGATTCAACAAAACCATGTCTTCATCATTAGGCGAAAGTAACATGTGCATGATGGTACGAAGCTCTCCAAAGTTATTTTGGAACGGAGTCCTAGATAGGATAATTCGCTTTTTGATACAAAGTTCAGTAAGACCCTTCCAAATATCGTTATTTGGAAGGCCTTTGCTGAACTTCATACAAAAAGGCAAATTATCCTATCCGGGACACCATTCCAAAATAATTTTGGAGGACTTCGTCATGCCCTGGTCAATTCCGGCTAATGATGAAGCCATGGATTTCTTCAATACTTTGACACTAGGAAACCTCTCTCGACCCCTCGGCGATCCTCGACCCCTCGAACCCTCGACGACCCTGGAACCCTCGACCCCTAGACGACCCTGGAACCCTCGACCCTAGACCCTATAGAACCCTTGAACCCTCGACCCTGAAACCCTCGACCCTCTACCCTAGTTCCCGACCCTCGACCCCTCGGCGATCCTCGACACCCTCGTTGCCGATAAAAATTAAGAAGAAGAAGAAAAAAAAGAGGAGAAAAAAAGGAGAAGAAGCTCCTCTATTCCTTCTTCTTCTCCTCTTTTTTTCTTCTTCTTCCTCTTCTTCCTCTCCTCGTCTTCTCCTTCTTCTTCTCCTTCTTTCTCTACTTATTTTCCTTTTCATTATTTTACTTTTTCCTCTCCACTAACATGAAAAAAAACATCATCATATCATCAACAGAAAAAAATAGTATTTTTTCTAAAAATCTAACTTTTGCATATATACATCAACATATATATACACTAACCTAAAATGCACAAAAATGCTATCGGAGAGGAGGTATATCGACCCCCCTCATGTATCCACATACATACATCTATATATACATACATTTCTCATATATAAGTTTTTCTTCTTCTTCCTTTCTTCCTTCTTCCTAGCTAGATATATAAATTTTTACATATATAAAATACATATATACTTGCATATATGTATAAATTTCTGCATATATAAAGTTTTTCTAAAATCTAACTTTTGCATATATGAACATATATACACAGAGAACATATACATATATGCACATTTTTATAATAATGAAAAAAATAAGAGGAAAGGGCGTCGGCGGCCGGACCGAAGGTGGCGGCGTGTGGTCGGCGCGACGGCGACGGGGTTGGGGAAGGGGCGGCGCGCGCGGCGACGGCGACGGGGTCGGGGAAGGGGCGGCGCGCGCGGCGACGACGACGGGGTCGGGGAACGGGTGGCGCGCGCGGCAACGACGATGGGGTCGGGGCAGGGGCGGCGCGCGCGGCGACGGCGATGGTGTCGGGGCCGGCAGGGGCGGCGGGCGCGACGACGGTGTTGGGGCAGTGGCTTGGCGGCGGCGACGGTGAGGTGGACCAGCCTGACGGCGTCGGGGCAGGGCTCGGCGGTGACGGCGACGAGGAGCAGAAGGCGTCGGGGTGAGAAGAAACAGATGGATTTTGGCGAAAACTGCAAAGTGTTGTATATATAGCAAGAGCATTGGTCCCGGCTGGTGCTATGACCCGGGACTAATGCCCCCCTTTAGTCCCGGTTGGTGCCACCAACCGGAACCAAAGGCCTCTTTTCAGCAGTCCAAAGGGCGGGAAGCGGCGGCCTTTAGTCCTGGTTGGTGGCACCAACCGGGACTAAAGGGGGGCATTAGTCCCGGGTCGTAGCACCAACCGGGACCAATGCCCCCCTTTAGTCCCGGTTGGTGCCACCAACCGGGACCAAAGGCCTGTGCTGCCCCGAACCCAAATATTTAGTCTCACCTTGCTAGTTGAGAGGGAGGCGCACCGGTTTATAAGGTGCGGTGCGCCTTCCCTTTCGAGCTCCTCTCTAAAGCAGGCTTTCGGGCCTAACACTGCAATCTGTGCCTGTGGGCCTACTGGGCCTCCCGTGGGCCTGAATCCTGGCCCATGGTAGGGTTTCTAGTCGTATTCAGGCCGTGGAGGCCCAGTAGGTGGCATTTTTTTTGTTTTTTTGTTTTTTTTGGTTTCTACTTAGAACTAAATACTTATAGTTTTGTAGTGATTTCTTTTTTATTTTAGGTCACAAAAATTATAAACTTTCTGTTAGTGCCATTAGTTCAAAAATTTGAATAGTTTAAATTTCATTTTTTTTAAATTTGTGTGAATCACTAGTTTATGAATAACTTTACTATAAAATTGATTTTTGAATCAATCTTTTTCCTGCTATTTAATATTACTGTGTTTTATCATTATACTCAATTTGGTAATTTTAGTTAGTCGTATCAAATATTATAGGGGTGAGCCCTATTTTTTCCAGTTTTTTTGTTTTGTTTTTTGCATTATTTATTTCCTTTTGTTTTTTGCTTTATTTTTTAATTCTTTTTTGCTTTTAGTTTTAGAAAAATTATAAACTTTCTGTTAGTGCCATTAGTTTTCAAATTTGAAAACACTTTTTTAGTTTTTTGTTTTCTTTGTTGCTTTATTTATTTTATTTTGTTTCTACTTACAACAAAGTACTTATTGTTGCTATTTTTATTTTTTTCCAGTTTTTTTTGTTTTGTTTTTTGTATTATTTATTTTCTTCTTTTTTTTTGCTTTATTTATTTATTCTTTTTGCTTTTAGGTCAGCAAAATTATAAACTTTCTATTAGTGCCATTAGTTTTAGAAAAAATATAAACTTTCTGTTAGTGCCATTAGTTTTCAAATTTGAATAGTTAAAATATGAACATAAATGCACCTATAGAGAAAATTCGACCTAAATTCATAGTTTTCAAATGAACTCTGAAAAAGTTGGCATAGCATACTTGTCTGTTACAAATTTGGCATGGTATCATCATAATAGTTGCGGGAGAAAGTCTTCACTTTTTCTTCGCTTGTGTCATTTCCTTATTGCGCCGTAACCATGGATAATCTTCATTGTTTATCAGGATGCTTGGGTCAGCCTTGACATTGAAGGGAGGAATTTCATGAAACTTTTCATAATCTTCAGACATGTCTGTCTTGCTATCCACTCCCAGGATGTCCCTTTTTCCTGAAAGAACTATGTGGCGCTTTGGCTCATCGTATGATGTATTCGCTTCCTTATCTTTTCTTTTTCTCGGTTTGGTAGACATGTCCTTCACATAGATAACCTGTGCCACATCACTGGCTAGGACGAACGGTTCGTTAGTGTACCCAAGATTTTTCAGATACACTGTTGTCATTCTGTACTTTGGGTCTACCTGTACCCCGCCGCCTAACAGATTGACCCATTTGCACTTAAACAAAGGGACCTTAAAATCAGGTCCGTAGTCAAGTTCCCATATGTCCACTATGTAACCATAATATGTATCCTTTCCGCTCTCGGTTGCTGCATCAAAGCGGCCACCGCTGTTTTGGTTGGTGCTCTTTTGATCTTGGGCGATCGTGTAAAATGTATTCCCATTTATCTCATATCCTTTGCAAGTCAATACAGTCAAAGATGGTCCCCTGGACAACAAGTACAACTCATCACAAACAGTGTTGTCACCTCTGAGACGTGTTTCCAACCAACTATTGAAAGTCCTGATGTGTTCACATGTAATCCAGTCGTCGCACTGCTCCGGGTGTTTGGAGCACAGACTGTTCTTGTGTTCATCGACATACGAGGTCACCAAGGTAGAGTTCTGTAGAACTGTGTAGTGTGCTTGAGACCAAGAATATCCGTCCCTACATATTATTGAGTCTCTTCCAAGAGTGCCTTTTCCAGTCAGTCTCCCCTCATACCGCGATTTAGGGAGACCTATCTTGTTAAGGCCAGGAATGAAGTCAACAGAAAACCCGATAACATCCTCTGTTTGATGGCCCATGGAGATGCTTCCTTCTGGCCTAGCGCGATTACGGGCATATTTCTTTAGGACTCCCATGAACCTCTCAAAGGGGAACATATTGTGTAGAAATACGGGCCCCAGGATGACAATCTCGTCGACTAGATGAACTAGGACGTGCGTCATGATATTGAAGAAGGATGGTGGGAACACCAGCTCGAAACTGACAAGACATTGCGTCACATCACTCGTTAGCCTTGGTACGATTTCTGGATCGATCACCTTCTGAGAGATTGCATTGAGGAATGCACATAGCTTCACAATGTCTAATCGGGCGTTTTCCGGTAGAAGCCCCCTCAATGCAACCAGAAGCAGTTGCGTCATAATCACGTGGCAGTCATGAGACTTTAGGTTCTGAAACTTTCTCTGGCATATTTATTATTCCCTTTATATTCGACGAGAAGCCAGTCATGATCTTCATACTGAGCAGGCATTCAAAGAAGATTTCTTTCTCTTCTTTCGTAAGAGCGTAGCTGGCAGGACCTTTATACTTCTTCGGAGGCATGCCGTCTTTTTCGTGCAAACGTTGCAGGTCCTCCCGTGCCTCAGGTGTATCTTTTGTCTTCCCATACACGCCCAAGAAGCCTAGCAGGTTCACGCAAAGGTTCTTCATCACGTGCATCACGTCGATTGAGGAGCGGACCTCTAGGTCTTTCCAGTAGGGTAGGTCCCAAAATATAGATTTCTTCTTCCACATGGGTGCGTGTCCCTCAGCATCATTCGGAACAGCTAGTCCACCGGGACCCTTTCCAAAGATTACGTAGTTTAAATCATTGACCATAGCAAGCACGTGATCACCGGTGCGCATGGCGGGTTTCTTCCGGTGATCTGCCTCGCCTTTGAAATGCTTGCCTTTCTTTCGACATTGATGGTTGGTCGGAAGAAATCGACGATGGCCCAGGTACACATTCTTCCTGCATTTGTCCAGGTATATACTTTCAGTGTCATCTAAACAGTGCGTGCATGCGTGGTATCCTTTATTTGTCTGTCCTGAAAGGTTACTAAGAGCGGGCCAATCGTTGATGGTCACGAACAGCAACGCCTTAAGGTTAAATTCCTCCTGTCTGTGCTCATCCCACGTACGTACACCGTTTTCATTCCACAGCTGTAAAAGTTCTTCAACTAATGGCCTTAGGTACACATCAATTTCGTTGCCGGGTTGCTTAGGGCCTTGGATGAGAACTGGCATCATAATGAACTTCCGCTTCATGCACATCCAAGGAGGAAGGTTATACATACATAGAGTCACGGGCCAGGTGCTGTGATTGCTGCTCTGCTCCCCGAAAGGATTAATGCCATCGCGCTTAAAGCAAAGCATACATTCCTTGGGTCCTTTGCAAACTCATCCCAGTGAAGGAAATATTCCCTAGAGGCAATAATAAAGTTATTATTTATTTCCTTATATATCATGATAAAAGTCTATTATTCATGCTAGAATTGTATTAAACCGGAAACATGATACATGTGTGAATACATAGACAAACAGAGTGTCACTAGTATGCCTCTACTAGACTAGCTTGTTAATAAAAGATGGTTATGTTTCCTAAACCATGGACAAAGAGTTGTCATTTGATTAATAGGATCACATCATTAGTTGAATGATCTGATTGACATGACCCATTCCATTAGCTTAGCACCCGATCATTTAGTATGTTGCTATTGCTTTCTTCATGACTTATACATGTTCCTATGACTATGAGATTATGCAACTCCCGTTTGCCAGAGGAACACTTCGTGTGCTACCAAACGTCACAACATAACTGGGTGATTATAAAGGAGCTCTACAGGTGTCTCCAAAGGTACATGTTGGGTTGGCGTATTTCGAGATTAGGATTTGTCACTCCGATTGTCGGAGAGGTATCTCTGGGCCCTCTCGATAATGCACATCACTTAAGCCTTGCAAGCATTGCAACTAATGAGTTAGTTGCGGGATGATGTATTACAGAACAAGTAAAGAGACTTGCCGGTAACGAGATTGAACTAGGTATGGGATACCGGCGATCGAATCTTGGGCTAGTAACATACCGATGACAAAGGGAACAACGTATGTTGTTATGCGGTCTGACCGATAAAAGATCTTCATAGAATATGTAGGAGCCAATATGAGCATCCAGGTTCCGCTATTAGTTATTGACCGGAGACGTGTCTTGGTCATGTCTACATTGTTCTCGAACCCGTAGGGTCCGCACGCTTAAGGTTACGATGACAGTTTTATTATGAGTTTATACATTTTGATGTACCGAAGGTTGTTCGGAGTCCCGGATGTGATCACGGACATGACGAGGAGTCTCGAAATGGTCGAGACATAAAGATTGATATATTGGAAGCCTATGTTTGGATATCGGAAGTGTTCCGGGTGAAATCGGGATTTTACCGGAGTACCGGGAGGTTACCGGACCCCCCCGGGAGCTATATGGGCCTTAATGGGCCTTAGTGGAAGAAGAGGAGAGGCTGCCAGGGCTGGGCCGCGCGCCCCTCCCCCTAGTCCGAATAGGACAAGGAGAGAGGGGGGCGGCGCCCTCTCCTTCTCTCTCTCTCTCTTTTCCCACCTCGCGAATCCTATTCCAACTAGGATTGGGGGAGAAGTCCTACTCCCGGAGGGAGTAGGACTCCTCCTGGCGCGCCCTATGATGGCCGGCCGGTCTCCCCCTCTTGAACCTTTATATACGGAGGCAGGGGCACCCCAGAGGAACACAAGTTGATCCACGTGATCATATTCTTAGCCGTGTGCGGTGCCCCCTTCCACCATAGTCCTCGATAATATTGTAGCAGTGCTTAGGCGAAGCCCTGCTGCAGCAGTAGATCAAGATCGTCACCACGCCGTCGTGCTGACGGAACTCTTCCCCAACACTTTGCTGGATCAGAGTCCGGGGATCGTCATCGAGCTGAACGTGTGCTAGAACTCGGAGGTGCCGTAGTTTCGGTGCTTGATCGGTCGGGCCATGGAGACGTATGACTACATCAACCAAATGCTTCCGTTGTCGATCTACAAGGTACGTAGATCATACACCCCCCTCTCGTTGCTATGCATCACCATGATCTTGCATGAGCATAGAATTTTTTTGAAATTACTACGAAACCCTTCAGTGGCATCCGAGCCAGGTTTTTATATGTTGATGTTATATGCACGAGTAGAACACAAGTGAGTTGTGGGCGATATAAGTCATACTGCTTACCAGCATGTCATACTTTGGTTCGGCGGTATTGTTGGACGAAGCGGCCCAGACCGACATTACGCGTACGCTTACGCGAGACCGGTTCTCCCGACGTGCTTTGCACATAGGTGGCTTGCGGGTGACAGTTTCTCCAACTTTAGTTGAACTGAGTGTGGCTACGCCCGGTCCTTGCGAAGGTTAAAACAGCACCAACTTGACAAACCATCGTTGTGGTTTTGATGCGTAGGTAAGATTGGTTCTTGCTTAAGCCCGTAGCAGCCACATAAAACATGCAACACAAAGTAGAGGACGTCTAACTTGTTTTTGCAGGGCATGTTGTGATTGCATGTGATGTTTATCTTTTATACATCTTATCTTGCTTTGATTGACGGTAGCATATAAGATGATCTCTCACTAAATTATCAAGAAGTGTTCTCCCTGAGTATGCATCATTGCGAAAGTTCTTCGTGCTGAGACACCACGTGATGATCGGGTGTGATAGGCTCTACGTTCAAATACAACGAGTGCAAAACAGTTGCACACGCAGAATACTCAGGTTATACTTGACGAGCCAAGCATATACAGATATGGCCTCGGAACACGGAGACCGAAAGGTCGAGCGTGAATCATATAGTAGATATGATCAACATAAGTGATGTTCACCAATGAAACTACTCCATCTCACGTGATGATCGGACATGGTTTAGTTGATTTGGATCACGTAATCACTTAGAGGATTAGAGGGATATCTATCTAAGTGGGAGTTCTTTAAGTAATATGACTAATTGAACCTAAATTTATCATGAACTTAGTACCTGATAGTATCTTTCTTGTTTATGTATGTTTGTAGATAAATGGCCCGTCTGTTGTTCCGTTGAATTTTAATGCGTTCCTTGAGAAAGCAAAGTTGAAAGATGATGGTAGCAATTACACGGATTGGGTCCGTAACTTGAGGATTATCCTCATTGCTGCATAGAAGAATTACGTCCTGGAAGCACCGCTGGGTGCCAGGCCTGCTGCTGGAGAAACACCAGATGTTGTGAACGTTTGGCAGAGCAAAGCTGATGACTACTCGATAGTTCAGTGTGCCATGCTTTACGGCTTAGAACCGGGACTTCAATGACGTTTTGAACGTCATGGAGCATATGAGATGTTCCAGGAGTTGAAGTTAATATTTCAAGCAAATGCCCGGATTGAGAGATATGAAGTCTCCAATAAGTTCTATAGCTGCAAGATGGAGGAGAACAGTTCTGTCAGTGAGCATATACTCAAAATGTCTGGGTATAATAATCACTTGATTCAAATGGGAGTTAATCTTCCAGATGATTGCGTCATTGACAGAATTCTCCAATCACTGCCACCAAGCTACAAGAGCTTCGTGATGAACTATAATATGCAAGGGATGAATAAGACTATTCCCGAGCTCTTCGCAATGCTGAAAGCTGCGGAGGTAGAAATCAAGCATCAAGTGTTGATGGTCAACAAGACCACTAGTTTCAAGAAAAAGGGCAAAGGGAAGGGGAACTTCAAGAAGAACAGCAAGCAAGTTGCTGCTCAAGAGAAGAAACCCAAGTCTGGACCTAAGCCTGAAACTGAGTGCTTCTACTGCAAGCAGACTGGTCACTGGAAGCGGAACTGCCCCAAGTATTTGGCGGATAAGAAGGATGGCAAGGTGAACAAAGGTATATGTGATATACATGTTATTGATGTGTACCTTACTAATACTCGCAGTAGTACCTGGGTATTTGATACTGGTTTTGTTGCTAATATTTGCAACTCGAAACAGGGACTACGGGTTAAGCGAAGATTGGCTAAGGACGAGGTGACGATGCGCGTGGGAAACGGTTCCAAAGTCGATGTGATCGCAGTCGGCACGCTACCTCTACATCTACCTTCGGGATTAATATTAGACCTAAATAATTGTTATTTGGTGCCAGCGTTAAGCATGAACATTATATCTGGATCTTGTTTGATGCGAGACGGTTATTCATTTAAATCAGAGAAGAATGGTTGTTCTATTTATATGAGTAATATCGTTTATGGTCATGCACCCTTGAAGAGTGGTCTATTCTTATTCAATCTCGATAGTAGTAACACACATATTCATAATGTTGAAACCAAAAGATGCAGAGTTGATAATGATAGTGCAACTTATTTGTGGCACTGCCGTTTAGGTCATATCGGTGTAAAGCGCATGAAGAAACTCCATACTGATGGACTTTTGGAACCACTTGATTATGAATCACTTGGTACTTGCGAACCATGCCTCATGGGCAAGATGACTAAAACACCGTTCTCCGGTACTATGGAGAGAGCAAAAGATTTGTTGGAAATCATACATACAGATGTATGTGGTCCGATGAATATTGAGGCTCGTGGCAGATATCGTTATTTTCTCACCTTCACAGATGACTTAAGCAGATATGGGGATATCTACTTAATGAAACATAAGTCTGAGACATTTGAAAAGTTCAAAGAATTTCAGAGTGAAGTTGAAAATCATCGTAACAAGAAAATAAAGTTCCTACGATCTGATCGTGGAGGAGAATATTTGAGTTATGAGTTTGGTGTACATTTGAAACAATGCGGAATAGTTTCGCAACTCACGCCACCCGGAACACCATAGCGTAATGGTGTGTCCGAACGTCGTAATCATACTTTACTAGATATGGTGCGATCTATGATGTCTCTTACTGATTTACCGCTATCGTTTTGGGGTTATGTTTTGGAGACGGCCGCATTCACGTTAAATAGGGCACCATCAAAATCTGTTGAGACGACGCCTTATGAACTATGGTTTGGCAAGAAACCAAAGTTGTCATTTCTGAAAGTTTGGGGCTGCGATGCTTATGTGAAAAAGCTTCAACCTGATAAGCTCGAACCTAAGTCGGAGAAATGTGTCTTCATAGGATATCCAAAGGAGAATATTGGATACACCTTCTATCACAGATCCGAAGGCAAGACTTTTGTTGCTAAGTTCGGAAACTTTCTAGAGAAGGAGTTTCTCTCGAAAGAAGTGAGTGGGAGGAAAGTAGAACTTGACGAGGTAACTGTACCTGCTCCCTTATTGGAAAGTAGTGCATCACAGAAAACTGTTTCTGTGACACCTACACCAACTAGTGAGGAAGCTAATGATAATGATCATGAAACTTCAGAACAAGATACTACTGAACCTCGTAGATCAACCAGAGTAAGATCCGCACCAGAGTGATACGGTAATCCTGTTCTGGAAGTCATGCTACTAGATCATGATGAACCTACGAACTATGAAGAAGCGATGATGAGCCCAGATTCTGCAAAATGGCTTGAAGCCATGAAATCTGAGATGGGATCCATGTATGAGAACAAAGTATGGACTTTGGTTGACTTGCCCAATGATCGGCAAGCAATTGAGAATAAATGGATCTTCAAGAAGAAGACTGACGTCGACGGTAATATTACTGTCTACAAAGCTCGACTTGTCGCAAAAGGGTTTCGGCAAGTTCCAAGGGATTGACTACGACGAGACCTTCTCACCCGTAGCGATGCTTAAGTCTGTCCGAATCATGTTAGCAATTGCCGCATTTTATGATTATGAAATTTGGCAGATGGATGTCAAAAATGCATTCCTGAATGGATTTCTGGAAAAAGAGTTGTATATGATGCAACCGGAGGGTTTTGTCGATCCAAAGGGAGCTAACAAAGTGTGCAAGCTCCAGCGATCCATTTATGGACTGGTGCAAGCCTCTCGGAGTTGGAATAAACGCTTTGATAGTGTGATCAAAGCATTTGGTTTTGTACAGACTTTTGGAGAAGCCTGTATTTACAAGAAAGTGAGTGGGAGCTCTGTAGCATTTCTGATATTATATGTGGATGACATATTACTGATCGGAAATTATATAGAATTTCTGGATAGCATAAAGGGATACTTGAATAAAAGTTTTTCAATGAAAGACCTCGGTGAAGCTGCTTACATATTAGGCATAAAGATCTATAGAGATAGATCAAGACGTTTAATTGGACTTTCACAAAGCACATACCTTGACAAGATTTTGAAAAAGTTCAAAATGGATCAAGCAAAGAAAGGGTTCTTGCCTGTGTTACAAGGTGTGAAGTTGAGTCAGACTCAATGCCCGACCACTGCAGAAGATAGAGAGAAGATGAAAGATGTTCCCTATGCTTCAGCCATAGGCTCTATCATGTATGCAATGCTGTGTACCAGACCTGATGTGTGCCTTGCTATAAGTCTAGCAGGGAGGTACCAAAGTAATCCAGGAGTGGATCACTGGACAGCGGTCAAGAACATCCTGAAGTACCTGAAAAGGACTAAGGATATGTTTCTCGTACATGGAGGTGACAAAGAGCTCATCGTAAATGGTTACGTTGATGCAAGCTTTGACACTGATCCGGACGATTCTAAATCGCAAACCGGATACGTGTTTACATTAAACGGTGGAGCTGTCAGTTGGTGCAGTTCTAAACAAAGCATCGTGGCAGGATCTACGTGTGAATCGGAATACATAGCTGCTTCGGAAGCAGCATATGAAGGAGTCTGGATGAAGGAGTTCATATCCGATCTAGGTGTCGTACCTAGTGCATCGGGTCCAATGAAAATCTTTTGTAACAATACTGGTGCAATTGCCTTGGCAAAGGAATCCAGATTTCACAAGAGAACCAAGCACATCAAGAGACGCTTCAATTCCATCCGGGATCTAGTCCAGGTGGGAGACATAGAGATTTGCAAGATACATACGGATCTGAATGTTGCAGATCCGTTGACTAAGCCTCTTCCACGAGCAAAACATGATCAGCACCAACGCTCCATGGGTGTTACAATCATTACTGTGTAATCTAGATTATTGACTCTAGTGCAAGTGGGAGACTGAAGGAAATATTCCCTAGAGGCAATAATAAAGTTATTATTTATTTCCTTATATATCATGATAAAAGTCTATTATTCATGCTAGAATTGTATTAAACCGGAAACATGATACATGTGTGAATACATAGACAAACAGAGTGTCACTAGTATGCCTCTACTAGACTAGCTTGTTAATCAAAGATGTTTATGTTTCCTAAACCATGGACAAAGAGTTGTCATTTGATTAACAGGATCACATCATTAGTTGAATGATCTGATTGACATGACCCATTCCATTAGCTTAGCACCCGATCGTTTAGTATGTTGCTATTGCTTTCTTCATGACTTATACATGTTCCTATGACTATGAGATTATGCAACTCCTGTTTGCCAGAGGAACACTTTGTGTGCTACCAAACGTCACAACATAACTGGGTGATTATAAAGGAGCTCTACAGGTGTCTCCAAAGGTACATGTTGGGTTGGCGTATTTCGAGATTAGGATTTGTCACTCCGATTGTCAGAGAGGTATCTCTGGGCCCTCTCGGTAATGCACATCACTTAAGCCTTGCAAGCCTTGCAACTAATGAGTTACTTGCAGGATGATGTATTACAGAATGAGTAAAGAGACTTGCCGGTAACGAGATTGAACTAGGTATGGGATACCGACGATCGAATCTCGGGCTAGTAACATACCGATGACAAAGGGAACAACGTATGTTGTTATGCGGTCTGACCGATAAAAGATCTTCCTAGAATATGTAGGAGCCAATATGAGCATCCAGGTTCTTCTATTGGTTATTGACCGGAGACGTGTCTCGGTCATGTCTACATTGTTCTTGAACCTGTAGGGTTCGCACGCTTAAGGTTACGATGACAGTTTTATTATGAGTTTATACATTTTGATGTACCGAAGGTTGTTCGGAGTCCCGGATGTGATCACGGACATGACGAGGAGTCTCGAAATGGTCGAGACATAAAGATTGATATATTGGAAGCCTATGTTTGGATATCAGAAGTGTTCTGGGTGAAATCGGGATTTTACCGGAGTACCGGGAGGTTACCGGAACCCCCCGGGAGCTATATGGGCCTTAATGGGCCTTAGTGGAAGAAGAGGAGAGGCTGCCAGGACTGGGCCGCGCGCCCCTCCCCCCTAGTCCGAATAGGACAAGGAGAGAGGGGGCGGCGCCCCCCTCCTTCTCTCTCTCTCTTTTCCCACCTCGCGAATCCTATTCCAACTAGGATTGGGGGAGAAGTCCTACTCCCGGAGGGAGTAGGACTCCTCCTGGCGCGCCCTATGATGGCCGGCTGGCCTCCCCCTCTTGAGCCTTTATATACGGAGGCAGGGGCACCCCAGAGGAACACAAGTTGATCCACGTGATCATATTCTTAGCCGTGTGCGGTGCCCCCTTCCACCATAGTCCTCGATAATATTGTAGCAGTGCTTAGGCGAAGCCCTGCTGCAGCAATACATCAAGATCGTCACCACGCCGTCGTGCTGATAGAACTCTTCCCCGACACTTTGCTGGATCGGAGTCCGGGGATCGTCATCGAGCTGAACGTGTGCTAGAACTCGGAGGTGCCGTAGTTTCGGTGCTTGATCGGTCGGGCCGTGGAGACGTACGACTACATCAACCAAACGCTTCCATTGTCGATCTACAAGGTACGTAGATCATACTCCCCCCTCTCGTTGCTATGCATCACCATGATCTTGCATGAGCGTAGAAATTTTTTGAAATTACTAAGAAACCCTTCACCCAGTACTTTCTCTCGATTTTTTTCCACTGCGACCCGTCAGCGGGTGCTCTCAACTTCCCATCTTTCTTTTGGTTCTCACTATGCCATCGCATCAACTTGGCATGCTCTTCGTTTTTGAACAGACATTTCAACCGTGGTATTATAGGAGCATACCGCATCACCTTCGCAGGAACCCTCTTCCTGGGGGGCTCGCCGTCAACATCATCAGGGTCATCTCGTCTGATCTTATACCGCAATGCACCGCATACCGGGCATGCCTTCAGATCCTTGTATGCACCGCGGTAGAGGATGCAGTCATTAGGGCATGCATGTATCTTCTCCACCTCCAATCCTAGAGGGCATATGACCTTCTTTGCTGCGTATGTACTGTCGGGCAATTCGTTATCTTTTGGAAGCTTCTTCTTCAATATTTTCAGTAGCTTCTCAAATCCTTTGTCAGCCACAGCATTCTCTGCCTTCCACTGCAGCAATTCCAGTACCGTACCGAGCTTTGTGTTGCCATCTTCGCAATTGGGGTATAACCTTTTTTTGTGATCCTCTAACATGCGATCGAACTTCAGCTTCTCCGTTTGACTAATGCATTGCGTCCTTGCATCGACAATGACCCGACGGAGATCATCATCATCGGGCACATCGTCTGGTTCCGCTTGATCTTCAACAGCTTCACCCGTTGCAGCATCATTGGGCACATCGTCTGGTTCCTCTTGATCTTCACCAGCTCCCCCCGTTGCAGCATCACCATATTCAGGGGGCACATAGTTGTCATCGTAGTCTTCTTCTTCGCCGTCTTCCATCATAACCCCTATTTCTCCGTGCCTCGTCCAAAAATTATAGTGTGGCATGAAACCCTGGTAAAGCAGGTGGGAGTGAAGGATTTTCCGGTTAGAGTAAGACCTCGTATTCCCACATTCAGTGCATGGACAACACATAAAACCATTCTGCTTGTTTGCCTCAGCCGCATCGAGAAACTCATGCACGCCCTTAATGTACTCGCGGGTGTGTCTGTCACCGTACATCCATTGCCGGTTCATCTGCGTGCATTATATATAATTAAGTGTCCAAATTAATAGACGTTCATCATCACACTAAAACCAAAGTGCATACATAGTTCTCATCTAACAACATATAGCTCTCCAGAACATCTAATTAATTAAACCATACATTGAAACTATGTAAAACATTTCAATGCGAAAACAAATGTGATCATAATCGCAACCAAGGTAACAATTGATCCAACAGCATAATGATACCAAGCCTCGGTATGAATGGCATATTTTTTAATCTTTCTAATCTTCAAGCGCATTGCATCCATCTTGATCGTGTGATCATCGACGACATCCGCAACATGCAACTCCAATATCATCTTCTCCTCCTCAATTTTTTTTATTTTTTCCTTTAACAAATTGTTTTCTTCTTCAACTAAATTTAATCTCTCGACAATAGGGTCGGTTGGCATTTCCGATTCACATACATCCTAGATAAATAAAATCTATGTCATGTTGGTTGGCATAATTTTCATAAACAATAAATGAACCAATAGTTATAAAGATAATATACATACCACATCCGAATCATAGACAGGACGAGGACCGATGGGGGCGGATACCAAACCATCGCACTATATAAGATGCAATAATAAATGTAAGAAAATGATACAAGTATCTATCTAAACATACAAGTAAGAATATTTTTCCTTTCAGAAAGAAGGTAAGAACAAGAGGCTCACCACGGTGGTGTCGGTGATGAGATCGGCGCGGGTGATCGATGGCGGTGAAGACGGGGACGGGGCGTGACGGACCGCTAAATCTAAACAAATCTCGAGGAAAATGGAGCTTGGAGGTCGAGCTTCGAGAGGAGAAAGCTTAAGTAGTGTGGCTCGGGCATTCCATCGAACACCTCATGTGCATAGGAGGTGAGCTAGAGCACCACAAAGCCCTCTCCCCCTCGGCCAGAAAAAACAGAGCATTGTGCTCTGCTCTTGCGCGAGGGGGTATATATAGGCACCTCATTGGTCCCGGTTGGTGACAAGAACCGGGACTAAAGGGGAGCCTTTGGTCCCGGTTCAAGCCACCAACCGGGACCAATGGTGGTGGGCCAGGAGCGAGGACCATTGGTCCCGGTTCATCCCACCAACCGGGACCAAAAGGTCCAGATGAACCGGGGCCAATGGCCCACGTGGCCCGGCCGGCCCCCTGGGCTCACGAACCGGGACTAATGGGCTGACCCGGCCTGGACCAAAGCCCTGTTTTCTACTAGTGACCTTTACCCTTCCCATCATGTGTCAAACAGTGCCTCAAGCCTAACCGCCACTTTAGTGCTTTTACTTTATTCTCACATTGCCTAGTTTCAGTGATGAAGATGATCTTGGGCTGGTATGTATGCACAAGGCATACTAACTCTTGAACTGTCCGGGGTTGCCTGAGCCCCCGGCAGTTCCAGCTTAGGGTCGTCACGGCACCTGACGGGCGTCGCCATTAGCGCCCGTCAGTTTGCCGGTAGCCCCTGGGCCGGCCGCTTCCTGATCATCCAACCCACCATTCTCCTCCTCCCCTGTGCCCCTGCTCTCCTTTTGCTTTCTTTTTCTGCTCATTTTCAGTACTTGCGTTCCTCCCCTCTTCTCCAGTAGATGCTATGTTCCCTCTGCCTGTCCTCTTACCTAGGATTGTATTTTGTGCTGCAGCAAGCTTACCCTGGCTCTTACCCTGTTGTGTTGATACCCTCTCACTACTCTGTATCTGATCTCCACCCTTTGCCATGTTCTCTGCTCCTGCAGGCACTGAGGTCACCTTGTCGCGCCCACCTTCAGCCGTGGCGCCGTCAGTAGTGATTGCCAGGTTCCTATATTTTCCACATTCAGGAACAGTAGCAGTTTGTTCCTTCGCCGCCGCGTTCGCTGGAGTTGGTGCAGGGTTGACAGCCGGACCCAAGGCGAAGAGGGCGTTGGGGCCAAAGCCCGGTAGAAACTCGAGGTCCACCTCATCACCCCTGTCCTGAGTTTCTCCAGAGGAATGTCAGAAGCATGGCCAAGAGGGGGATTGTTGGTGTTGACCCCTACTCCATCCATGTCACTGTTTACCTCGGCCATCTTTGGATTTGTGGCACTTGGGATCCTAGCTTTGGGTGTTGTCGGACCCCCATCAGCAGAGTCACGCCATCCCGCATCCAACCTGATCGCACTCACCGCCGCGATTGCTTCCTGCACCAGCGGATCGGCCAGCACGTCCGCAGGCACACTGCGGTATTTCTCCGCCGCGAGTCTTGGAGGGTCTATGCAAACAGTTCCAAGGTTCTCTGAATCGAAGTGGAGAAAGCGACGTGCGCTAGCAGCCTCTGGAACTACGACTCCACCTCTACTACCACTCCTCTTAAAAGGTGATGAGCGCATTGCTGCCGAGAACCTCATCTCTTGGAGGTCCTCGGGCAGCTTACAATCGCGTCCTAAATGGCCACAGTAACTACAAAACCTAGGCAGCCTCTCATATTTTACATTCAGGCGATACAACTTATCCTCGGCAAAATCATGGGACTCTAGCTTTACTGCGTATGGGTTCATCAACATCATGACTAATTCGGACCCTCATATACGTGCCCCAAAATCCTGCCCTCTCTATCTGCATCCACCTCTAGGACCTCACCTAGCTCTGCGCCAAGCTTCCTGGCCACCGACTCAAAGAACATGATCGGTGGGGCGTCATAGATTCGCGCCCATATCGGCATGTGGGCGACCTCGACAGCTTCCGGGTTAGTGCTCCCGTCCACCTCCACCATCAGGAAGGCATCACCTTTATGTGTCCAGGGACCATTGTTGAGGATGAATCGGAAGTCCCCCTCACGCTCGAACTCGAGGAGAAATCAGTTGTTCTTGAGCTGGGTGTAGTTGAGGCGCCCCCTCAAGCCCCACTTGCTTTTGAGCTCGTTAAACAGCCCCCCGATGCCAAAGATTTGCACCGAGAAGAACAGTCCAACGGCGATCCACCTTGAGCGCATGGATGCCCTCTCCCTGGACAGGTTCAGCTCCACCACATTCGGAGCTTGTTTCTCCCTGCTGTCAGGGAAGCTTGGCGCCATCACCTGGTCACGCTGTCCATATCTCACATCCCTGCCGCCTCCCACTCCTTGGGCGACCAGTGTGCGGTAAGGATCACCACGGTCCGACGAGGATCCCCCATGGAGCATAGGCCTCCTGCCCAGCCCCAGCTTGCTGTTGGAGTCGACCTCTACGCCATTGTGCATCGGGCCCTTGTTCTTGCGGGGATCCTGCCCAGCCATTGCAGATGGGTGCTCTCTTGTCAAAGTTTCAGGTGTATGGTGTCCATTGTCCTTGTCCTCGGGCAGATCCTTTATACTCCCGGGGGCATTCTCAGGACATGGTATTTCCTCCTGGGGATTGGGACATCCTGATCTCTTTCATTACCTGGCCTCGAATTCGAATCAGAGAATGGATCCCATCCCCTGTCTTTGTCTGGAGGATCAGTTAGTATCCGCACATCTGAACCTTTTGCCGCTGCGCCATGATTTCCTTCCAGAAATCTGTTCCCAAGATCCAAACGCATCTTCCCAATCTTCTCTTTGATTCTTACTAGCCCCTCTTCAGATGTCAATCCCTGATTTCCTGTGCCACACTGCCGATTTTTCTTGCTGGCGATTCTCCCTTCCGCGTATCTTTTTACCGCGGTCCTCGCTTTGATCCATGCTTCCCGGAGCCCTAGCGGATCTTCATGATCTCCTTGTCCCTCCACACGATCCTCTAATCCTCTTCTCTTCACTGATCCCGACCCCTCCCCCCTCACGAGATTGAGATCGCCACGAGGGGTACTCTGTCGCCTCGCAATCGCCCCATCCGGGGCTCCGCTAATCTGTGCTACTTTCAGTCGTATAAAACATGTTGGAATTACTTGGAAGTCCTGAGAATGGTTACAGACAAATGCAACTCTCTCAGGGTAAGAATTACAGCAAAGAATGTGACCTCCTGCTGCTCAGTTCCTGCGATTCTAGTCCCATATCTTCATCCCCAAATACCCGAGTTAATGATGAGTACTCTGGCTCATATTAGTCATATATATGAACCATACTACAAAATAAGTATTGGACAAGCAGCAACAAAACAAAACTTAACTCTGAAGACAAGAAAGTAAACATGCTTTTCAAACCACGACTGGCAAGCACACTCAAACACACAACTTCTGGTGATACTTGGGCTGAAACTCCATGTCATCTGAGATCCAAAACAAATAACGTGCCTGTCAGCTCAGAGTTCATCACATTCACATCACAACAGACAGTCGTCCGAATAGAGAGCGATCAAGGATCTAACCAGACTTTCTGACTGTCGTCTTGACGGTGTATCCCTTCTGCAGCAGCATCTTCACAAGGGCTCAGGCGATGTGCCCGTCCCCTCCGGTGACGCATGCCGTCTTCCTCCTCATCGCATCACCTGCCACAGACGTCATCAGGCCGGCTGGAGGTGGAGAGTCGAGCACCAGAGTTCCGTTCCTCTGCTGGTGGGGTGGTGCTTGTGGGCGCTCGTGGCTTTCACGGACGGGGCTTACCTGCGCCCCGTGCGTGCGCCCATCCGTGCGCCGCTGCTACGTGTCGCTCATCCCTGCCTCTCCTCGGCGTGGCTGTTTTTGGCAGCGAAAAAAAAACAAAATACCAATCCTAATACGCGTCTGTTCGGTCCAGCGGGGTCCTCTCGTATTCTTCACCTCGTTACTCCTCTCTCTCTCTCTCCCGTCAGAGCTCGGACATGGAGCAGAGCATGGAGGACGGAGGGGATGAAGCCGCCGCGATGTCCACCCCGTGCCCCCTTACTTCAGGAGGCGACTTCTCTGTCGCCGGATTGCATCTTCTCCGGATGCTGGCCATGTTCTTCTCTCCTCAGGCGCGCAGCAGGTCAGGGGCAGCTCGAGAGCTCCGATCATGGAGAGGTGGATCTTGGGCGGGCGCAGCTGCCTGCAGAGACTGAGAAGCTCGAGCGCTCCAGCCCCGACCTGGAGGAGGTGGATGGTGGATGGGGCAGCTGCTTCGACTAGTGGAGGGGGCGGATCCCGGGTGGCGCAGCAGCTCTGTACCGCCATGAGTGTGCCACACATAGGCGGAGGCAGCAGACCGGGACGCCGCAGGCTCGTGGTGGAGAGCTCGTAAGGTGCCTTTGTTCGTTCACCAAGAGATTCAGCTCTACTACTTCCACAAGAGATACGACACAGCCACACAGGTAAATTTTCTTTTTTGCTTTGCTGGTCTTTTGATCTTTGATTTCTTGCTTGATTACTAGGAACACGAGTTATGGTTGTGGGCATAGAGATAATTTGGTTGCTATTCTATTCAATCGATGTTCAATAACAAGTTCTAATGAAAAATAGTGTCAATTAAAATCGACTTCAGTGCATAGGGATAATTTGTTCGATATTCGATTCAATCCATGGCATCCCCACAAAAAATAAAATAAAAAATCCATAGCAAATAACAAGAAAACCAGTGTCATCTATGAAATTGATTAAATTGGCTTCAGTACATGGGTAGAACTTTTTATTTAACAATGGAGTGTCTTAACGAGCGAATGTGAGAAATTATGTTCTTGCGTGACCAATCCTATTGTCTTTCCATCTGCCGCAAGCACGCGGGGTGGTGATGGGGTAGGAAAGGTGAATCAAGCTGCCGCAAGCTATAGTGTTCATAACAAATTGATTAAGTTGGCTTCGGTTCATGGAAGATGACTTGATTTTGTCCTGTCATTAAAGTAGAGGCAGAGGGTCCAATGCTCTGTTGCTGCAATGCCGAGTTGTGCACTTGGAAATCGGTGCAGATGTGGTTGTTTGATGACCCTATACAGAAAAGTAGCAAAGTTTAATCACGCAGAAGTTTCGAAATGATAATAAAACATGACAAAGTACAATGCTTCTACCATTAGTGTATTGTATTGTTGGAATCCTGCCACCATTCTTTGGTTCATTGGCATCGAGAATGTATTTCCATGTGATGACTGCATTGAGGCACTTAGCAATGGGTTGTACTGCATCTGCGGTGCAACCATTTGATTTGTCATATACTCCAAATGACCCTACAAAAATGATAGATTAAGGTCAATAAAATTAATTTTTCTGTGTGAACCAAGCAAGATAGTTTTATACCCTCGATGTGCTTTCAGGTTGTACTTGTAAAGAATCACTAGTCTTCTTCTGTTTTGTTTTTGCTATCTCTAAGCCACCAGTTGGTTGTGGTGGCATTGAGATTGTATTACCAAGTGATGGCTGCACTGAAGCATTTAGGAATGGGTTGTACTGTAATTGCGGCATACTCATTTGGTGTCTCATAACCTCCAAATTACCCTATAAAAAGTGATACATGAATTTCAGCAAAATTAATTTGTATGAAAAAAAAGTGTGACAGTTTTATACCATTGATGTGCTTGTACGTTCTGCTTGTGAAGAATCGATTGTCTTCCTTTTCTTTTTTGTTTTTCCTTTCGCCAAGCGACCAGTGGGTTTTGCTGACATTGAGATTGTGTTACCAAGCGATTGCTGCATTGAAGCATTTAAGAATGGATTGTACTGCAATTGCAGTGCACCCATTTGATTTTGCATAAAATCCAAATACCCCTGTAAAAAGTGATAGATAAATGTTAGTAGAACTATTTTTTCTATGTGAAACAAGTTGGATCGTGTTATATCGTTGATGCGCTTTGACGGTGTAGTTGTAAAGATTCATCGGTCTTCTTTTCCTGGTTTGTTTTTGCTTTCTCTAAACCCCCAGCGGGTTGTGTTGACATGATAATTGTATTAGCAAGTGTTGGGTGCATGGAAGCATTTAGGAATGGGTTGTACAGTAATTGCGGTGCGCCGATCTGATTTGCCATTAGCTCCAAATAACCCTATAAAAAGTGATGGACAAATGTGAGTAAAATTAAAATTTCTATGTGAAAAAGGTGGGACAGTTTCAGACCATTGATGTGCTTTGAGGTTGTACTGGTACAGGATCATCTGTCTTCTTTTTCTTCTTTGTTATTGCTTTCTCCAATCCACCAATGGGTCTTGCTGATCCTCGTGTAGTCTTCTCCTTCTCCTTGATACCTCTTGGCTTGGCAAGCCCCTCGTTGTGTTTTGAAACTCTACTAGAGTCGATAAGCGGACCTGCAACTATAAACTAAAATGTAAGTCTTATACAAAACTCTATGCAATTAGTAGTACAATATATACCTTGCGAAACAGAGGAATTTCCCATATCAGGATCAGGATCAGGATCAGTTCTATTTTTCAAGTGTTTCTCCACAGCTTCTGCTAGCTGCTCTGCGCATTTAGCAACCATATCATATGTTTCGTCCGATTCAGAGGCACGAGCAGCTATTTTCACAAACATTCTGCACAACTCCTTGTAGTAGTTTGACATTTTTGCTTTTCGATCCTCATGTAGATTGCGATTGCTTGTTATCTCGAGAACTTTGGCGTCTATTGTCCACCTTTTCAAGATATATTGTTCAGGGATATGCTTGATATTATTGATATCAAGTACCTTTAAGCAATGATGGAACAAAATTCCAGCAAATTCAAACTTCTTGCAACTACAATTCACCCTTTCTTCATTTGGAGCAAATCTAACAACATGCTCACGTTTTGTGTCATGAAATTTTACCGTGTAAAACTTTTGGTCTGTATCACTATCATCACGAAGGAACGTGTCATAATTCAGGGTCAGAAGCACTTCCTCTTGAAACATCTTGAATATTGCTGGAGTATATGTAGTTACAGCTTGACTTAATATATAGCTACATTCCGCCTTCATCTTGGGAGTAGTTTGTGATGCCTTGAAGTCACACTTCACTTCTTCAAATCTTTTATCTGCAACAAGCCGTTCGAAATGCTCGAAAAAAGTAAGCATGTCATATTTAATACTGATGTAACGCTTCAGTTCATTGTTCATGCTTTCACTTCGTTGGGTAGTGCTCATGTGGGCAGAGAATGTATTTCTACCATACACTAGTGCCCATTGCTCCCTTTTCTCGAACAACCTTTGGAGCCATGTATTCTCACGTAGTCCATACTTATCAAGCATATCATTCCATGCACTTATAAATTCTTCTTCATCCTCTATGTCATAGATACAATGCTGGAAATCACTATTGAACTTCTTATATTCTGGAACAACTCCAGCAAGGTGGTTGCAAGCATTTTGATTCATATGCCACACACAAAGTCTATGGTGAGAGTGAGGTAGGACTTCACTGATTGCCTTGGCCATTGCTGCATCTTCATCGGTAAGAATTGTTTGTGGATGTTTCCCTGACATAACTTTTAGAAAAGTTCTAAAAAGCCAACCAAAACTTTCAGCAGTTTCATCATAAAGAAGTGCAGCACCAAACACAATAGTTTTCTTATGATTATTCACCCCAACAATCAAACCAAATGGACGCCCATCATTTAGTTTCCTATATGTGGTGTCAAAGCTTATAACATCACCGAAAGTTGCATAGTCTGATACCATTTTCGAGTCAGCCCAAAATATATTAGTTATCAAATCGTCCTCATCTACTTGAATTGAATAAAAAAACTTGACATCTTCTGCTACCTTCTTCTCCATATATTCTAACACTCCCCCTGTATCACCTTTCGCTGCTTGCAATGTTCTTTTTGAGTACAACCGATTTTTCATGTCTTGAGGGATAAAACCAAGGTTTTCTTGTCCACATGCTTCTTTGGCCATAAGATCAATAGTTGCTTTATTAGAAATGCCTACAGACTTTGCGACCTCTGCAGCCGCTATTTGTGCATCTGTCACTTTTCTGTGAGATCTCAAGTATTGGGCCATGGTTCCAGTAGCATGAATGTGGTTATGTGTCTCCTCAAATTCGTAAACCTGATAAAATCCATTCCTAAGACTTATTTTCATATGTGCATTACATCCACATCGTGATTCAGGCCTACTATAACTGAATGTATCTTCTCTCTTATCTTCAGCACGAGTTCCTAATAATTTAAATTATGTCTTAGTGCATCTAAAAATTATTATACTCCAAACAAATTACAAGTGGTCCATACCTTGACGAGAACAGAAAAATGTTCTCTGTTGTATTGTATCAGAGTTCTTTACTTTATGCTTACTACCTCCCCGGATGCTGAAACCCATAACTTCAGCATACTTGTTATAAAAGGAATAAGCCTCTTCATTAGATAAAAAATTCATTCCAATCTTTGGTACCCTTTCATTAATACGATCTTTCGCATTGCTAGCTGCGGTTTCTTGCACATCCTGTATCAATTATATGATCTTTCATTAACAGATGTTTAACAGATCTTTTCTTATACGATCTTTCATTAACAGATGTTTAACAACCATGTTTATTTGCCATCAGGGAAAGGGAGGATATGAAGAAAAAAAAACACTATGAAGATGAAAAGGAGGATATGAAAAATACAAGTGAGAATCTCACTGTTGGTGGTTCTGATCCATTATCATCATGGTTCCCATGACCACCCCCTGGAGAAGCCATCAGGGAAGGACAAGAAGATCCTTCGCTTCAATCTCTAGGTCGCTCCAGACTCAGAGACGTTGCATCTGCTTGACGATGTTGATTGATGAATGATAAAGAGTCTCCTGATTGATGAATGATAAAGAGTCTCCTGATTGTTTCAGCAGGCTCTATTAATCTCTATATTTTCTGGTCCATTCTAATGCGATTTAGAGATAAGGATGTTGTTTTGGCGGGATTAAGAGATCTGATTGGGCGGGATTATTTCCCTCCATAGTTTTATTCAGTTTTGATGATCAGCAAGTATTACGGGTCTTTTTTTGGGTAAAGCAAGTATTACGGGTCGATGTGTATTTGGAAGGATATTTTTGATTTTTTTTTTGTGCGAGAAAAAACGGCCCCACGAGGAGAGGCAGGGATGGGCGGCAGCGATCAGCGGCGCACGGATGGGCGCACTTACGGGGCGCAGGTAAGCCCCGTCCGGCTTTCACCTCTCACTGCCAGCGGGCTTTTTGGCTTTCAGCACAGATCGCATGCATGAAACGCCCACAAGCAGTTTCAGCACTGTGGCAACCGTTTGGCAGACCGGGGGCGAGTTCTTGACTATGGCAACCGTTTCAGCACAGATCGCATGCATGAAAAGCTCGGCCGTGATTTTCGGATCGTGGGAGAAACGTTCGGCCATGATTTTCTCGTCCAACCAATTAGGCAAGTGTTTTTTTTTTTTTGCAAGGTGCTAGATTTAATACCGTCAGCTTCCAATAATGACGCGCAATGCCGCAATCCCACGGTGCCCTTTCCTTTCATTCAGTCAAAACAGAAAATGGGAAGTACGAGAGAAACAGGGGTTGATCCAAAAATCATGTCATCATCTGACGATTTACTTCACATCCAATTTGATCCGCTAATCACGCTAGGCCCGCACACGATAGACTTGCATGCAACAAAAAAAACTGCTAAACGAACAAACAATAGCACGTTCCTGGCAAAGTGCCGCGGCGCCCACGCACTACCCACGAAAGGCCGCCCACCTCGACACCGGCACTCGCGCACCTCGTACACCTCGCCACAGCACCTGCGCACGTTGTATACCTCGCCGGCAAGTCGCCGCCGGTGGTCGTTGACCGGTCCGCTCAGTCCGGCCCGGGCTTCGTCGTCGCCGGTCCGGTCCCTGAAATCAGGACTGTCGTTCTGCTCGGTCCGGTTCGGCCCGGACCGCCGGCAGCCGGTCCAAACGACGGCTCGGACCGGGACCGGACCGGCCCAGACCGTGTCCACCAGTCTCAGGTAACATGTGTCGTAGCTGGTGATTCATGAGCGGAGTTCGTTAGTGTTGAACATGTGTACATGTACGTAGGTCTGGATTCTGTATGCAATACCTGTAGTATCTATCTCCCTCTGTATGTACGTGTATCTTAGAAGACAAGATACCGGTCGCACCCCTTGTACCTATATATATGTGCCTAGTGCACGATCAATCAATTATCGATGCACCAAATCATTCTCCACATGGTATTCGCAAGTCGATCTTCCAGCTTCCGCTAACCCTAGCTGCCGCCTCGGGCCGCCGCCGCCGCCGCGACCTCCCGCCGCCGCCGCCGCCACCCCAAGCTGCCGCCACCACCCCTCCACCCCGCGCGCCACCTCCCCACCGCGCGCCTTCCCCTCCACGCCGCGCTGCCCCTTCCGCCGCGCCACCTCTCCTCAGCCGCGCCGCCGCTTTCCTCCCCACGATCTCATCGCCATGTCTTCCAACGCCTCCACCTACTCCAACCCCTTCGCCGTCGACCCTGCCGAGATCCGCGACATCAATGTCCTTGCACGCGTCCCCGTGATCCTCGACGCCTCCAACTCCACGTACTTCGCGTGGAAGACGTACTTCACGCTGCTCTTCCGCGAGAACAATCTTGTGGATCATGTGGATGGCACCGTGGACTCCCGCGCCATGGTGGACGACGCCGAGTGGACCACGATCGACGCCACGATCATCCAGTGATTCTTCACCACCATCTCCAAGGACTTGTTCCACACGGTCGTGAGCGCCAGCGACGACGCCCGCGCCATGTGGGTCAAGCTGAACGGACTCTTCACCGACAACAAGCTTCAGCGTCGCGTTTTTTTGCAGCAGGAATTTTTTGACTGTCACCAGGATGAATAGTCCATTGACGACTACTGCCGCCGCCTGAAGACGTTGGCGGATGAGCTCCGTGACATTGGAGCCAAGGTGGACGACGACCTCCTCCTCAACACCCTCACCTTCGGCCTCAAAAAGGACTTCGGCAACGCCGCCTCTAACCTCACCTTGATGCCGGAGCCCTCCTTCCCCAAGTTTGTGGCGTACTCGAGGTTGGAGGAGCGCCGGATGAAGGGGGTCAAGAAGCGTGTGCAGCACCACGCCCTCGCCGCCAGCGCCTCCCGCGGCGCCCCTCCACCGACCTCCCCACCCGCGCCGCGCCAGCAGCCGCCGCCACCAGTGCCTCCAGGGTACTTCCCCCTCCCGCCCGCCCCTCCCGCTGCCCCCAGCAGCCGGGTGGCGGGCGCCGCGGCAACCGCCGCGCGGGCGGCCGCAAGCAGCAATAGGCGCCGGGGGGGGGGGGCTCGTCAGCAACAGCAGGTGACTCCCCATGGACGTACGGCACCAACCCGTGGACCGGCATCGTCACGCGTACTCCATGTCGGTCCCTCCTTGGGCCCCACCCAGCGGGTCGCCAGGCCCTCTTTGCCGCGCAGAACGCCACTCCCTACAGCGGCTATGGTGCCCCCTGCGCCCGCCTACGAGTTCGCGCCGGCCTATGGCGCCGCCGCCACGCTGGCCTATGGGGCCGCGCCCGCCTACGGCGCTGCCGCCGCTCTGGCCTTCAGGGCTGCTCCCGCGCCGGCACGGAGGGTTCTACCCTCCTCAGGTGCCGCTGCCGTGGGACCCGGCCTTGCTCGCTGCACTGCACTCCGCCCCGTCACTGAGCTCCTATGGTGGCGGTGGTGACTGGTACATGGACTCGGGCGCCACTGCTCACATGACCGCTCATCCCGGTAACCTCACATCTGCCACTCCCGTTCATACTCCCACCCGTACCACCGTTGGTAACGGTTCCTCCCTACCCATTACTCACGTCGGTCATATGTCTTTTCCTTCTACTTCCACTCCTGTGCATATGTCTAATGTTCTTGTGTCTCCTGACTTAGTCACTATTCTTGTTTCCGTTCGTCGCCTTTCTCGTGAGAATCCTTTAACTGTTGAATTTGACGATATCGGTTCTTCTGTGAAGGACGCCCGTACACGGATGGTGCTCCACCGATGTGATAGCCCGGACGAGCTTTATCCAGTGCATCCCTCTGGCGCCACCACCACCCGTCGCCCCGCCGCCTTCGCCGCCAGTGTCGATCTTTGGCATGCCCGTCTTGGTCATCCCAACTCCACCGTTATGCGTCAGATCCTTCAGAGTTTTTCCTTCTCATGTAATAAGGTCGACAATCACACTTGTGAGGCTTGCCGTCTTGGCAAGCACGTTCATCTTCCCTTTAGCGAGTGTACAAACATTTCCACCTTTGCGTTTCAGTTATTGCATAGTGATGTTTGTGTTGGAAATATGCCCTAGAGACAATAATAAATTGGTTATTATTATATTTCCTTGTTCATGATAATCGTTTATTATCCATGCTAGAATTGTATTGATAGAAAACTTAGATACATGTGTGGATACATAGACAACACCATGTCCCTAGTAAGCCTCTAGTTGACTAGCTCGTTGATCAATAGATGGTTACGGTTTCCTGACCATGGACATTGGATGTCGTTGATAACGGGATCACATCATTAGGAGAATGATGTGATGGACAAGACCCAATCCTAAGCCTAGCACAAAGATTGTGTAGTTCGTATGTTAAAGCTTTTCTAATGTCAAGTATCATTTCCTTAGACCATGAGATTGTGCAACTCCCGGATACCGTAGGAGTTCTTTGGGTGTGCCAAACGTCACAACGTAACTGGATGGCTATAAAGGTTCACTACAGGTATCTCCGAAAGTGTCTGTTGGGTTGGCACGAATCGAGACTGGGATTTGTCACTCCGTGTAAACGGAGAGGTATCTCTGGGCCCACTCGGTAGGACATCATCATAATGTGCACAATGTGATCAAGTAGTTGATCACGGGATGATGTGTTACGGAACGAGTAAAGAGACTTGCCGGTAACAAGATTGAACAAGGTATCGGGATACCGACGATCGAATCTCGGGCAAGTATCGTACCGCTAGACAAAGGGAATTGAATACGGGATTGATTGAATCCTCGACATTGTGGTTCATCCGATGAGATCATCGTGGAACATGTGGGAGCCAACATGGGTATCCAGATCCCACTGCTGGTTATTGGCCGGAGAGGTGTCTCGGTCATGCCTGCATGGTTCCCGAACCCGTAGGGTCTACACACTTAAGGTTCGATGACGCTAGGGTTATAGGGAAAGTATGTACACGGTTACCGAATGTTGTTCGGAGTCCCGGATGAGATCCCGGACATCACAAGGAGTTCCGAAATGGTTCGGAGGTAAAGATTTATATATGGGAAGTCCTGTTTTGGTCACCGGAAAAGTTTCGGGTGCTATCTGTAACGTACCGGGACCACCGGGAGGGTCCCGGGGGTCCACCAGGTGGGGCTACCTGCCCCAGAGGGCTGCGTGGGCCAAGTGTGAGAGGGGACCAGCCCCAGGTGGGCTGGTGCGCCCCCCCACCAGGGCCCAAGGCAAAGAGAGAAGGGAAAAGGGGGAAACCCTAGGCTCAGATGGGCCTAAGGCCCACCTAGTGGTGCTCCCCCCCTATCTCCCCCCTTGGCCGCCCCCCTAGATGGGATCTAGGGCTGGCCGCCACCCCTAGGGGTGGAAACCTAGGTGGGGGCGTAGCCCCTCCCCTCCCCCTATATATACTTGAGGTATGGGGCTGCCCAACACGTGTGATTTGCTCTCCCTGTTGGCCCAGCCCTACCTCTCTCCCTCCTCGTCTCTTGTAGTGCTTGGCGAAGCCCTGCTGGAGTCTCGCGCTCCTCCACCACCACCACGCCGTCGTGCTGCTGCTGGATGGAGTCTTCCCCAACCTCTCCTTCTCCCCTTGCTGGATCAAGGTGTAGGAGACGTCACCGGGCTGTACGTGTGTGTTGAACACGGAGGTGCCGTCCGGTCGGCACTAGGATCATCGGTGATTTGGATCACGACGAGTACGACTCCATCAATCCTGTTCACTTGAACGCTTCCGCTTAGCGATCTACAAGGGTATGTAGATGCACTCTCCTTCCCCTCGTTGCTAGATTACTCCATAGATTGATCTTGGTGATGCGTAGAAAATTTTGAATTTCTGCTACGTTCCCCAACAGTTTGGACGTCCCCGGTTGCTAGCAACACGGGCTATTTATACTATCTGGTGTTATTGGATGATTTTACTCATTATGTGTGGACCTTCCCTCTCCGTCGCAAGTCCGACGCTCTTGCCACACTCGTCGCCTTTTATTCCTATGTCACCACACAGTTCGGTCGTCCTATTCTCGCCTTGCAAACTGACAATGGCAAGGAGTTTGACAACATCGCCGTCCGCAATTTACTTGCGTCCCACGGCACCATCTTTCGCCTCACCTGCCCCTACACGTCACAGCAGAATGGTCGCGCCGAGCGCGTCCTTCGCATGCTTAATGAGTGTGTCCGCACTTTACTCTTCCACTCCTACGTACCTACTCAGTTCTGGCCGGACGCGCTCGTGACCGCCAGCCTCCTCATTAACATCCGCCCCTGTCGTTCCCGCTGGAACTACACACCTCACCAGCTCCTCTTTGGTGCGGTTCCATCTTATGATGGCCTTCGCATTTTCGGGTGTCTCTGTTATCCTAGCACCGCGTCCACCGCCCCTCACAAATTCGCACCCCGGTCACTTTCTTGCATCTTCCTTGGCTATCCTCCCAACACCAAAGGTTACCGGTGCTATGATCCAGTCTTCCACCGCGTTTTCACTTTGCGGCATGTGTACTTTGATGAGCTCGTGTTCCCGTTTCAGCAGGTATCATCACCCTCGGAGTCTCCTGCGGCGCGGTTCGTCCCTGCCTCCACCTCTGGCGGACCGCCCAACTGCGACCCGGGTTCGGCCCTGCCCGTGCTCCCCGCGCCGGCGGCCCCTGCAGCGGCCCCCGACGCAGCGACCTCTTTGGCCGTCCCCGCCGCGGCCCCCGACGCCACGGCCCCCGTCGCGGCCTCCGTTGCCGTGGCCCCCTTGACCGGCCCCGCCACGGCCCCCGCCACGGCCCCCGTCACCGCGGCTCCCTTGGCGGCCCCCGTCACCGCGGCTCCCTTGGCGGCTCCTGTCGCCGCGGCGACACCCCTCATCGGTGTGGTCACCCGGGCTCGGACTGGGACTCTGCGTCCCAGCATGCGCTACTCTTCGAACGAGTACGCATGCGCGGCTTCTACCTCGACGCCGTCCCCGCTCCCCACCTCCGCTTGCGTAGCCCTTTGGGATCTGAACTGGCTAGCTGCGATGCGTGAGGAGTTTGATGCCCTGTAGCGCAACCGTACGTGGCAGCTTGTCCCGCGGCCACCCCGTGCCAATGTCATCACTGGTAAGTGGGTCTTACACCACAAGACTCGCCTCGACGGTTCTCTCGAGCGCTACAAGGTGCGTTGGGTGGTGCACGGCTTTTGCTAGCGCGCCGGCATGGACTTCACCGACACCTTCGCCCCGGTTGTTAAACCGGGCACGATTCGCGCCGTCCTCTAGCTTGCTGTTTCTCGCGCTTGGCCTGTCCACCAGCTCGATGTGTCTAATACTTTCTTGCATGTCCATCTCGACGAGCAGGTGTTCTGTCAGCAGCCGACTGGTTTCTCGACACTGACTATCCGGACCACGTGTGCTTGCTCTCCCGTTCTCTCTACGGGTTGAAGCAGGCACCTCGGGCCTGGTACCAGCGGATCGCGGCCTTCCTCCAGCAACAGGGGTTCCGGTCCAGACGGTCCGATGCCTCCCTGTTTGTCTATCACCAGGGCCCCGCCACCGCGTACCTCCTACTGTACATTGACGACATCATCCTGACTGCGTCCTCGCCAGCGCTTCTTCAGCAGATCACAGCTCGCCTCGGCACAGAGTTCGCCCTCAAGGACTTGGGGGCTCTCCACTACTTCCTCGGCATTGAGGTCATGCGCCGGGCTACTGGCTTCTTCCTGCACCAGCAGAAGTACGCCTACGAGCTTCTGGAGCGAGCGGGCATGCTTAACTGCAAGCCTACTTCCACGCCTGTCGATACGAAGGGTAAGGTGTCCACCGTTGAGGGCTCTCCGGCGTTCGACGCTCCCTTCTACCGCTCCATCGTCAGTGCGCTTCAGTACCTCACACTGACGCGTCCGGACATTCAGTATGATGTCCAGCAGGTGTGCATTCACATGCATGCTCCTCGTGACACCCACTGGGCTCTCGTGAAACGTATACTTCGGTACATACGTGGCACCACAGCCATGGGTCTCACCCCGACGGCCTCGCCAGACACCAGCCTTGTCGCCTACTCTGACGCCGACTGGGCTGGGTGTCCCGACACTCAACGCTCCACTTCCGGCTACTGCGCCTACCTCGGACCCTCTCTGATTTCGTGGTCGTCTAAACGACAACCCACGGTCTCACGATCGAGCGTCGAGGCCGAGTATCGGGCCGTGGCCAACACCGTCGCGGAGTGTTCCTGGCTACGACAGCTACTCCAGGAGTTGCTATGTGAGGTCACCAAGGCGACACTCGTCTACTGTGATAACGTGTCCGTGGTGTACCTCGCTGCCAACCCTGTCCATCACCGACGGACGAAGCACATTGATCTAGACATCCACTTTGTCCGGGAGCACGTCGCACTTGGTCGTGTTCGTGTTCTACATGTGCCCACCGATCAGCAGTTCGCCGATGTGATGACGAAGGACTACCCACCTCGACTTTCGAGGGCTTTCGGTCCAGTCTTTGCGTCACCGGCGACGCTTCGACTGCGGGGGGTGTTGAACATGTGTACATGTACGTAGGTCTGGGTTCTGTATGCAGTACCTGTAGTATCTGTCTTCCTCTGTATGTACGTGTATCTTAGGAGACAAGATACCGGTCGCACCCCTTGTACCTATATATATATATATATATATATATATATATATATATATATATATATATATATATATATATATATGTGCCTAGTGCACGATCAATCAATTATCGATGCACCAAATCATTCTCCACATTTAGAGCCCCGAAAAAAAGAGAGGAATGGTTTGGATGCTTTCAAGAAACCACATGCTAGTTGCATTTATTTCTCCACAGATTGTCACCATGGAATAACCGGGAAATCTCAATTATTGCTCAGTCGTGCTGCCCTGGATATACAAAGATTAGATGCTTTCTAACTTGTATTTTTCTTTCAGATTGATTATACCTGGCCAGCTGCTCCATTGTGCTGCCCTGGATATACAAAGGTTAGATTCTTTCCAACTTTATTTTCCTTTCAGATTGACTATACCTAGCCAACTGCTAGATGCATTGTGCTCCAGTGATATTGAAGTCTTCCGTCGACCTGCTAGTATCCAAAAGAGACAATTGGCTGGTTAGTACTATCAAGTTGGCCATGTAGAAGTGCACTGGCAGGTTAGTTTATCACGTTATAGCTTTCATTAATCACCAGGGACGATGTGATGAAAGGAGCACTTTATAGAGTGGTAGCAGCGCGACAAAAGTGTAATTGAAATCTTGTTGTCGGTTTTCACAGAGCGACTAAAGTAGATATGTGTGTGCATGCCGATAGTGTAGTACTAGGAAACATGCCCCGTGCGTTACAACGGGATAAAAAAAATCTACTTTAGTCAGTTTATCTTACATTAAGGTGCAAAGAATGTTGAAAAGCTTTCGTTGGCATGGCACGAGCACCGGGTTAGATGATGATGGCCCGATGAGAAGGTGCAAATTTATCTTACATTAACTTTATGCTTCATCCTTCATACCACCGTTATGTAGTATATCATTATAAGAGAAGATTACTATGAAGAGACCAATAAAGTCTCCTTAAGCATTTCCTATTTGTTGAGGGTTGTATCATTAATTATGAAGATGCATAGTGCTAATGTATATATTTAAAACATGGTACAAATGTTACATTTCTGCAACGCCTCTCGCAGCGGGAGGGAGCCCCGTCGCCACCGCCACTCGATCTCCCTCTGTCGGCCACCTCCTCCACAACAGAGAGCAGATCCAGAACCCTCTCATCGTCTCTTTCTATCCCATCACATCCCGACCCCCGCGTCGCCCCCGCTCGGGCGACTCGGGTGGTGTCACAACCCTCGCCGCCGGGGGCGTCACCTCCTTCCCCCCCCCCCCCCCCCTCCCTCCGTCGCCGTCGGAGGACGACGCCGGGCTATGCCTAGGGGCCGACGGCGGTGGCGGGGGTCTCCTGTTCGGAAATATAGTAGAAAACAAAAGGAAGATTTGCAACATTGTCTCTTCAAATGTCTTCGTGTGAAACACTTGTGGTCTCAGCTAGGACTTCTGGATGCCATTCAAAGAGTAACTGATGAGGACAGATCACGCTTAGTCACTATGGAGATCTTACCAAAGCTTGATGTTGTTTTAGATGGACTACTTGTGGCCGAACTGGCTGTTGTCGCAGCATGATACCTTTGGTGGCAACGACGACAACTTGTGAAAGGAATCGTGATTCAAAATCCTGAGAAAAAACACTATATATTCGTGCCCTCACTACAAATTACATCAGATCGATGTCTCCAAAGCTCCCGACTCGGAAGAAGATAGAACATATGTGGTAAAAACCGTCTCATGGATTGGTCAAGGTCAATGTAGATGCATCATTTTATCTGGATACTTTATCTGGAGCTTGCGGTGATGTCGTGTGTGATGACCGGGTGACTTTTTAGCAGTAGCGACTTGGTTTCTTCCCGAGATTTTTAGAAATCTGATTGCGGTGACCGGGTGACCGGGTGACCGGGTGACCGGGTGACTTTTTAGCTTGCGGTGATGTCGTGTCGTGTGTGATGTCCGAGATTTGATTGAGCGGGGCTCTTGGCAATTAGAAATGGAATATACTTGTTGGCAAATTTGGGGTGCAACAATGAGGAGATTGAATCTGATTGCTCGTTTGCGGTGGAGACAATTCAGCAAATGGACTCTTATCTAGGACCCGGCGTTGCATTCGTCTCTGAATGTATTCAGTTGGCAATGGGCTTCGCCAAAATATCATTTAGACACTGTTTTCGAGAAGCTAATTAGGTAGCAGATGAGCTAGCTAACCATTTTTTAGTGCTAGACCGTCAGGTTCTTGGGACGATGTAATTCCGGACTTTGACTCTCATTTACTTGTAACCGACGTGACCATCATATGAGAAATAAAGTCTATTTGCTGTCAAAGAAATAACAGCGGCGACAAAACTTAAAACCCAATTCGCAAAATTCCCCCAAAAAAACTTTTTGAAACATTAAAAAAACAAGAACACAAGTGAGAACGTGAAAGTTTTTTCAAAATTAATAAAAAAAATTTACAAAACTCAAAACATTTTTCGAAATCCCCCCCCCCCCAAAACATTTATGGAATTGGCTAACAGATTTTGAAAACATGAGCAATTTTTTGAATTTGCAAACAAATTTCAAAAACATAACATTTATTGAATTTGTAAACAAATTTGGAATGCAGGAACATATTTTGAAGTTCCCAAACATTTTATGAATTTGTGAAAAAATTGTGAAATATGAACATTATTTGAATGTGTGAACAAATTTTGAAAGCTGGACCATTTATTTGAAAACCTTGAACGTCTTAGTTTGTGATTTTTTTTAAATGTGAACATTGTTTAAAATTCTAAATATTTTGGAATTTCTGAAGAAAATTTGAAATAAGATTTTTTTTCCCAAAAATGTGAACATGATTTCAAAATGTTGAACATATTTTAGATTCCAAAACATTTTTTGAAAGACAGAAAATAATTTTGAAAAAAATAAAAGGTCAAAGAAAATAAAAAATGAAAAAAGAAAAAAATAGAAAGAAGAAAGGAAAAAACGAAAACGAGGAGAAATAGAAAAAAGAAAAACGAAAAAGAAATAACCGGTATCGCTGAAACACTAAACGGGTCGGCCCAAAACCTGAAAAAAGGCTAGAAACATCATAGAAGGTTCCCAAAACCAGTATCATTAGACGGGCCGGCCCACCCCGAACGGTCGCTCCCTTGTTCTACGAAACAGCGAAATCACTAATTCAAAATTGGGTTTTGCCCAAGCATGGGTGGACACCGTAATGGGCATGGTTAGATCAGTTTCTTTCTCAATTCTTTTCATAGTGAAAGGTTGGAGCTACTTAAACCAACTAGAGGTATACGACAGGGAGATCCTATTTCCCCTTGTTCTTGCTTGCAGTAGAGGGCTCTCTCAGGCCTTTTAAAAGTCAGTTCTCAGTCATCGGTCCTATTGAGAGTGAAGGTGGCCCACACAGCCCTGGCTATGAACCACCTCCTTTTCGCAGATGACAGCATGTTTCTTTTTATGTCAAGTGTGGAGGGGGCAAATGACGTGTCAAACCTATTAAATACCTATTGTGCTGCTTTAGGACAGAGAGTTAATAATGCAAAGTCGTCGATCTTCTTCAGTAAGGGCTTCCCTCAAAGCTTGAAGCAAGATGTAAAAAATTTGTTGGATGTACATAATGAATCCCTAAGTGAGAAGTATCTGGGCATGCCAACGCAAGTGGGACACTAAAAACTGACACTTTTAGATATCTGTGAGATCAAGTGTGGGAGAAGATAAGAGGATGGATGGAGAAACTGTTGTCTTCTGCAGGCAAGGAGGTACTTATTAAATCGGTTGCTCAAGCAATACCGGTGTTTTCTGTGTCATGTTTCAGGCTACATCGAGGCATTTGCGAGAGTGGCACGTCCATCTTAAGGCAATTTTGGTGGGGGAGCAAGCAGGGGAAGAGAAGACCATGCTGGGTGTCGTGGGACGTCCTGACATGGTGAAAAAACTTGGGAGGACTAGGATTTCATTATCTGGAGGTTTTCAATTTGGCCTTGCTGTCACGGCAGTCCTGACGCATCATTAACGAGCCTTCTTTGCTCGGCTTGCGAATTCTGAAGGCTTGCTACTTCCCCGCTTCGGGCTTGCTAGATGTAGAGTTGGGATCGCACTCATACTAGATTTGGCGGGCTATCATTGATGGTAGGGATATTGTCAAACAGGGGATTATCGAGAGGGTGGGTACCGGTGAAACAATCAGCATATGGAGCCACAACTGGATACCAAGAGAACGTATCATGCGGCCCCTGGCATCTCTGGTGTAGAACCCTCCCGAACTGGTGTCGCATCTAATCGATGCAATGACCGCTACATGGCGGGAGGATATCCTACGCCAAGTGTTTGTCCCCATAGATGTTGAGGCAATCCTAAAAATTCCAGTTTGTACAAGACAAGTGGAGGACTTCTGGGCATGAAAACCGGATGAGAGAGGAAGTTTCTTTGTCCGTTCTTCATATCATATGATCATGCGTCTCAAAATGACCAGGGAAGACTAGATTGAATGTCAGGGGAGTGCCTCAGGAACTTCGCCCGAGTGTAAGGGCTGGGACGCCATTTGGCAAACCAAGGTTCCCTCGAAGCTTCACGCCTTTGCATGGCGTTTAGCACATAATTCTATTCCTATGGGGGACATACTACATCACCGAAATATGGCTACGTATGATACCTGTGCATTGTTTGGATCGCCAGACAACTGGAGACACTCGCTGATGGAGTGCAGCATGGCAAGGAGCCTCTACTATTAGTCATGAGTCTCGGACCTCCCAACTGGAGACCTTCGGAGAATAAAGATAGCATCGGATTGCAAAGTGGTGGTCGACGCCATCAAGCATGGGAGTGCACCTACTTATGGTGTCGTGTTACATCAAATATCACTTAGTATAGGGTTATTTATTTCCTGTACTATTAGTCATGAGTCTCGGACCTCGAATGCGCATGCAAAACATGCACTAGTGCTAGGGACTAGCCGTCATGTCTGGCTAGGGGTCCCTGAGGAGCTTAGGTTTGTCCCTGTGATCGTGATGTTTAAATAATAAATGCATGTTTGCCTAAAAAAACTAATTAAGGAGTACATCTTTCAAAGATCACTCCCACCTTCTCAGGTTGCGACAACTGGCGCATTGCAATGCATTATTTAAATTTCTGCAACCTGGGAGTTTTTCCTTTTTTTCGTACATCCGTTTAGTCAAACCCTTTTATCTCTTAAACCGGGCGTCCAAATCTCAAAACGTTTTCATCATTGGATTCCCCGCGGCGAGATCCTATGTTGACAGGTTTTGAGGAAGTTTTTTTCACAAAAAAACCGGATGAAAAAACAGAACCGGGAGCACTTTTTCTGCTTCTCACGGAAGCAAAACTGTGCCTCTCGCGGGAAAAAACGTATTTTGAAGAAAAAACTAAGGACCGGTGGAAAACCAAAAGGTTGAAAATATCGAAAAAAGCAATTTAGAAAGCAAAAAACGCGTGCTAAAAAATAAAAAGTAAAAACAAAATCCGAAGAAAGCGCTCAGAGTGGCGCGCTCTCAACCCACCCCCAACGTTGGGAGGTTTCCGAAGGAGCGCTCGTCAACTAATTGCTCTTGCGAAACAGCGACAACTTGTGGCAAAGAGCCGCAAATAGGATTTTCCCTAGTGCGTTGCTAGATGGAGGGTGTGCTCAACTCAGGCGCCCCCCCCCCCTTAAAATGGCGCATCCCAGCCTGGGTGGAGCCCTGCTCCCTAGCGCACATATTCTTCTTTTTTTCTTTTATTTATATTTTTAAAAATGAAAAATATTTTCCTTAATTTTGAGAAATTTTATCACTTGTTCAATTTTTTCATGCAATGTAAAGAATTTATGTACCTAAAAAAATTAACATGACATTTAAAACAGTGTTCCTATATTTCCGAAAAAGTTCAAGACATTTTTTAAAATTCCTAAATGATGTAAAAAAATGTTTCATACCATTTAAATAATGCATGAAGTATTTTAAAAAATTTACGTGTTTCAGAAAATGTTCATGGCGTTTTTGAATTTTTTTTATACAACGTAAGAAATTTGTTCACGTAATTCAAAAAATGTCTTGTACCATTAAAAAAATTATATGACATTTTTAATAAATGTTTCTACATCTCAAAAATATATTTGTGACATAGTAGAAAAATGTCCGCATTGTTTAAAAAGTCCATCAATTATAAAAAATATGAACATGCATTTCAAAAGTATTTATCATTTTTTATAAAGCAATATGTGAGAAATGCATATCATGTAAAAAATGATCAACAAGTATCCAGGAAAAAAAGTTACGCATGTGCAATGCGTACTGAAAGAAGTAGACATTTGTTGAAAAACAAGAAAGAAAACTGAAGAAGCTTCTAAAACTGAAAAAGGAGAAGACATTTGTTGAAAACAAAAGAATAAGAAAAAACTGAAGAAAAGAAGAAAAAGAAAAACCGATATGAAAAAGCCGACACAGAAGTGCACAGAATAGGAAAAAACACTGAAGCTTCTAAAACCGGTCATAGAAGCTTCCCAAAAACTGAATAAAACTGATAAGAGAAAGCCGACACAGAAAATTAAAATGAGTTAACAATAAAACCGGTCATAGAAGCTTCCCAAAAACTAAAATGAGTTAACAAACACACTAAAACACATCTGATTCTGAAATGTTTTAGAACATCTTATAATTCGAAATAGAGGTAGTAGAAAATAGAGTAAAGGGCCCAAAGAAAAAAGTGGAGATTCCTAGAGAAAACCAGGTTGGGAAGAAAACCACTCGCTTAGGTGGGCTCGTTGGTTCCTATGCATCAACCCGTCACAGGCTCATTCTTTAACGCGCATGCACGCGTCACACTGGTAGCTGCGGCAGGTCACCTCCCAACGTTTTTTGTACAACAAGTAGAGTTTATTCCTCGACGATGGTCATATATCGTTTACAATAAGATGAATAATAAAGTCAGGGATTGAAGATTCTCGTAAACTAGATCTAGTGCTAAAGGATTTTTTGCCATACCATTCACTCTTCATTTGCTTTATGGTAGCAATGCACAAAAGGGACTTTTGCAAAGTTCATAACAAAGTGCTTAATCTTCATGATGGTCGCCACATCCAGGCCAACATCTGCATCATGTCGTTGCACAAAATCCATGGCAAAGGTAGGTGCCCCTCCACAACGGATGCAAAATAGATGTTTGTTTGGAGTTAGCTATTTTCTTTTATTTGAAAACCCCACCATATATTAATTAACTTAAAACATTCATGCAATCACTCATTATGAAATTTGCCACGCAGTGCGTAACAGTATAAAAAAGTATACCATCAGACCTATCATCAAAACTGAACGTTGCAATCTCGTGAGCCACCATATTAGCCCTCTTGCTAATCTTGAAGATCTTTATACCCGCCAACAGCTTAGAGGCATTCAACGCCTCCTCCTTTAGCTCCATCCGAGTTGACCTGTCAACACCCTCTCTTTCAAACACAGAAGCCAAAAAAGAACATCCAGTTTCCAAAATGATGGGCTTGTCAATAGTGATACCAATATACAGACCGGAGTTAGCTTTTTTTCATCCAAAGCTGCTCCAAAAAGCTTAAACAAACGGAGCCTAACACACCTGGTGGACAATCACACTCCAGCCATGTTATGTGGACTTTATTAATTCAAAGTCGGACGATGCTTGCATCTACGTTCTAAAAGAAAATCACACTCGGGTCATTGGGAAATTTTTTCATAAGTCCAAAATCTACGATGTTATGTGGGCTTTATTAATTTGAAGACATACACTCATATGGCCACTATGGCAACCGCCATCCGAACACAATTGCTTTTTCCTGATGGATGTGGAGAAATGTTCCAACAACCACCAAGAAGATGTGGCATGTTTGAGGGAATACGGGAAAAAACAGAAAGCACATGGTACCAATCCCCAAATGTATCTAGTAGCAATGCTCCAACAAAAAAGATGGTCAAGAGACTCATTATGTATACAAAGTAGGCACTTTTTCTCCCCCACACATCCCCTTTGAAGGAGCACATCTCAGGTCAAAATATTCCCAATGAGTGCTAGCTAGCAGAAGGTTTTAATAAAGGGTAAATTGAGCTTCCATAGGTGCCTTTTTGGAGACACGGGATGTACACCACACAATTGCAAGTAAAATATTTCACAGAAAAAAGTCCCTTTCCTCCGTGGAATCCACACACACCACCAATTCTAGGGAAAACAACAAGAATATGATTCTCAACGCGGAGCAAATTATTCAACTTTTGATATATAGCTAGCACACTAGTGATGGACATGGCTCGATCGGATGGTCACACGCGCCAGCACAGATTGTTCCTTCCTTCCTGTTCAAAAGAAGTGTTTCGCCGCTTTCCTAGCATGCACAAGTGTGAGTAATGAGCTTACTATATGTATGATGTTTCTGATTACTTGCCCTTTGCAAAGCTCATCGCATGACAAGCAAGTATTTTTTTCCATGGTTTATGTTTTTTTCTGGGCTGTGACAAACGAAGTTGGCATCATAATCAACCAGAGAGGTTTGCCTGTAATTTGTATGGAAATTAGGTTTCGTCATGAAGTCGATGTGAGATTCCGCAGCTTCAAAAAAACAGAAACAATAAATTGTTCACTTGACAAATGCTCAAAAAGAATCTTAGTGAGAACAGTGTTGCTTACGGCAACTCCAAAGCAGACCCTCAACCCGCCCGCATCCGTTTGAACAGCATTTTACAAATATATTTTCCCATCCAACACGATAACCCATCGGCCCATCGACGTGTCCAGACGTCCGTTTTCCCACAAATCAGAAACAAACTAAAGGGGGGTTTTGTGGGAGTCCGGACATCCACATGATCAATAAAATGCCACCATGTACCCCTCTCCTCTCGGTCCGGATGGCGGAAGGCCGTTGATGCATGTGGTTTGGTGGAAGGATTAGCAAGCTTGGCGCTTGGTGAAAGCCACTACACTTCTATTCACAAATTTTCTCCTTCATTTTTTTCAAATGCTCATTTCGCAAAAGCAAGCACGATGGCTACTAGTTCATTTGACGGAAGCTAGTTCAAATGCTTAAGCAAGCTACTAGTTCGTGCTTCATTTGGCGGAAGCCAGTTCAAATGCTGAAGCATTTAGCGGAAGCCATGCTAGCACGTGGATTAGTAGTCCCTCCGCCAAACAAAAGGCTACTAAATCATCGTTGTTATTTTTTAAGAGAATCACATGGTTATTTTGACATGTTTGGCGGAAGGTTATTTAGCCGAGCACAGATTAAGTTTAACATAGATGGATATTTGAGATACATGGTTGGATGGCCGGCTTCCGAATCAGTGTCTACGGCTGGTCTCCACCGGTCTGCGGATGGATACCATGTCCAATTTGAGAGTCAGCGTTGGAGATGCCCTTAAAAAGCAAATCCTCGGTGTTGATGTTTGTCCCTTCGTCTGCTCAGTCCGTGAAACAGCTTTGCATTTCAGGTGGAATGCAATCGTACCACCGAAATCCCATATCACCTAAGCATATCTGATAGCTTTGATGTCTACAAAAGTTAAATTGGGCAGCACATACAACGTGCTTGGGAATTGATCCCAAACCCCAACACATTGGATAATCTGCCAAACCCAACATAATCATCTCTACTATGGCAATGGCAAAACAATGTATAAAGGTGGTAAAGGTGGTTTATTTGGAATATTCCTCTCATTCATAGTTTATTTGGTTCTCATAATGCAAGCTTAGTATTTGGTATTCTTGTCTATGATTACGGATCTAGTGGCAGACTCATCTGAAAGTAGCCCTGGCCATGGGCAGCCCGACCCGGTCGGCCCGACCCGACCCGGCCTTGTCCATGGGGCAGGCTCGGGCCTAGGTTTTGAGTCCAAAGGCCAGGCCCGGGCCCGTCATATCTGTTGTTTAACGAAGAGGCCCGGCCCGGGGCTCGAGGCCCGACGGGCTTTTGCAGTGATGGGACGGGCTTGGGCCTATTTTTTAGGCCCGTCGTCCGGGCCGGGCCGGGTTCAGGCCTGGGTTTTTTGCTTCGGGCTTGGTCAGGCCCTGCCCGAAGCCTGGCCCGGCCCGAGGGATGGCCAGGTATATCTGAAAGCATAACACTGCAGGTGTTTGCACTACTAAAAGTGAGTACCATAATTTTGGGCCTGTTTCGTCCCCTAACAGTCAAATTCAAAATACTAGTTTCACAGGCACTGTGAAGAATCTGTTATAGGTTATATGGAAGGATAAGTTTTGCCTCCTAGAATTCAGACCTTTGCGTGGAGGTTACTTCGACTGGCTCTTCCTGGAGCTGCTTCAAGATCATCTCATATTCAGCCTTTCTGTAAAAGATGTGGGCAGTTGAAGGATGATATTCATTTGTTATTTTCCTGGGAATTTGTTAGATCATTTTGGTTTCTATCTCCCCTTGCTATCAGAATTGATACTTGCTTTCCACGGACCAAAATCTTATTCTTGAAGTCATTAACACTATATCAACAACTTATCAAGATCAAACTCTTTGGCTATCATATTTCTTATCTAATGGAACATCTGGAAAGGCAAGAAATGATATTGCTTTCAACAAGAAGAGAGTGGAAAGTGTTGTAGGTTATCAATGCAGCCAAGGCTATGTTGAAAGAGCAAGAACTGGAGTACAGATCTCAGGGAGGAAAAAAGAGGAGTCAATGATAGCTGCTATGTTGAAAGAGCAAGAATTGGAGTATAGATCTCAGGGAGGTAAAAAGAGGAGTCAATGATAGCTTGCCACCAGGGAAGTTTTCTTTGCAGATTGAGATGAACAGATTCAAGGAGGGGCCAAACGTCTTTACTGATGCTGCTTGAAAAGATATTTCTTTGTCTGATAACTCTAATTATACGAGGTTATAACAACATGCAGGTATAGGCATCTTTGTCTACAAAATGCGAGAGGGCAACATGAGGCGATTTTCATTGCTGCGCCATCTAAGGCTACTTTTGTTATCCAGGCTGAAGCTAGAGCTTTGGAGCTGGGTGCCCAAATTGCCAAGGCGCTTCATCTTCATAGGCCTAATTCTCAACAGATAATCAGGTTCTGATAGAAACTGCGGCGAGGCGATGCCTTGAAAATTACCCTGGCCACTGGACCATCAGGGATATCTTAATGCTTTCATCAAGCACAATAAGGAAGCTGATCCTAGAATATTCAAGATTAGCAGGTCAAGCAATAAGGGTGCCTATAGGCAAGCTCAAGATGGTTACAACCTTCGTAATATTGGAGCTTGTATTTTTTCACTTGTTTAGGTGTTAGGCATGAAGAGGATCTTGTCCTGCCATGGAGTGTATCACTAATCTCAATGTGCAGTCCTGCATTTTGCTCTCTATGACATGCCTTAACCTGGAATAAAAGCCTGAAAGCTTCAAAAAAAAGTATAGAGATGGTGAAATAAAGCAGAATAAAGGGAATAAAAATTAAATGTCAGAAGCGCTTCATCTTCATAGGCCTAATTCTCAACAGATAATCAGGTTCTAATAGAAACTGCGGCGAGGCGATGCCTTGAAAATTACCCTGGCCACTGGACCATCAGGGATATCTTAATGCTTTCATCAAGCACAATAAGGAAGCTGATCCTAGAATATTCAAGATTAGCAGGTCAAGCAATAAGGGTGCCTATAGGCAAGCTCAAGATGGTTACAACCTTCGTAATATTGGAGCTTGTATTTTTTCACTTGTTTAGGTGTTAGGCATGAAGAGGATCTTGTCCTGCCATGGAGTGTATCACTAATCTCAATGTGCAGTCCTGCATTTTGCTCTCTATGACATGCCTTAACCTGGAATAAAAGCCTGATGCCTTGAAAATTACCCTGGCCACTGGACCATCAGGGATATCTTAATGCTTTCATCAAGCACAATAAGGGAGCTGATCCTAGAATATTCAAGATTAGCAGGTCAAGCAATAAGGGTGCCTATAGGCAAGCTCAAGATGGTTACAACCTTCGTAATATTGGAGCTTGTATTTTTTCACTTGTTTAGGTGTTAGGCATGAAGAGGATCTTGTCCTGCCATGGAGTGTATCACTAATCTCAATGTGCAGTCCTGCATTTTGCTCTCTATGACATGCCTTAACCTGGAATAAAAGCCTGAAAGCTTCAAAAAAAAGTATAGAGATGGTGAAATAAAGCAGAATAAAGGGAATAAAAATTAAATATCAGAAGTGGGGTTTGAACCCACGCCCTCGTAAGAGGACCAGAACTTGAGTCTGGCGCCTTAGACCACTCGGCCATCCTGACTTCCGTATTCGTTACAAATTTTCCAGTATTTATAAGTACGTACCCAGTTGTGCTGTGGTCTCGATCGCCTTTGTCGTAAGATCTCCTTCACTTCACTTCCCTTATTACATTTGCGTTGTGAAAGTAGGATTCGGCCAGCACAAAAACATACAGGTAGGACTCACAATCTGCCGGCACTAGCTAGCTAGCGGGAGACCGGCGGCAAGCAGAGAGCAGAGACCATGGCGACGGCTCCCTGTACGGCTGTACCGGCACGCCTGGGTTCACCGGTCCGGCAAAGTCAAAGTGCGGCTTCACGATGGCTGCACGTCGGCACTGGGAAATTGGTCTCCATCAACCATCATAGGCGTGCCGCGTGCGACACACCACATATCATCTCTACCACCACCGATCGATTGATCAAGCTCATCTACTCGCCAATGCTCCGGACTCCGGAGTCGGGTCGCCATGCGGGCCACTTCCACCCACCCCGCCGCCAGCAAATTCTTACTCCTCGTCGTCGTCCTCTCCCTGGCCCTGGCCACGCACGCCGCGCCGCTCAGCCCGCCGACCTGCGTGCCTGAGGACTAGGTGTCGTGGGACGTCCTGACATGGTGAAAAAACTTGGGAGGACTAGGATTTCATTATCTGGAGGTTTTCAATTTGGCCTTGCTGTCACGGCAGTCCTGGCGCATCATTAACTAGCCTTCTTCGCTCAGCTTGCGAATTCTGAAGGCTTGCTACTTCCCCGCTTCGGGCCTGCTAGATGTAGAGTTGGGATCGCACCCATACTAGATTTTTGGCGGGCTATCATTGATGGTAGGGATATTGTCAAACAGGGGATTATCGAGAGGGTGGGTACCGGTGAAACAATCAGCATATGGAGCCACAACTGGATACCAAGAGAACGTATCATGCGGCCCCTGGCATCTCTGGGGTAGAACCCTCCCGAACTGGTGTCGCATCTAATCGATGCAATGACTGCTACATGGCGGGAGGATATCCTACGCCAAGTGTTTGTCCCCATAGATGTTGAGGCAATCCTAAAAATTCCAGTTTGTACAAGACAAGTGGAGGACTTCTGGGCATGAAAACCGGATGAGAGAAGAAGTTTCTTTGTCCGTTCTTCATATCATATGATCATGCGTCTCAAAATGACCAGGGAAGACTAGATTGAATGTCAGGGGAGTGCCTCAGGAACTTCGCCCGAGTGTAAGGGCTGGGACGCCATTTGGCAAACCAAGGTTCCCGCGAAGCTTCACACCTTTGCATGGCGTTTAGCACATAATTCTATTCCTATGGGGGACATACTACATCACCGAAATATGGCTACGTATGATACCTGTGCATTGTTTGGATCGCTAGACAACTGAAGACACTCGCTGATGGAGTGCAGCATGGCAAGGAGCCTCTACTATTAGTCATGAGTCTTGGACCTCCCAACTGGAGACCTTCGGAGAATAAAGATAGCATCGGATTGCAAAGTGGTGGTCGACGCCATCAAGCATGGGAGTGCACCTACTTATGGTGTCGTGTTACATCAAATATCACTTAGTATAGGGTTATTTATTTCCTGTACTATTAGTCATGAGTCTCGGACCTCGAATGCGCATGCAAAACATGCACTAGTGCTAGGGACTAGCCGTCATGTCTGGCTAGGGGTCCCTGAGGAGCTTAGGTTTTTCCCTGTGATCGTGATGTTTAAATAATAAATGCATGTTTGCCTAAAAAAACTAATTAAGGAGTACATCTTTCAAAGATCACTCCCACCTTCTCAGGTTGCGACAACTGGCGCATTGCAATGCATTATTTAAATTTCTGCAACCTGGGAGTTTTTCCTTTTTTTTCGTACATCCGTTTAGTCAAACCGTTTTATCTCTTAAACCGGGCGTCCAAATCTCAAACCGTTTTCATCATTAGATTCCCCGCGGCGAGATCCTATGTTGACAGGTTTTGAGGAAGTTTTTTTCACAAAAAAACCAGATGAAAAAACAGAACCGGGAGCACTTTTTCTGCTTCTCACGGAAGCAAAACTGTGCCTCTCGCGGGAAAAACGTATTTTTTGAGAAAAAACTAAGGACCGGTGGAAAACCAAAAGGTTAAAAATATCGAAAAAAGCAATTTAGAAAGCAAAAAACGCGTGCTAAAAAATAAAAAGTAAAAACAAAATCCGAAGAAAGCGCTCAGAGTGGCGCGCTCTCAACCCACCCCCAACGTTGGGAGGTTTTCGAAGGAGCGCTCGTCAACTAGTTGCTCTTGCAAAACAGCGACAACTTGTGGCAAAGAGCCGCAAATAGGATTTTCCCTAGTGCGTTGCTAGATGGAGGGTGTGCTCAACTCAGGCGCCCCCCCCCCTAAAATGGCGCATCCCAGCCTGGGTGGAGCCCTGCTCCCTAGCGCACATATTCTTCTTTTTTCTTTTATTTATGTTTTTAAAAATGAAAAAAAAAATTCCTTAATTTTGAGAAATTTTATCACTTGTTCAATTTTTTCATGCAATGTAAAGAATTTATGTACCTAAAAAAATTAACATGACATTTAAAACAGTGTTCCTATATTTCCGAAAAAGTTCAAGACATTTTTTAAAATTCCTAAATGATGTAAAAAAATGTTTCATACCATCTTTCCCTACTAATAAAGCAAATAGTGCTTTTGCCCGTCCGTCATAAAAAATACCCTCGAAGTTGGCAAAATTTACCCACCAATGCCACCCGTAAGTGGCAAAAAACGGTTCACGCATCGCACTGTTAGTTCGGATTTATATAAGCCGAGATCCCCTAATATAACACGAAGATGGCTCAGCGCAGTGGCCAGCGCTGCACGCTTCCACCACAGAGACCAGGGTTCGATCCCCGCCTGCCCACTCTTTTTATCTCTTCTTTTTCGTCTCGCAAGCGCGCCTACTCCTCCCGCACACATAGGCCGGCCCATGTGCAGGTTGCAACGCCCCTGCTTTTATTTCATTTTTTGCCTTTCACGTTCTTATTTCTGTTTTAGTTTTTTCTTCTTTAAATTTATTCGTGATTTCCAGGAAAAAAATATTTCAAAAAAAGTCTTGAAAAATTATAAACTGTTTGTGAATTAAAAAAAACATTCGGAAAATCATAAAATGATCATGATTTCAAAAAATTGTTCACATATTATAAAAAACTATCACGGTTTCAAATAAATTTTCAGGAAATAAAAAATGTTCATGATTTTTTAAAAATATCCAGTATTCAAAACATATTAGGGAATTTAAAAAATGTCCATTAAAGTTTGGAATATGTTCACAAAAATTAAAACAGATCCATAAATAATGAACATAATGAACCATCGCAGGAGATCTGTAGGGGTCGCTTCATGATTGTATTCAGTCCCTCGATTTGGATAAAAAAAAGTTTTCCATATCTTGTACACCGTTGAACCCTCAAAAATTGACACAACTTTCTAAGGGTTAATTTTTGTAAGCTATATAAAAATGACTAAATTTCTATTTTGCCTTCATACACAGCTATATTTTTTATACCACATTACTAATTATTATAAACACCGCTACGCTAGGTCAAGGCAAGGCACTCACTCATCGGTCTAGCTCATGCAGTGTCCATCAATGCAGTTTTATCACCGACATTTTTTTCGTTATGACGCGCCTACTCCTCCCGCACACATAGGCCGGCCCATTTGCAGGTTGCAACGCCCCTGCTTTTATTTCATTTTTTGCCTTTCACGTTCTTATTTCTGTTTTAGTTTTTTCTTCTTTAAATTTATTCGTGATTTCCAGGAAAAAAATATTTCAGAAAAAGTCTTGAAAAATTATAAACTGTTTGTGAATTAAAAAAGACATTCGGAAAATCATAAAATGATCATGATTTCAAAAAATTGTTCACATATTATAAAAAACTATCACGGTTTCAAATAAATTTTCAGGAAACAAAAAATGTTCATGATTTTTTAAAAATATCCAGTATTTAAAACATATTAGGGAATTTAAAAAATGTCCATTAAAGTTTGGAATATGTTCACAAAAATTAAAACAGATCCATAAATAATGAACATAATGAACCGTCGCAGGAGATCTGTAGGGGTCGCTTCATGATTGTATTCGGTCCCTCGATTTGGATAAAAAAAAGTTTTCCGTGTCTTGTACACCGTTGAACCCTCAAAAATTGACACAACTTTCTAAGGGTTAATTTTTGTAAGCTATATAAAAATGACTAAATCTCTATTTTGCCTTCATACACAGCTATATTTTTTATACCACATTACTAATTATTATAAACACCGCTATGCTAGGTCAAGGCAAGGCACTCACTCATCGGTCTAGCTCATGCAGTGTCCATCAATGCAGTTTTATCACCGACATTTTTTTCGTTGAATTTAAAAAATGTCCATTAAAGTTTGGAATATGTTCACAAAAATTAAAACAGATCCATAAATAATGAACATAATGAACCGTCGCAGGAGATCTGTAGGGGTCGCTTCATGGTTGTATTCGGTCCCTCGATTTGGATAAAAAAAAGTTTTCCGTGTCTTGTACACCGTTGAACCCTCAAAAATTGACACAACTTTCTAAGGGTTAATTTTTGTAAGCTATATAAAAATGACTAAATTTCTATTTTGCCTTCATACACAGCTATATTTTTTATACCACATTACTAATTATTATAAACACCGCTATGCTAGGTCAAGGCAAGGCACTCACTCATCGGTCTAGCTCATGCAGTGTCCATCAATGCAGTTTTATCACCGACATTTTTTTCGTTATGACGCGTTAGAAAATCAAGTCGTGATGAGACCATCACATTTTTTATTTTTAAAATGACTTTTTAAAAGTCTCTTATCTCGTCATGACATCACCCAGACATATTATGAAATTACATTCTAAAAGTCCTTATCTCATCCTGGCATTTGGTTCATAATTTTTTTCTATCTATCGCACGTGCATAATCTAATAGCTTTTCTCCCGTTGCAACGCACGAGCATATTTGCTAGTTTAAATAATGCATGAAGTATTTTAAAAATTTTACGTGTTTCAGAAAATGATCTTGGCGTTTTTGAATTTTTTTTATACAACGTAAGAAATCTGTTCACGTAATTCAAAAAATGTCTTGTACCATTAAAAAAATTATATGACATTTTTAATAAATGTTTCTACATCTCAAAAATATATTTGTGACATAGTAAAAAAATGTCCGCATTGTTTAAAAAGTCCATCAATTATAAAAAATATGAACATGCATTTCAAAAGTATTTATCATTTTTTATAAAGCAATATGTGAGAAATGCATATCATGTAAAAAATGATCAACAAGTATCCAGGAAAAAAAGTTACGCATGTGCAATGCGTACTGAAAGAAGTAGACATTTGTTGAAAAACAAGAAAGAAAACTGAAGAAGCTTCTAAAACTGAAAAAGGAGAAGACATTTGTTGAAAACAAAAGAATAAGAAAAAACTGAAGAAAAGAAGAAAAAGAAAAACCGATATGAAAAAGCCGACACAGAAATGCACAGAATAGGAAAAAACACTGAAGCTTCTAAAACCGGTCATAGAAGCTTCCCAAAAACTGAATAAAACTGATAAGAAAAAGCCGACACAGAAAATTAAAATGAGTTAACAATAAAACCGGTCATAGAAGCGTCCCAAAAACTAAAATGAGTTAACAAACACACTAAAACACATCTGATTCTGAAATGTTTTAGAACATCTTATAATTCGAAATAGAGGTAGTAGAAAATAGAGTAAAGGGCCCAAAGAAAAAAGTGGAGATTCCTAGAGAAAACCAGGTTGGGAAGAAAACCACTCGCTTAGGTGGGCTCGTTGGTTCCTATGCATCAACCCATCACAGGCTCATTCTTTAATGCGCATCCACGCGTCACACTGGTAGCTGCGGCAGGTCACCTCCCAACGTTTTTTGTACAACAAGTAGAGTTTATTCCTCGACGATGGTCATATATCGTTTACAATAAGATGAATAATGAAGTCGGGGATTGAAGATTCTCGTAAACTAGATCTAGTGCTAAAGGATTTTTTGCCATACCATTCACACTTCATTTGCTTTATGGTAGCAATGCACAAAAGGGACTTTTGCAAAGTTCATAACAAAGTGCTTAATCTTCATGATGGTCGCCACATCCAGGCCAACATCTGCATCATGTCGTTGCACAAAATCCATGGCAAAGGTAGGTGCCCCTCCACAACGGATGCAAAATAGATGTTTGTTTGGAGTTAGCTATTTTCTTTTATTTGAAAACCCCACCATATATTAATTAACTTAAAACATTCATGCAATCACTCATTATGAAATTTGCCACGCAGTGCGTAACAGTATAAAAAAGTATACCATCAGACCTATCATCAAAACTGAACGTTGCAATCTCGTGAGCCACCATATTAGCCCTCTTGCTAATCTTGAAGATCTTTATACCCGCCAACAGCTTAGAGGCATTCAACGCCTCCTCCTTTAGCTCCATCCGAGTTGACCTGTCAACACCCTCTCTTTCAAACACAGAAGCCAAAAAAGAACATCCAGTTTCCAAAATGATGGGCTTGTCAAGAGTGATACCAATATACAGACCGGAGTTAGCTTTTTTTCATCCAAAGCTGCTCCAAAAAGCTTAAACAAACGGAGCCTAACACACCTGGTGGACAATCACACTCCAGCCATGTTATGTGGACTTTATTAATTCAAAGTCGGACGATGCTTGCATCTACGTTCTAAAAGAAAATCACACTCGGGTCATTGGGAATTTTTTTCATAAGGCCAAAATCTACGATGTTATGTGGGCTTTATTAATTTGAAGACATACACTCATATGGCCACTATGGCAACCGCCATCCGAACACAATTGCTTTTTCCTGATGGATGTGGAGAAATGTTCCAACAACCACCAAGAAGATGTGGCATGTTTGAGGGAATACGGGAGAAAACAGAAAGCACATGGTACCAATCCCCAAATGTATCTAGTAGCAATGCTCCAACAAAAAAGATGGTCAAGAGACTCATTATGTATACAAAGTAGGCACTTTTTCTCCCCCACACATCCCCTTTGAAGGAGCACATCTCAGGTCAAAATATTCCCAATGAGTGCTAGCTAGCAGAAGGTTTTAATAAAGGGTAAATTGAGCTTCCATAGGTGCCTTTTTGGAGACGCGGGATGTACACCACACAATTGCAAGTAAAATATTTCACAGAAAAAAGTCCCTTTCCTCCATGGAATCCACACACACCACCAATTCTAGGGAAAACAACAAGAATATGATTCTCAACGAGGAGCAAATTATTCAACCTTTGATATATAGCTAGCACACTAGTGATGGACATGGCTCGATCGGATGGTCACACGCGCCAGCACAGATTGTTCCTTCCTTCCTGTTCAAAAGAAGTGTTTCGCCGCTTTGTCTATTTTAGTATCCAGGTTCCCCCCCTCCTCCTCCACCACTGCATCAACCACGACGCGTTTCTTTCTCCTCCGGCCTTGGACTGGCGCCGGCGCCGGCAGATTCGGGCTCCAGACCGACTGACTCCTCGTGGGTGACTGGCCACACCCACTCTGGATCGACTAACCGATTCAGAGCGTTGTTTGCTACTGAATCGACTGACTCATCCACAGCGTTGTTTGCTTGTGAATGGACTCAGGAATTAGGAGGTCCAAGATCGCGGGTGAATCCGGAGGGATCGATGAACAGGACGCCGACCATGCGGATCCAGCGCCGTGGGATGTTCTAGTGGCGCCACCGATCGATTGCAATCCGTAGGAGATGGATAGGGTGACCAATTTCTTCGGAGCGCAGTGGGACACGACGACGACGAGCCTCTCTGAGTCCTGCGGCAACCTATACAAGTTCCTTTTGCCCAGGTTCTGGCGTCCTGTGAGTCAACCGGATGATTGTGATGCTGCCTTCACTAACGCAACCTCAGAGCGACGTCTTCATGATCCTGAGAGGGCACTGGTCGTGATGTATGGCGATCGACATCTATACTACCTGAATGCTGTTCCATTTTTGATTTCCGATGATGGTCCTTCTCCCCCCGCCAACACAGCCTCGACGCCGATCGATGGTGGTGTAGCACCGGCAGCAACACTAGCACGCTCTCCGGATCCTCTTGCTCCCAGGGACCTCCTTACCCTGGAGACCATACAGGGACCTCCACACCACCTGGATGGTGATACATATTCGATTTCGGATGATGGTTCCTCTCCCTCCGTAAACACAACTTCGGATGATGGTTTCTCTCCCTCCGTAAACACAACCTCGACGCCGATCGATGGTGGTGCAGCACCGGCCCCAACACCAGCACGCTCTCCGGATCCTCATGCTCCTAGTACCCTGGAGACTGTTAGAATAAAACCGAGGCATACCGTTGATCATCCGAGGACCAAACAATCACACCAGCACGACACCGAAATTTGTTAACGAGGTTCACCGATATGGCTACATTCCCGGGGCCTGACTATGGGCGCTCCTCCCCATGACACCGCTACAATACCGCACCCGGTCGCCCTGGAGACCGGCACATACCGCCGGCTTCCCCTACGTTCTGGTGCTATTATGTTGGCATAGGTTACATCGTATGTCTAGCCCCGCTATATATGAGAGGCCTATGATACAAGTGTTCTACTAGGACACGACTCCTATCCTATCTAAACACAATACAACTACAAGTCCAACTGTAACCTACGCTGTACACTATATTCGACGCAACTCCAACAAACTCCACCTTGCCGAATATTCTCCACCACCTTGAATCCGTCAATGCGTCAAACTTCCATGTACATTGGACTTGAGTTTATTCCGTGAGTATCGCTGCTACTCCAAAGACTCCATGTGACTCCACCTGCAACTTGTAGTCCCTTCTTTTCTTGACCACAGTCAACACTCAAGCAAAATTAAGTTCCTTTTTACTCTAGTTTGTGCTCCCAACTTTCAGAATATCCGTCAACGCCATCACACACCGATCACCGACCTGCGTGACAGTGAACAACTCACATATTGGTGTCACATATAAGAGTTACCTGAACTCAACATCACCGCTCCTTTCTTTCTGCTTGTCTGAAACTTGAAGGAATTTCACCATTGCTTTTAGTCATCCCGAGTCAAATTCACAGTTGTCTCATCACATGTATGACCACTAGAACCCTGGCCCGTCTCCATGTCCCGTGCATACCGCACGCCTCGCCGCTATTACCGCGTTGAGCCTCTGCTGTCCCGGTTGAGTCTCAAGGGTCGCAAACCCACACCACTCAACCCCCACTGCAGAGTACCACCGATCATCACCGACCGATGACGAGTTTCACGCTTCCATCAGACCACTGGGCTCCAGTCTGAACTACGTGTCCCTCGCTTTTTCCCACTGAATAGGCTTCGACTCTCTGTCGACTTATGCGGTAGCCCCTCAATCAGCACAGAATGAAGTCCTCCAGACTTCAGCTCCACCTTCAACATGACTCCATGGTAGATGATCAGTCCATCCTTGCGCCTCATCGACTTCAAGCTCTGTGTATACACCATCTTGAATCAATCCCGCGCCATAGTCTTGTTGAAGCCACACAAGCCCTCGGGCCTGCGCCATGTGTTTCCACGCCCCAGAAGTCGGTCACCATCAGCATCACGCGCCTATGTCGTCATTGCCGATTCGACCACGTCTTCTGTACCAACCGACATCCAAGTCGATCCGTCAGACTGTCTAGTCCGACCCAGCCGAACTTGTCCGACTACATGACACGCTCGAGGCTCCCAAATTGTTCCGCGAATTCTAATCCATCACATGTTAATTCCATCTTAGCTGAATTGACTTCCCGCAACACCTTCAAGCATCCCTGTTGTGCAACAAATTTTTCACCCTGTCTTTCATAACCCAAGGTTTTCAGTTCCGCGAACTTCTCCACCTCAAACCAGGTACCCGTTGGTGCCATCGTTCTTTGTATGACTGACCATGTGAAAAATTATCTGAGCTTTGCACGCGATGCCCCGAGTACACGAATAGAACCTCCGCGTACTACTAGCAATTCCACTAGCTCGTCTTCACGTGAATTTGGCTCCTGTCTTGGCTCAACTCCAACGCTGCTAGCAATTGCCTTGTCAACGCCTTGCTATTTCCAATGGATGTGAATCATGTATGAGTGGATTTCCTTTGCCGATTCAATCAGCTGCTGCCTCTTTCCGTGTCGTACATGAGGACCCTGTCCTCTTTTTTTTTTACAAAACAAATCTCGTCTGTTGCCTTGGGCACAACGCAACAGCATATCACGCCATGGTTGTTTCCATGCGCGACGCACGCGGCACGCGTGCACGTGGACCTCATACTTCCACGTTGCCCTGGCGCGGCCAACCCACGAGGACGCCTAGCTAGCGAACCCTTGCGCTTCCACTCTGCTGCCGCCACACGTCTGCTGCCATCGACCGCCTGCTCTGATCCGATCGCTGCTCGCGACGCCGATCCCGCTGACGCCGCTGAGAACCACTGCTGCGATTTATCAACCAAGCCGCTGCTTTCAATTGCTTTTTCCAATCTCATCAAGAACCATGCCGTAGCCGGTTGCATCTCAAACTCGATACTTCCTTTAGATCAACAATCTGCAGCCTCTTCATAACCTTGCTCATGATACCACTTGTTAGAATAAAACCAAGGCATACCGTTGATCATCCGAGGACCAAGTAATCACACCAGCACGACACCGAGATTTGTTAACGAGGTTCACTGATATGGCTACAGCCCTGGGCCTGACTATGGGCGCTCCTCCCTATGACACCGCTACAATAGCGCACCCGGTCGTCCTGGAGACTGGCACATACCGCCAGCTTCCCCTACGTTCTGATGCTATTATGTTGGCATAGGTTACATCGTGTGTCTAGCCCCGCTATATATGAGAGGCCTACGATACAAGTGTCCTACTAGGACACGACTCCATATTCTATCTAAACACAATACAACTACAAGTCCAACTGTAACCTACCCTGTACACTATATTCGACACAACTCTAACAGAGACCATGCTACAGGATGAGAGCTCAAGGCCGCACCACATACCGCTGCAAGAGAGATCACGGATAACTTCTCCATCGAGCGGGAACTTGGCCAAGGTGGTTTCAACGTCGTATATAAGGTAAATCATTTAAGATTATGTGCCTGTACTTCTCTTGTCTCAAACCCATCTTTGTCTGTCTCACACTCGATCCAAAAACTTGAACAGGGAGTGATGCGGAATGGGGAAACTATCACCGTGAAGAGGATCGCATCGTCGCTAATTCCAGGCCTGCACAAGCAGTTCGAGCGTGAGGTGTACCATCTTATGGTGCTGAAGCACCCAAATATAGTGCGGTGCGTAGGCTACTGCTACGAAACACATAATGCATGTTTGGAGTACAACGGGAAATACGTTTTCGCAGAGACAGCAGAGAGGTTACTTTGCTTGGAGTATATGCCCAAGGGAAGTCTCAACAAGTATCTGTCAGGTTGGTTCCAGATTTCATTTTCATTTTAGATTCTAGTTTCCCAAATTTTCTAGAAATCTTAACTGTTAAACAACTGTATTTTATACACATACTATCATAGAAAAAGAATCATAGATTTTTTCTGTCTTAGAATGATCCTCTTATGTCTACAAATGCAGATGAATCTTCTGGACTTGATTGGAGCACACGCTACAATATAATCGAGGGGGTTTACTATGGTTTGTGTCATCTTCACGAGCAAATGGAGAAGCCTATTCTTCACCTTGATCTAAAACCTTCCAACATATTGCTCGATGATGGTATGGTCCCAAAAATTTCAGACTTTGGTCTGTCAAGGCTACTTGATCAAAAACGAACTATCTGCACTTCATCTCGCGACGGAACATTGTAAGTTAATTCCACTTTTAGTACCACACATTCTACTAGTAGCCATAAGAACTATGTGTTTTTAGTGCGGTCACTTCCAACACTTCAAAGTTGTATTTGTGTTATGATTCAGTGGTTACATGGCGCCATAATTTTTAAATGGAGGTACAATTACACCAAAATCAGATATACTCAGTTTGGATGTAATAATCTTGGAGGTAGTAACAGGACACAGGGACTACCCGGACGTTACTAGAACTCCTTCAGATGAATTTACCGAGCTTGTAAGGAAATTCTTTCTCAAGTTTCCAAATGGACCTCTTTGCATTTTACCTTTTGCACCCTAACCTTTTAGATGTTTGTTCTAATTCTGCAGACTATTAGAAAATGGAGAAATGTGTTACAGAGAACGCCGGGGTACTAGTCACTAAGAATAGATTGCCAACAAATAAAGCAATGCCTCCAGGTAGGCCTACTCTGTGTGAATCCTGAACGCACCAAGAGGCCTCCGGTAGCGAAGGTTGTCCGTATGCTTCGAGGATTGGAAAGTATTGACTATAGCATTTTGGAATGAAGCGACGTAAACAACGGTCCAGGTATGATCATTTGCTAGCGCTTTCATTCTCTTGCTAGCATTGTACTTCAACATCTTTCTGGGTATCTACTATCTGAGGACCTTACATTCACAGGTGCCACAGTGAGCCGCTGCACCGACACTTGTAAGAGTGAGTGGACCGATGCTGATGATGACCTGGCGCTGATCTGCAGTATGGTGAGCCGGTGCGTCAACCCCTAGCCATCCAAGATGCCGATCATGGCTGGGGGTATTGTAGACCAGCATCGACCTGCCTGCGGCTAGCATCCTTAAGGAACCTTCCCCGGCCCTATCGTCTTAGCTCACGCTACTCGCCTTCCTCGTCATTCCCAGCAACAGATTTCCACCACCGCTAACACCGAACTCTTATACGCCATTTGCATGCTGAAGCGCGCGACGCTTAACAGTAGCCGATTTGAGAACTGGTCTGTAAATTCAATGTGGTATATTTAATCACAGTGTGTGATGCGATGCGATGCTGCTCCTGGTCTGATATGATGATACCGACTCAACCTCTGCTCTGGGTTTTCATAATGCCATGCTGCTCTGCTTGTGTAGTGAATGTGATGGTCGTTGGCACAGATAGTGTATTTGCACATCATCCAAATGCTCTCTGTTTTCCCGTTTTCTGAACCGTGGACAAGCAAGCAAGCAGTACACTGGCTCCACTGAACTATTTTGCAGGCTATGTAAGTACGCATCCCAGAACAGCAGCAGGAGGAGGATTGGGATAGTCGACACCTCGTAACTATCTGCAGTCCCGCTGTAAATTCAAACTCCACTAATATTGATAGATACTGACCACGGTCATCGGTAGCGGGCAAGTGGAGGCCAAGGTTTAGCTCGCCTTCACGTGTAGCATTGACTGACTGATCTACAGTACAACTGAGTAGTGGTGATCGCCGCACGCCCACGCCTAAGTGGTGGAGATGGATATCGTCGAATTTCTCCTGGTGGCAAAGGTTTCTCACTGTCCATCCATGCATGTGAACAGGAGTGTCGACTAGCTCAACTTTCTGCTGCATGCTAGTGTTGGTCCGAATGTGCTTCCATTTCCTAGATGGTCTGAACAATTGCCAAGAAGGAAGCTACTCGCAGCAGTCCAACATGATCTAGCATATAGTTTTCCCATTATAAGGAGGCTTAGATGGAGTAAGCAAGGAGCGAAACAGACGGAAACTTTTCCAAAGTAGACAGATAATCAGAGATTGCATCGTCGCAAGACAATTTCATCAGAAATCATATAGAGATACGATTTTCAGCACCCGGGTGCCCCTACACCCTCTATGAACAGTAAATTCAAAACAAATTCAAAGAAAATCACAGCTGACAAGCACACTCAAACACACAAGTTTTCGTGATACTTGGTCTGAAACTATCATGGCTCGAGAGAAAAGCTGATAAGCGCAACAAGAGATGATGACATCCGACTTGCAATAACACAAAAATTGTTTGGATTAGGTATTCAAAAGCATCTTGCAACATTAGAGACTTGTTTAGACTAAGGCAAGGAAGATGTTTTTGCCAACATATAAACACTGCCGACAACATTGATGTAGTGCGACAAACTCAGTGACAACTAACAACTGCAGCAACCCTTCTTCACCTGCGGAAAACAAATGTGCTAATCTGTTACTAACATGATACAAATATAGATAAAACCTAATAGTAGCACCTAGTGGTATGTAACAGTGTATGAACAAGACATGTGTATAAACTCATGATCAGCCGAGCAACATAAAGAAGAGCTACATAACACCCCCTAAAAAAAGAGCTATATCATATTACTGGCTATATATCCTCGGAAAGTCAGAATAACAATGACAATCAGCCTTTTCACACGAATTGTTCGTTGGTGGACTAGCATGATGGGACAGCTGTTTCTAATAACAAGATGGGCTACTAAAACAAAGGAAAATCTGGGCACAACATTTGGATCATTTGCATTCCATTTATGATCCGAAAGAGGATTCATTTTTTTACTTAGCATTACCACCATTTTTAATTGTTTGTCTGTGTTATTATTAGCATTGTGAGAATCCTATAGACGAATGGATGGTAGTTTGAGGGTGCATGTTACCCATCACCGGCTGCCATTTATTTTCCAAAGAGAAGAAAACATATCCAGAAGATTTTCTTACCCGTCGAACTATTTCAGCACATTAGCATATCGAATCAGACCGCCATCCTATATATTGTGCAAAATTTCAGCTCCATCACATGCACCATCAATGGATGTGCCTAAAAGCATAAGACAGACATTTAATAAAACTCCAAGAAAATGACAAATGGATATGCGAAGGCAACAGTGAGTTTGTTACAAAGATGAATTGACAAATATAAGTAAAACATAGCACTACTGTATTCATGAAACAGATAAAACCACACATGTTGCTTTTTGCAAGAAATATATTCTTTACAACAGTATATATAGCTAGCTCATACCTAAGAATTTAGCATGTAAGAAAGAAAGATATGGCATATAATTTATCTCATGTACATCCATCCCTCCTCAACTAGTGAAAAACAAAACATGCTAAAACTCGTAAACACTACAAACAAATGTGATCTTAGGTATTCAAATTAAATAAATGGAGCCTGATTAGAGAAAAAAAATGCAAAAAAGGTGTGTTACTGTCTTACGTATGTGCTAGTAACATGTTGAATGAGTTAACAATCTGACATTTGACTTCACAATATTACTCTTCTAATGTTTGTTTTTTTACCTCCCATGGATGAAGACAACTACATTGAATGATAACAGAAAGGGATGTAAGCTTGTCTATCTAGCAAACGAATAGTGAAGAGTGAAGACAACTATATTCAATGGTAACATATACTAAACAATATGGCTATAAGTTTGTCTATCTAGCAAAGGACAATTGTAACCAAGTTTAGGTTGTTAGTGCACACTTAAGAATCGCAACGAAGGTATTCGATCAACCATGTACATAACACAAGAATATTATTAGGTTACTCCTACAATATGAGGATTAAGAATGAAGAATCACCTGGTAGATAGAAACTCTTTAAAGAATGATAGTAACTATACCTACAGTCTTGACAAAGTTTCATAGACTGCATTGAATTTAGTTGAACCATATAGATAATGTCGTCTACAGATAAAAGTATTCCATCAGTATCCTCAATGCATCCCACTATATGTCCCTCATATGCCCTCTTTCCTTCAATCTGAGGAGGGAGCCCAAGAATGTTATGCATATCCATGATCTTCAACATCTCCCATGTGGCAACACCATGGCAATTGACATTCATCTGCCACATTTGCAAGCGAGGATAAGACAATATGGCCATGCCAACAACACCATCCTCGGCCTCGATGATCCAATGGCTGCCATGGCGGAAAACATTTGTAACGGGAGGCCCATTGATCACAGTTAGGCTATGCTCATCCAAATCATACTCAAGTATGTGATCACTTATATAATTCTCTAACCAGTAAAGTGCATTACCAACAAGCGACCCAAAAACACGAAAACCCTCGAGATCGCATGAAACGATTGTTGAGATGTTATTGCTCCATTTGGCAGTCTCGGAGGAGTAAACACATGCCATTATGCGATAAGGCTCTACGTGTTCGGAGATCAACACCACCTTGAAGGGGTTCGAGTGACATATTCCGTGCACGTGGTTACGGTCGCTGGCAGTGCAGAGCACATCGGCATTGACGCAATAATTTCTGTTTTTGATGTCTGGCAGAAACGGAAGGTGGCGAGCAGCTCCGGTGATGAGGTTTGTCACTATAACCTCATCCCCCAGCTGGTCCGTGTGAAGGAGGCGACCGTGGCGGCAATCAAGCAACTCATGGGTTCGGACGTTGCCGAGGTGAGTAGTGATACGGTCGGGACGGTCCAGGGCAGGTGTGAACTCGATAGAATCGGAGATGATCGTGAAGAAACCGAGAAGGGGCGGCTTCCTGTGGTGTGCACAGAACCGGCGGTGGAACTTGGGGTCCGTGGCGGCGCATCGCCACTGCTTGCATGTAAGACAATAAGTTTTGGGGAACCAGCACAACCCTCTAGGGGTGGCTTATCTCATTATATATAATGGTTGTGTTACAATATGTACCATATACGTACATAGGTACAGAAGCTATACATAGTCTAACACCCTCCCTCAATCTTAGCCACTTTCTAAAGAACTGAGAAGGGTAAGATTGCGCCTACAAGCCTCAAACTGTGGCAGCGGTAAAGGCTTAGTGAAGATGTCTGCAAGTTGATCCTTAGATGAGATAAACTTGATCTGGAGTTGCTTCTGTGATACACGTTCCCGTACAAAGTGATAGTCAACTTCAATGTGTTTCATTCGGGCATGAAATACTGGATTTGCAGAAAGGTATGTAGCACCGATGTTATCACACCAAAGAATAGGAGGCTGTGGTTGAGACAAACCCAACTCCTGAAGCAAAGACTGCACCCAAATAATCTCTGCAGTAGCATTAGCCACAGCCTTGTACTCAGCTTCAGTACTGCTACGTGACACAGTAGCCTGTTTCCGAGCACTCCAGGCGATCAAATTAGAGCCAAAGAATACTGCATAACCCCCCGTGGATCGCCTGTCATCTGGGCTACCAGCCCAATCTGCATCAGAGAAGGCCGAAAGGACCCGAGAGGAAGTCGGCCGAATATGCATACCAAATGTCAGGGTGAACTGAACATAACGAAGAATGCGTTTAACAGCAGCCCAATGAGTATCTCTGGGAGCCTGAAGATACTGACAAACCCTGTTAACAGCATAAGAGATATCTGGTCTCGTGATCGTCAAGTACTGAAGTCCACCAACAATGCTCCTGTACTCTGTGGCATCCGCAGGAGACAAAAGCTCACCATCAACAGCTGTTATCTTGTCGGTAGACGACATGGGTGTGGTGGTCGGTTTGCACTTCAGCATGCCAGCTCTCTGTAACAACTCCAAGGAGTACTTCTTCTGCGTAAGGACAAGACCAGTAGCACGAGAAGTGACCTCAACTCCAAGAAAGTAGTGAAGCTTCCCAAGATCTTTGACCGCAAAATCAGCACCAAGAGAGCAGACAAGAGCATCAGCAGCATACTGAGAAGAGCTGACAAGGATAATATCATCGACATATACCAAAAGATACATAGTGACTTCTGGCTTCTGTAGAAGAAATAACGAAGTGTCAGCAGTAGACGGCACAAACCCATGAGCACGAAGGGCAGAGGCAAGGCGGGCATGCCAGGCACGAGGAGCTTGCTTCAAACCATATAGTGCTTTGGAAAGACGACAGATATAGTCAGGACGATCAGGATCAGAGAAACCAGGCGGCTGTTTCATATAAACCTCTTCCTCCAAAAATCCATGTAGAAAAGCATTCTGCACATCAAGTTGACGAAGTGACCAACCACGAGAAACAGCAATGGAGAGAAGAAGCCGAATAGTGGTAGGCTTGACGACAGGACTGAAGGTGTCCTCATAGTCAAGACCATGACGCTGCCGAAAACCGCGAGCAACAAGTCGCGCTTTGTAACGCTCAATAGATCCATCCGAATGCTTCTTCACTTTGAATACCCATTTTGAGTCAATAACATTTACCCGTGGTGGTGGAGGAACGAGAGTCCATGTCTTGTTACGAAGAAGAGCATGAAACTCCTGCTCCATAGCCTCTCGCCAATGTGGAATGCGCAGGGCAGCCTGATATGAGCGAGGCTCAGAAGATGGATCCGCAACAGCAGCAGCCAAACAAGCAGCCAACCAAGCAACCGTACCATCCTTACGTTCCTTAGGTTTGAAAATGCCACTGCGACTGCGTGTATGTGGTCGGGACACAGGAACCACCGAGGTCGACGGAGCAGCCTGCAACGGGCTGGAGGACGGCGACGTTGACGAGTCAGCCGGTGACGAGGAGCCAGTCACGGTAGCCTCGGACTCGGTTGGCGAAGAAGGCCGACCCACCGGCGAAACCGGCAGAGCAGACGAAGCAGCTGGCGACTCCGGCATCACAGACCGGGCCGATGGCGAGCTCGGCATAGTGGGCCGTGGCGCGGCCGGTGTCGCGGGCCGATCCGCTGATGAAGGCGACGTGAGGACCCGAGCCGCGGGCGAAGACGGCGTGACGGGCCGAGCCGCAGGCGAAGACGGCGTGACGGGCCGAGCCGCGGGCGACTCGGCGGCCGCTGGCGAAACGGACCGAGCAGTGGAGATGCTCGGCGCGACGGGCTCGTCGGGTGACCATGCATGGGCACGCGAATCGATGCCATGCAACATAGGGCGATCGACGTGCCCACCAGAAGACGACGATGATGATGGTGAATCCTCCAACAGCTCCAAACGAGCTCCACGTCCGGTTCCTGCACCATGGTTAGGTAACAGCAAAGGAGAGTATGCAACATCATCAAATTGGTCAGAAGCAACAGAGGATGAATGCAGGGATGGTGGTTCGACAGTGGACACAGGAAGGTTGGCAAAGGGAAAAACATGCTCATCAAACACGACGTCCCGAGATATATAGACACGATTAGTGGGAACATGAAGACATTTGTAACCTTTATGAAGAGAGCTATAGCCAAGAAAAACACACTTCTTAGAACGAAACTCAAGCTTGCGCTTGTTATATGGACGAAGATGCGGCCAGCAAGCACACCCAAATACCTTGAGAAAGGTATAATCAGGTTGTTCATTAAGGAGAACCTCAATGGGAGTCTTCATGTTTAAAACACGAGTAGGAGTACGGTTGATGAGAAAGCATGCAGTGGTGAAAGCATCACTCCAAAACCGAAACGGAACAGATGCATGGGCCAAAAGAGTAAGACCAGCTTCAACAATATGACGATGCTTACGTTCGACTGAACCATTCTGCTGATGTGTATGTGGACATGCTAAACGATGAGCTATCCCAAGCGACTGAAAGAAAGAGTTGAGGTTGCGATACTCGCCCCCCCAGTCTGACTGGACATGAACAATTTTGTGCTTGAGAAGACGTTCAACATGTTTTTGAAACTGAACAAAAATATCAAACACATCAGATTTGCGTTTAATAAGGTAAAGCCAGGTAAAGCGACTATAAGCATCAACGAAACTGATATAGTAATTATGACCACTGACAGAAGTCTGAGCAGGACCCCATACATCTGAAAACACAAGTTCTAAAGGATGTTTCACCTCACGACTGGACTCCGAAAAAGGAAGTTGATGACTCTTCCCCTGCTGACAAGCATCACACACTGCTACATCTTTATGACTAGACAAACTAGGAAGCTCATGACGACGCAAAATATGACGGACAATAGGTGTGGCCGGGTGACCAAGACGAGCATGCCACTGTGACGGAGAGACCCGAACTCCACTGAAAACACGAGCGACACCAGGATGCTCCAGACGGTAGAGGCCCTGGCACAACCGCCCACTAAGAAGAATGTCCCTCGTGCCCCGATCCTTAATAAAAAGATCAAAAGGGTGAAATTCACAAAGCACATTATTATCACGTGTGAGTTTAGGAACTGAAAGAAGATTACGGGTCACAGATGGAACTCGAAGAACATTGCGAAGCTGAAGACTCCTATTGGCATGTCTAGTGAGAAGAGATGCTTGACCAATATGAGAGATGTGCATACCTGCTCCATTGGCGGTGTGGATCTTGTCGGAGCCATGATAGGGTTCACGAGTGTGAAGCTTCCCCATCTCGCTGGTTAGATGCTCTGTCGCCCCAGAGTCCATGTACCAGTGTGGATCGATGGAGTAGGACTGAGTGTGTCCCTGTTGCTTCTGCGGCGCGGGACGATCAGCCATGGCGACCTGACGGGCATTGTTGCGTGTATCTTTGCCGTCATTGCCAAGACCAAGGAAGCTTCGCTGGAAGCGCTTATGACACTTGGAGGCCCAGTGCCCATCGCGGCCACAAAGCTGACACACACGTGGACCGCCAGCCCCCGGTAAGGTCGCAGTAGGTGGGGGGGCCGAGGCGGGCGACGGTGGCAGCCCCAAGGGAGACCGGGGTGATGAAGAAGAGCGGCCACCCTTGGTGGCGGCGTTGGCCGAGAGGGAGCCAGTGCCCCTGGTGCGGCGAGTCTCGACCCGTTGCTCAGTGAGAAGGAGCCGAGAGAAAACCTCGTGTGCCAGCATGGGTGTCGAGTTGCCCCGCTCGTTGATGATCTCGACTAAGGCATCATACTCCTCATCAAGACCATTGACAATAAACGAGTTGAACTCGGAGTCGGTGAGGGGCTGTCCAATGGAGGCCAATGTGTCGGCGAGGCCCTTGACCTTGTTGTAGAACTCAGTGGCAGTGGAGTCAAGCTTCTGACACTCTCCAAGCTGACGACGGAGTGCAGAGACACGAGCCTGGGACTGCGCTGCAAAGGTGCGCTCAAGGATGGTCCAGGCCTCATGAGACGTCTTCGCGAAGACAACAAGGCCGGCAACTGCCGGCGAGAGCGACCCCTGGATGGAGGAGAGGTTCGCCTGGTCCTGCCCCGTCCAGACGCGATGGGCCGGATTGTAGACCGGACCGTGCACGCTGTCTACCAGCGCGGGTGGGCAGGGAAGCGATCCGTCGACGTAGCCTAGCAGGTAGTGACTCCCCAAGAGCGGGAGAACCTGCGCACGCCAGAAGATGTAGTTGTCGGCGGAGAGCTTGATGGTGATGAGATGACCGAAGTGAAACGGCGGCGGCGAAGACAATCCCATCGAGGAGGCTGCCTGGGGTGCAAACACCATGGAGGCAGCCGGAGGCACCGAAGCCGATGCGGGAGGAGGCGGGACCGCAGCCAGGGCGGGCGCCGCAAAGCTCGCGGCCGGTGCGGACGCCGCAAGGCCCGCGGCCGGGGCGGACGCCGCCAACCCCGCCAGCGGGGCAGTGTGATCCGCTTGCGGCAGGAGCGGCGGGACGACGCCTGCGGAGTCCGCAGCGGACGGCGGCGCCGCGGTGTGGACCACGAGGTCACGCCCAAGCGAGGGCGCCGGCGGCGTGGAGAAGACGGAGCCGATGCTCCTTGTCCCGATCGGAGCCGGAACAGAGACGGCATCGAGCGGGAGGTTGAGCAGAGCCGCAAGAGAGGCCGGGAGGAAGCCCGCAGCAGTGGAACCGGTGGTGGCGGCGCTCGACATGGCGGCGGCGCGATCGGTGGCGCGGCGGCGGCGGTGCGGGTATTAGGGTTTAGAAGCGAAAGCGATCGTAACCTAGCGTGATACCATGTAAGACAATAAGTTTTGGGGAACCAGCACAACCCTCTAGGGGTGGCTTATCTCATTATATATAATGGTTGTGTTACAATATGTACCATATACGTACATAGATACAGAAGCTATACATAGTCTAACATTGCATACGGCGGAGGCCCGGAAGAGCGAGGAGGGTTCCGGAGGCAGACGGAGGAGGATCTCTCTCATGAGATCGTCGTCTTCAAGCGGCGTGGCCCGGAAGCTGCCGCGACGAGAGAGGACCGCTCCGGATCTCTCCTCACTCGCCTGGACATGGGGACGGAGGCGCGCGCTGCAGCTGTGGGCCATTCCGGCGACACCCTTCATCGCTGCCGCCGGCAAGACCTAGCTTGCGGTGACACGGGAGGCATAGCGAGAAGGAGCAGCGGCCTGGGTTTTGTTCGCTCCCATTGTTGTTGGGCCCTGACTGACAAAGTAGTACGTATTGGCTATTGGGCCGCCGTTCACTCGTTTTGCTCGGGTCGACTGCTGCTGCATCCGCGCATACGATTGGGTTTCTTTTTTTTGAGCATGCATACGATTGGGTTTCACCAGTTTCGTTAGAGCTACTTTTTCCCCTCCTGTTAGGGTTTTTGGTCCTCTCGTCGCCGGCGGCGACGTAGAGAAACATCCGTCCTGGTTTTTCTCCAGCTACCTTCGGGATCTCTTCTCTGGCAGAACGAAGGGCGGCGGGGTGCTGCTACCCGGCCTTGACAGCCGTGAAGGATCTAGGGCTTTGGCAGATTGGTTTTCTCCCTGTCTAGGGCAGGGGCCGTTTTCGTCCTGTTCATAGCCATGGCGAACAGCAGTAACTAGAGAATGCCCCGCGCGTTGCTGCGGGAATCTCTGGCTATATATTTCAATGATTTGATTGCATGATGCTTCCATCATTGAATTAGTAATATATGAACTAAAGCTAAAAATAAATATTATATATTTTATTTGATTATTGTGTAGTTAAAAAATATTTGAATATAAGTGGCATAACGTAATGGAAGTTTTTCCATGCATGTTGAGTGGACTTTGTATGAGGTGACATGTGTGGTGTGGTGAAAGGTGTGCATGAGCTCAACTAATAATGGAAAACTGAGAACTGAGCGTGGCAAGGCGCGGGAGTTCGCAGCCAGCCCACCAGTGTTCAAGTCTCGGCTTGAGCATTTGGTGCTCACATATTTTTCTTCTATAAAAAAATGCCAACAGGCTAGTCTAGCCCGGGTTGGTCTTGTTTTATTAATAAGGCATTTCACAACCTTTAGGAAGTAAATAAATTAAATAATTATCTAATCTACTACCTCCGTTTCAGTTTACAAGTCCTGCGCGTATACATAGGTTGCCAATTTTATTACCCTAATATAACCTATATAACACAAAAATTATACCTTTTAAAAGTAGGAACTCCGAAGTTTATGTTGGTATATTTTTTGTAATATATGACTTGTGTTAGGTTGGTCAAATTGACGACCTAGGGGTATGCGCACGCCCTGTAAACAGAGAGAGAGGTAGTACTACATATGTCTAGTGACAAAATAAAACATGTTGGTATGGTTTGCGTGGGCTGAAAAAAATGTTAGTGTATGGTGAAGTGGTATGCTTGCATGTTGAGAGAATTAGTGATAATGGAATAAGGTTGGCATGGGCTGAAAAATATTATTAGTGGATGCTGATGTGGCACACTTGGTAAGGTGGATGACTTGCATGTCCAGAGAATTAGAAGTAGTGGGGATCAACTATTTAGGTATTATAGATACCTCTGCATCAGGCAAGGGGAAAGGAAAGATTGAGAATATGATGAAGGAGTTGGCTCTAGAAGAGGGCGATCTGGATGATGTGATCTTTGATGAAGAAGACGAGCCGGCGGAGGAGGACCTCCGTTGGATGATCCTGGCCCGCGTTCATATGGACAAAGATTTCAGTAACTATTGGTTCTTCCGCACCATGCGTGCAGCGTGGGATTTAGCCAGAGAGGTTAAAATCAAAACCCTGGAGGATAACTTGTTCATCATGAAGTTTGATTGCCTTGGTGACTGGGAGACAGTGACGCAGGGCGGTCCGTGGCACTACAAGGGTAACCCCGTGATCATAGCTCCGTATGATGGATTCACCAAACCGTCGACTGTTGAGTTGTTCATGTTTGATGTTTGGGCTCGGATCATTGATCTCCCACCAGCGTATCATGGCAAGGTCAAAGCCTTGGCCTCAAAGCTCGGAGAATTTGTTCATTCAGAACCCCCTTCATTAGATTTTGGGGAGAATTTCTTCAGGGTCAGAGTTAAGCTTGATGTTCGTAACCCTCTGAAGAAGGCAACCTCCATCATTCGTGCAGGGGAACGTGAGATCTTTGCTGTGAGGTATGAAAGGCTCCCGGATTGGTGTCAAGTATGTGGCATGATGGGTCATCAGCTCAAGGAATACGACAACGGATTCCACCCTCCATTGGCCCTAGTTTACAAGAACATGTGTGCACCGGAGATGACCAGCTGGGCGACCAAGAGGCGAAACAACTGGAAGCAACAACCAAAGAGTTCAGCGACAACAACATCAGGGGGCGATCTTGCTACAGAGGATGATAAGCAGGAGGAGATAGAAGCTGATATGGCAGACACGGATGCAAACCGCAAGCGCTCATCTGATGAGGTTTTGGGACATTCCAACTCAAAAGCAGTACCGGGTCTTGAGTTGGCCCTGGTTGAAAAGAACAAAGGTGGAGCGGTGGTGGTGCCACTCAGCCCTCCACAACCAAAACAGGACCCGAAGAGGTCCAAGGTGACGCAGGGTGACTGAGGAGAATGTCAATGCTGCAGGGAAGAAGGCCCATGCTGGCCTGAAGATTAATGATGCAAGATCGGCGGCCTCCTCGGTGGAGGACCGTCGGGCACAATGAATCTCCTATGTTGAAACTGTCGTGGAATGGCAACACCCCGACAGTTCAAGAGCTGCGCGAACTCACAATAAAGTATGCCCCTAGAGTACTTTGCATTGTCAAAACTCAGATTAGTGGAGTTAGGGCAGAAAGTCTAGCAAGTACGATAGGATATGATAATTCTTTTGCTGTTGATTCCTCCAGTATGAGTGGAGGTTTGGCCATCTTTTGGAACAATGAAATAAAGATTGAGATTTTTGTTTACTCGCGTTACCATATTGATGTAAAAGTGAGCGATCTTGGGGGTGATGCATGGAGATTATCTTGCTTGTATGGAGAGGCCCAGACTCACTTGCGCTAGCTATCACACATGGGACACAATGAAGAATTTATCAACTCTCCGTAACATTCCATGGGTCTGTATTGGAGACTTCAATGAAGTTTTGAGGCATGATGAACACGATGGAATTGGTACTAGGAGCCAACCACAAATATAAGGGTTCAGAGATGCAGTTGACATTTGTGGGCTTGTAGACCTTGGGTACAAGGGAACAAGATGGACGTATGAGAAAAAAGTTACTGGTGGAACATATACTTGAGTACGTTTGGACAGGCTCTTGGCTTGGTAGGATGGTGTGAACCGTGAACAATTCCCCGATGCAGTGGTCCAACACCTCACGGTAGCCACATCATACCATACCCCACTACTGCTGCAGCTATCAGGTGTACCAAGTAGGAGGGGGAGAAATTTTTTCGTTAAGAGGTAATGTGGGACATACATGTAGAATTAAAACCTACTTTCCGATCTTCCTGGGAGCTGAATGGCCCGAGTCTGACGGCAAGTGGGGTTCGTGCGAAGCTTGCAGCTCTTGCAAATAATTTGGGTGATTGGTCGAAGGCAACGTTTGGCGGTGTTCGGGGTGAAATCAAGAGCTTAAAGAAGGAATTGGAGAGGTTGCGCAGTGGCGTCCAGTGAACAGCCCCTTCTAGTGCAGAAATAAAAATCAATGATCGTCTGATTGACTTATACATGCGCGAGGAGATATGTGGCGCCAACGTTCTCGATTGCAATGGTTATCAGAAGGTGACCAGAACACGCATTTCTTCCATCTTCGAGCATCCATGAGAAGGAGGAAAAATCTAATCAAGGCATTACAGTGGGCAGATGGCCAACTCACGGACGATTCATCAGAGATGCAACAACTTGCCTTACAATTCTACAAAATCCTGTACACTTCTGAGGGTGTGCTGGGGTTACAAGAAGTGCTCCAACATGTACCGACCAAGGTCGCGCCAGAGATGAATGATGTTTTAATGGCTCCCTATGATGACAAGGAGGTGAAAAAGGCACTTCTTCAGATGTTTCACACTAAGGCACCAGGCCCGATGGTTTCCCCACACACTTTTTTCAGCGGCACTGGGATATATGTGGAGAGGCAGTGACTAAGGCGGTGATTGTCCGTGGCGAGGAGAGCCCGGAATGCTTGAATGACACAATGTTGGTTTTAATCCCCAAGGTATCAAACCCTACACTTTTGACACTGTTTAGACCTATTAGCCTCTGTAATGTCTTTTATAAGATTGCCTCAAAGGTGCTAGCTAATCGTCTCAAAGTGATTCTTCCTGACATCATATCAGAAGAACAGTCAGCCTTTGTCCCAGGCAGGCTTATCACAGATAACATAATATCTGCATATGAGTGTCTTCATTTTATCAAAAGAAATAGATCAAAGAATAATAGCTATTGTGCACTCAAGTTGGACATGATGGAGGCATACGACAAAGTTGAATGGGGCTATCTTAAGGCAATCATGGAGAAGCTGGGTTTTGCTGCACCATTGGTTAATGTTATTATGAATATGGTGAGCTCAGTTTCGTTCTCAGTTATGTTCAACGGTGTTAAATCGGAGGAGCTCAGACTCACACGAGCTATTTGACAGGGAGATCCAATCTCTCCATATCTCTTCTTGTTGGCAGCAGAGGGCCTTTCGTGCCTTTTAAAATCTCAAAACCAGTTATCCTAGCTCAGCGGCATCAAGGTGGCCCCATCGGCTCCATCGGTGAACCACCTTTTATTCGCGGATGATGGCCTGCTATTTTTCAGGGCGAGTATAAATGGAGCAGAAGTGGTATCAAACCTATTGGATACATATTGCATGGCTTCGGGCCAAAGAGTTAACAGAGAGAAGTCATCTATCTTTTTCAGCAAGGGAACACCAGAGATAGTACGTAATGCTGTCAAGGGTTTCTTGCATGTTCCTAATGAGTCCTTGAGTGACAGGTATTTGGGGATGCCGACGGATGTGGGGCACTCAAAGAAGGGTACTTTCAAATATTTGAGTGACCGTGTGTGGGACAAAGTTCAAGGTTTGATGAGCAAATGTTTATCATCAGGAGGCAAAGAGGTGCTTATTAAATTCGTCGCCCAGGCGATCCCGGTTTTCTCGATGTCTTGTTTCAAATTGCCGAGAGGTTTGTGTGATCATATCAAGTCCATCATTCGCAAATTCTGGTGGGGATGCAAGCAAGGATAGCGAAAACCAGCTTGGGTCTCATGGGATATTATGACTAGGCCAAAACAATTGGGTGGGCTTGGTTTCAGGGATCTCGAATTATTCAATTTGGCACTGCTGGCGAGGCAAGCTTGGCGTATTCTGCAAGAACCAGCTACTTTGAGTGCTCAAATCCTTAAAGCTTCGTATTTTCCGGAGAAATCAATTCTGGAGGCGGAATTGGGATCTCGTCCCTCTCAAATTTGGCGTGCAATCATTGAAGGCCCGGATGTGCTCAAACAGGGGTTTATCCGGCGAATTGGAAATGGCAGAACCACAGACATTTGGAACGATAATTGGATACCGAAGGAAACTATCCCGAGGCCGATAACTTCACTGGTTGCGGCTCCTCCTAGGAGGGTCTCGGAGCTACTACAGCCTGCGGCTGCAGCCTGGAATGTGGGTCTCGTCCGTTTAGTGTTTCTTCCTTTCGACGCTGATGCAATTCTTAAGATACCAGTGTGCACAAGAAATTTTTGGACGATTTTTGGGCTTGGTACCGGGATAGCAAAGGAAGATTTTCTGTTAGCTCTGCGTACAATTTTTTGGTTAAAACAAAACTGGAAAGAGAAGAGTGGCTTGAGGGCAGAAGCGGATCATCTAGCAATGACAGGGAAGGAAAATCATGGACCCGGCTCTGGAAACTATCTATTCTATCCAAGGTGAGGGTTTTCATATGGAGATTGGCTCGTCATTCTTTGCCGATGATTGATGTGCGGCAGAAGCGAAATATGGCGACTCAGAATACTTGTCCTCTCTGCGGAGGGGGAGATTCATGGCGACACGCCCTGCTATCTTGCACAATGTCTAGATGCATCTGGGCTCTCTCAGAGGAAACACTAGTGGCAAACATGACAGCAAATGAGGAACCAAGTGCAAAAAACTGGATTTTTGACCTGTATGATACACTCGATCATGCTAGCTTCACAAGGATGGTGGTCACTTTATGGTCAGTCTGGTACATACGCCGTAAAGCAATTTATGAGTCGATCTTCCAAAGTCCACATCAGACCATCTCCTTTGTGTATATTGGTGAACTTGATCAGCTAGCAAATTTGGCACTCCGGCCGGTCGCGACAAGGGCAACACCGACGGAAGCCCGGCGGTGGCTACCCCCGGAAGCTGATCAGGTTAAGGTGAATGTTGATGGAGCAGTGGCAAGACACAGATGTGGTGGGGCTGTTGCGGCAATCTGCCGAGATGCAAAGGGTCTATACTTGGGATCCTCGGCGGTAGTTTATCATGGGATAATTGACCCAGTGATTTTGGAAACATATGCTTGCAGAGAAGCTCTATCTCTTGCAGATGATCTTGTGATTCAGAAGTTTGTTGTGGCCTCGGACTGTCTGGGGTTGTGAAGGACATCTCTAGTGGGACAGGTGGCCTTCATGGAGCTATAGTACATGAAATCATGCAGCATAGTACTAGTTTTACTAATTGTACTTTTATTCACGAGCGTAGGAACTTTAATTTCGAGGCTCATAATCTCGCCAAGTTTTCTTGTAATTTAGGCGTAGTTAGACATGTTTGGTTGGGCATCCCCCATGACCCTAACCTTGTACCTATGAACATCTTGTTGAATCAATAAAGTGACGAGAATTCTCAAAAAAAAAAGAAAAACAGTTTCTTTAGAAACCCCTCAAAAACAAAAATCAGTTTCATCAGAATGGAGATAAGTTGCATATTACAAGTTTCAGTTTCGTCAACACATGAATGAATACTCGTATAGAAGTAGGTCGATGAAAGAAAACATCGGATGCTCTTAGACAGATGTTAATTCCAGTTAAGTTGGAATGGACAACTTGCGAAGTCAATGCTAATTGTGGTCCGATAATTGTCTGATATACAGGGAAGTGAGGCGCGAGCAGGTGTTAGCCCGGTCGCTTCGTTCACCGACCGATTTGCCGAGGCATTTTTTTAGAAAGATCTAGCAAATTACATCCAGATATCCGGCGGCACAAGTGGTGATGTCGACGGCGGCGTGGAGGTCGGTTTGGCAGCGGCCGGCGTCTCTTTCAGACCTAGGGCGCGTTCCTAAGATTTCTGGCGCCTGCTCCTCCCGACCTCCGTCAGCGCAGCCGACGTCTCCAACCGTTTCATCATCTCGAGATCTCCGTGAGAGTCGGCAGGATGTTGGCAGAAGCAGGCAGCATGGAAACGTCGGTGCGAGCCAGCCAGATCCTTCTTTTCCGGCCGGTTGGGTCGTCAGGCGCGCCAGTTATGCAGTACAGCCAACCAGCAGCAGGCCACGAAGCAGCACCTGTACCTGGTACTTGATGACCAAACATGAGCTATTCAGCATCCATAAACTGGGCATAGACAACGACCAACTGGAAGCTGCACAGGATCCATGGCCTTATCCGCAGCGCTTCTCCGAGCCACCCGTCCTCCGCATAGGGCCTCCAACAATCGGAAATGGCGCGCAGTTTGCCGCCCTCGGCACCCACATCATCGGCACATGTCCCTCCATAAACGAGCCAATGAGCTTGTGTGGCACCCTCACCTTTGACACCAAGACCGCCAAGTTAAGTGCGTCGAGGATTGTGCCGAGAGGCGTGGCTAACTGATACTCCCTCCGTCCGGTGAAGAGTGTACATCTAGGTTCAAAATTTGTCCACAAAAGAGTGTACGTACTTCTATCTTCCTAATGCACTTTAAAGTAAGAAAAAAATACTTCTCTCTCATCACACGGTAATCAAGACCAATAGCAATCTACAGATGGTCTTCTTAATTTCTATATGCACCTAGCTCATTGAAAGGTGGATAATTAAAGAGGAGAGAGATAGTGGCTTGCATCTTTCCAATGCATCTTTTACTTAAGTTCATAATTTGTCCTAAAATTTTTAGATGTATACTCTTCACGGGACGGAGGGAGTATGACACAGCCATAGCCGTCGGGAATAGACTCTATGTGTTTGAATCAGTCATGAACAAGAATGTATTCCTCCATGGAGCCTTACACTGCCTCGTTGCAAATCCAAATGACGACGACGATGACCGGACTTGGTTACCCTTGTCCAGTTCTTCGAACTTCTCCTAGATTTGGCTCGATCAGGCCTGGGCCCGACAACCCTCCCGAGGTTCCGTTTGATCCTTCTTGCACCGTTGCACATGCGGTGCACCCGTGGGCGGGCACCATGTTGGTGTCTACTTCTAGGCATGCGGGTTCCGGTACATTTTCCTATGATAGTGGCCAGTGGGAGCGCCTTGGTGATTGGTTGCTTCCATTCAAAGGGCATGCTCACTACGATCATGACCTGGCCGCATGGGTCGGGTTCCACCGCCAATCTTCTGGCATAGGTGATCGTAATGATGGATACCTTTGTGCCTGCCGCGTCGACATGTCTAGCTCGGAGCCCCCCAAGTGGGAAATAGCCAAGGAGAAGCTTTTTCTAGAGCACCCTCACTGGATACATGTGGATGCGAAGCTCGTTTACACGGGTGAGCGCAGCAAGTACAGCCTCGTGGAGCGCCTCCTACGTGACGGAACGGACGAGCTGATGCATGTGCTCTGCCTGACCACTTCCATCGTCACGTATGGCGAGGAAGGGGAGCTCAGGACCATGACTGACAAACCTCCTCGCTACTACAAGGCCCCCAGCTATCGTACTCATTTTGATATGCAAGCCTTATAGATGTAGTGCATGCTCAAGCTCTTCCTCGATCATCTACACAGCTTACTTTTCATGTTTTGTGCTATTTACATTTGTTTGGGTGTTGTAGACTCTTAATAATAATAATAATAATAATAATAGCTATGGGAAATATGATTTTTAGTAGACGGTGGAAAGGTTGCTCCTTTTGGAGTATATATGCCGGAAAGAAACCTTGATAAGTATCTATTAGGTTGTTTCTCAGTTTCATCCTCGTTTGATATCATAGTTTGTTAAGTCACCATGTGGCAGAACTGCGTTAAATGTCACATCTGAAATTGTCTCGTTTATTTCTCTTTATATATTTTGAATTTCGATCTGAATTTTCAGGGGATGTCGACACATGTGTTGTGAACATCCATGATTTTTTAACAATTTTTTGACTTATTTAAACTTAAATTTTGCAAGTTGATAGCATGGTAGCATGTAAGGACTAGTATCACCTTATACTTTCCCTTGCCATGCGCGTGCAGCGAGCGAGTGATCACACGAGACGTGCGTGCAGTGCGGTGCGGAGGGACGGCCAACTCTCTCCGTTGTGGCGTTCCGCCGGCTTAATTCTTCCTTTTGTTTGCGACCTACCTTTTGTTTTCAGCGGAACTCCAACGCTAATTCTCCGTTGTCGCGTGCAGCGGTGTTCCCTTCTGCTTTAATTCTTCTGCCAGTTAGAAAGAGAGTTCCGTGTAAATCGACCGCAAACTCCAAAGATAGTGAAGTTGATGGTTGCGTTTGCTACCGATGTGAGTGAAGAATCCAGTCAAATGTGCATACTAATGCGTGGATGACACGACACCGTGCACTGGCCGGAGCACCGCGCTTCCCGCTGCATACTAATACCCTGTGCTGCTTCCTTCTTTTCTTGTTCCTCTTTCTTCCTCTCTGCTGTCACACGAGGGTGTCGATTGGACCCTCTCCGCCACCGCCACCGAGCACTGATAGTCTTCTCCGGCCTCAGTCGACCCGCCCTATCATACTAGGACTTTGGATTCATCATCTCATAGGTACCAAACCTGTTGCTGGCTCTGTTAGAATTTGTTCCCACTGGTCTAATCCAAGTTCTGCTGTAGTAATATTTCCTTCTCTACAACCCATGTATCCAGTTTGGTGCTGATTTGTTTGCTGCTTGCGTAATTGTGTTTCATGCCTAGCAGGGCTCTAGTTATCTGCGTTGATAGATTGCTCCGTCTGCAGTAGAGGCAATGGGGACATGTAAGTTGATCATAACGGTCGAACTTGCTCGTGGCCTGATTCCCAGGGATGGTCATGGCTCTCCCAGCGCCTACGTTGAGCTTTGCTTTGATGGCCAACGGATCCGCACAACTATCAAGGAGAAAGATCGGAACCTGGCATGGAATGAGAGCTTCTGGTTCGACGTGTCGCCAGATCCATCTAATATTCATGACCTCGTTCTTGAAGCTAGTGCGTATAACACCAACGAACCAATCCAAGGTCGCGGAAAGTATTTTCTTGGCATGGTCACACCAAATGTGGCCTCATTCCACCGCTTCTATGAACCCAAACACAGACGACAAGCAGCCCTTTATCCACTGGAAAGGCGGCGTGGGATGCCCATGGTTGGTGTGAGAGGGGAATTGCTTCTAAATGGATACATCCTTGATGAGAGCCCCACCAGAGCTCCCATCCCGTCTTCAGCACCAATGGGATTATGTGTGGAGGTCATAAATGCTAATAACCTCAGGCCAGTGGACTACCCGGTCGTTGTTACTAAAACATCTTCAAATGACTTTATCGACCTTGTAAGACTTTTTACTCACATTTCGAAAGGCATGTCTTTGTTTCATAGACATGATGTTGTGTTTTACCCTTTGCGCACTAACATTCCAGATGGTTGTTCTGATTCTGCAGACTCTTAGAACATGGAAAAATGTGTTACAGAGATCACTAGGGTATGGATCCCTAGAAACATACTACGAACAAATAAAGAGATGCATCCAAATAGGTCCAATGTGCGTGAACCCTAACCTCTCCAAAAGGCTTCCTATAATGAAGGTTATCCGTATGCTCCAAGGATCGGAAAGTATCAGCTGTGACACTAGCAATGAGACAACAACATAGTTGCAAGATAGGTATGACTTACTGCTGTATTTCTTTGTAAGGGTTTTTGTGAATAATTAATAAAGTGGTTGCATGCATCGCCCAGATGCAGAGACCGGGGGTCTTCCTCTTTTTCTAAAAAAAGGTATGACTAACTTAATTGTAATGCACATTATCACAACCCTTGAGAAGTACAAGACCTAACTATACCTTAAACATTTGTATCTAGTAGCTAAGAACCCTTTGCATTTATATGCAGTGTGGCGAGCTGCTGGATGACCCTTGTAAGAGACCATGCATGGGCAGGCATTATCTCGATCGGCTTCTTCACGAATATTCTCGATTGTGTAGCGTGCTGAATCGTTTGCATTGGATGGTGTATCTACTGTTGAACTTAAATATAACTTAGGACAATTCCTGTATTGCACTGCCTGTCCAAATCTGCATAATTGTTGGATGGTTGGAACGTGTGTTACATGATCGTGTTTGTACATTATCTCAAGGCTGGAATTCTTAGGTGCTCATGGGGTTAATTACTTAGTGTCGGTGTCAAAACCGGCGGATCTCGGGTAGGGGGTCCCGAACTGTGCGTCTAAGGCGGATGGTAACAGGAGGCGGGGGACACAATGTTTACCCAGGTTCGGGCCCTCTCGATGGAGGTAATACCCTACTTCCTGCTTGATTGATCTTAATGATATGAGTGTTACAAGAGTCGATCTACCACGAGATCGTAGAGGCTAAACCCTAAAAGCTAGCCTATGGTATGATTGTTGTTCTTGTCCTATGGACTAAACCCTCTGGTTTATATAGACACCGGAGGGGGCTAGGGTTACACAGAGTCGGTTACAAGGGAGGAGATCTACATATCCGTATCGCCAAGCTTGCCTTCCACGCCAAGGAGAGTCCCATCCGGACACAGGACAAAGTCTTCAATCTTGTATCTTCATAGTCCAACAGTCCGGCTAAAGTATATAGTCCGGCTGTCCGAGGACCCCCTAATCCAGTGCTCCCTCAGTAGCCCCTGAACCAGGCTTCAATGACGATGATTCCGGCCCGCAGATTGTCTTCGGCATTGCAAGGCGGGTTCTTCCTTCGAATACTCCATAGAAGATCTTGAACACAAGGATAGTGTCCGGCTCTGCAAAACAAATTCGACATACCACCGTAGAGAGAATAACATTTCCACAAATCTAATCTGCTGACACATTCGGCGGCATGATATCACACCACGACCCGGTCATTATTCGAACCGTTTTTCTCAACCAGCTACTGCACATATTGCGAGGCGGTTTCTTTGGCACGTCTTGTCGAAGCAGAGATCGTGTCCCCTTATCACGGGATTCTCATCAATAGGGTGTGGGTAACCCAACCACGCCATCAATTATGGCGCTTGGAGAATAAGCGAACTTATCAGGCAAGTGGGGAGGTGTATAGTTTCTTCCGCCCTTATAAAGGGACAAGGATTCCTCTTTTTCACCCACACCCTCTTCCTCCTTGCTCATCTATTCTTGCGCACTCGAGCTCCAGCACCCAAGTTTGCATTTCCTCCTCAAACCACTCCAAGCATGTCTGGAGCGGGAGGCAAGTGGATGGTCTCCTCTGTTACGGAGGACAACACCACAAAGCTACAGGGGAGCAGGATATCTGGCCGCGGATATCGCACACCGGTGCTGCCAGATGCGGGGCAGATCGTCCCTACTCCAGAACCCCATGACAGGGTGGTTTTTCTTACCCACTTCGTCCGCGGACTGGGATTTCCCCTTCACCCGTTTGTCCGCGGGCTCATGTTCTACTACGGGCTGGACTTTCACGATCTGGCCCCCAATTTCATCCTCAACATCTCGGCGTTTATCGTCGTGTGCGAGGCCTTCCTCCGCATCAAGCCCCACTTCGGCCTGTGGCTGAAGACCTTCAATGTCAAACCGAAGGTGGTGGTCGGCCAGCAAGCGGAGTGCGGAGGCGCCATGGTGGGCAAAATGCCCAACGTCACCTGGCTCGAAGGCTCCTATGTGGAGACCATAAAGGTGTGGCAATCGGGGTGGTTCTACATCACCGAGCCGCGTGACACCAACTGGGTGGCGGCCCCCGAATTCCGATCCGGAATCCCCATGCGGCTCACCTCCTGGAAAGAGAAGGGCCTATCCTGGGGTTCACCGGTGGAGCTGACCGGACTCCAGAAATGTATCAGGAACATGATGAGCAAGAAAATCAAGCTCGTCAACGTGGTCCAGGTCATGCTTTTCCGCCGGATCCTCCCGTGTCAACGACGGGCATTCAATATGTGGGAGTTTGACCCGGCCGAGCACCATACACTGCGAGAGCTCTTCGATACGACACACAAGGACGTCTGGAAGGTGTTGTTCAAGGGCGCCGAGGTACCTCCTCCCCTTACTGAGGACCGCGGACTCATCGCAAAACGCCCTGCCAATCCGGTAAGTCTTTTATATCTCATAAGATGTTCGTTCTCCCCAGTTTAACCATGCGTGGGATCTAAGCCTCCACGCCCTTTAACATGACTGGGTAGCGAAAGCGGAGCTGATCGACTGTCCAGCCCCCCTGCCCGAAGCTCCAGCAGATGCTCTCCTAACGGAGATGCTGGTTCCAGCGCCTTATGAGGTGCCGGCGAAGAAGGCCAAGATAAAGGCCACGTGCACCAGGAAGGATCTCCGGTGCAAGGTTATATCAGACTCATCGTCCGAAAACACCGAGGCGCACTCCTCCCACGAAAACAAGGAGGAGGAAGAGGAAAGTTCTCCCTCCCTGCCGGGGGAGACAAGAAAAGGAAGGCCGCCCCATCCGGGGAGGCCGAAGGGTCCAAGAAGGGGAGGACCCTCCTCCCGGACTGCTCCACGACGACCGCCTATAGTGACGATGAGTGGTTGCCCAGGGACAAGCCCCTGGCGATGTCGTAAGTATCCGGGCACCATAATAATTCTTGGTACGTCTTATTATACCATTTATCATCACGCCGAACATGACTATGCAGTTCGTCCCGAGCCCATATCGACGTATCTTCGTTGGATGGTTCTTTGGACCCGTCGGATATGAACAATGATTCACTTCCGACCGCCTCCTCCCCTCGCCCTACGGACAACGTCGAGGTGTTATCTCAGAGGGCTCCGAACCAAGGGGAGGTAGTCCTGGAGGCGCCTGAAGGCGACATTCTGGACACTGGGCACAAGGGGAGCAAAACTCCCATGGGCTCCGATGACGGGGGCCGCAAATTCGGCACCCAGCCGAATACTGTGCCGAAACCTCCAGTGGTTCCGGACTCTGTCAGGCGACCCCTCGCTAAGAGGGGCAAGCCGCCTATGCCGGTGGCCTCTGTCCATCCAGAGGCGCCGGACAACTTGCTGGAAGCGCTTCGTGGCGCTTCCATCGACGAACAGCACCGCACTATCATGAGTGTGGTGATCGAGAAGGTTCAGTCCACCAAAAGCGGACTGACTGAAGCCTGTGCCAGCCTCCTAACAGGCTTTCAGGTAAGTAATGAAATTATAAGAAAATGTTACAGCATAGACAGTAGCCCCTGATGCTCTGTTTGGCGCTCGCAAAGAAAGGCTGAATAGAGGATCAAATAATAATCGCAGGAGTCTAATCGGAATATGTCTATGTGCATATGCAGGCTTCACTGCTAGCCGCTGCTGCACGTACTGCGGAGGTCGCTGCACTGAAGCAGGACCTTGAGCGGTCCAAGGAAGAGCTCGGCCTTACCAAGAGGCAGTTTGAAGAGAACTAAGGTAAGTGATACCCCGTCTGTACATTATAAAGAAAATTTTGGTTTAAAATAATAGGATCGTCATGAATTTTCTAGGGGCCACGACCGAAGTGGCGGCCCTAAAGAAGGCGCTATCCGAGGCCGAAGACAAAGCAACCAAGGAGCGTACCGAGCGCGAGAAACAAGAGGCCCGAGTTGGCGAGGTGCAGCAAGAGCTCCAGGCTCTTGCAAAAAAACATGAGTCCTTGGAGCTTGACTCTAAGACGCAAGAGTCCGAGCTTGCGAAGGCCCTCGAAAGCGCACAACATGCCAAGGCCGAAGCCCAAAAGGCCCTCCAGGAAATTGAGGCGGTTAAGAAGATAGCAGCGGGTAAGGAATTCATTATGCAAAGCAAGCATGTGAAGGAAACTTTCCTTTTACTTTACCCGAGTTCGAAGCTCTCCAGGAGCGTTCGCAGATCTTCCCCGCAGTGTGTCGGATGCCGCGGAGTTCTACCGGGCTGAGGAGGGGAGCTCGACGGAGAAGTTGTTCTGGTCTCAGTATACTGGGACCGAACACCCAATGCCCTTGAGCGACCAGCTGAAGCAACTGGTCGAGCTCCACAAGGCGGTCGAACAGGCCATGAAGGTTCTTATAGTCCGGATGTGGCCTGGTGAGCCCTTGCCTGATAGCTACTTCGGTCTAGTGAGGCAGCTTGTGAATGCCTGCCCACGGCTCGAAGTCATAAGGCGGTCCGTCTGCATCGAGGGTGCGCGCATGGCTTTTGCCCGGGCGAAGGTGGACTGGGCGAAGATGGACGCCGTAAAGCTGGTGAAGGAGGGGCCGCCGGAAGTCAAGGAGCATCGCCACCCCGAAATGTATTATGACAGTGTCCTGAAGGGTGCTCGCCTTGTGGCGGAGGAATGTGCTAAGGATGTAATATTCAAATGAATGTACTCATGTGATCCTGTAATATGAAACTAGTTCATTCGCGCTATGCAGCACATGTTAATTTAAAATATTACCTTCTGTGCGGCCATTTATGAAATCTGAGAGTTGGCCAGTCGCTGGCTTCTGCCCCCATGTAACTAGTACTGGGGTGTTCGGGATAAACCTGAGCACTCTTTATCCCAATTTTGGGTCCTTCGAAGGAGGTGTTCAGCACAGTGAACTAGGAAATCGGACTATAAAGCTTTATCATTCTCACTTAGCCATAGAAGTCTTCAATTTTAAATTTTGGCGAAGCCCCTAGTATTCGGAAGCCCGAGTTTGGGGCGCTATATACGCCTAAGTCGGGTAAGGCCGACTCCTCGCCCGAAGCGGAAAGAGTCTTTAAGGACTTGAGACCTCTCGAACAGTGACCAGCTCTCGCCTCATCATGACAGTCAGTTTTCGGCTTTCTCTACTGAGGTGCTCGTCTGGAAGAACCGGGACACAATCGCAGTAGTTCTCCCATCGCTACCTTAGCCGATATTGCGGAACGTAAGGTACCAAAACATGGGAGCCACGCAAACCCAACTATTGACCCAAGACATGATTCGGAGCTCATGTATATAATGCTATAAGTTCGGGGTGCCGCACTGTCGAGAGTGTTCGGATTTCTCACGCCGTATTATGGGGTATACTGAAGCCCCTGGCGTACTAGTCGTACCAGAATGTACGGGTGCAATCTGTCGAAAATAAGCGGACAAGAAAAAAAAGAAAGGGTAATGCAATAATAAGCTAACGCTATGCATTGTTATTAAATAGTACGCCGAAGCGTACGGATACAAGTAGTGCAATAAGCAAAAAATAAGACTATTTGACATGTCCTACCCAAAGGCAAACTGCGTATGGGATGTAAAACAGGTATATCGATCGTTATCAGAGACCACCTGAGGATTCCCTTGTACGTCAGACCGTCTTGCTTCCTTGGTATTTCCTTACCGCCATGAGTTCAACTATTAGACTGTCGGAAAGGGCTTCCAGAGAGTAAGGTCCTGAAAGAGAGAAAAATGATAAAAGTATACAACCCCTGGGGCGGTTGAGCCGCATTGTGGGACGTGCCGTAGTGGTGCCTCCGCCTATGCCCATGGTATCTTGAGTGCGTAGTTATGTACGCGTGGCACATATTTTGCCACTGGACTGGGACTAGGACGGAGGCCGAATTGCTAGTTGAGCTCAAAACGTGCCTGCCGATCTGCCTGCGGGGTACTCCAGACTCGCTTGAAAGCGTCCGGGGTCTTTGTCGCCGAATTGGCGGTTTGCCTAATAAGGCTGCTTTGCGCTTCTGCTGCGAGGGCCGCAGTGTGCTCCTCCGTGCGGAGCGAGCGCTCTGTGTTTCCATTAACCGTTATAACCCCGCGTGGTCCTGGCATTTTGAGTTTGAGGTATGCATAATGCGGTACCGCGTTGAATCTGGCAAATGCGGTTCGTCCGAGCAGTGCGTGATAGCCGCTGCGAAATGGGACGATATCGAAGATTAACTCTTCGCTTCGAAAGTTGTCCGAGAAACCGAAGACCACTCCCAGTATGATTGAGCCCGTGCAACAGGCCTCTACACCTGGGATTACACCTTTAAAGGTGGTTTTGGTGGGTTCGTGAAGAAAATATGCCCTAGAGGCAATAATAAAGTTGTTATTTATTTCCTTATATCATGATAAATGTTTATTATTCATGCTAGAATTGTATTAACCGGAAACATAATACATGTGTGAATACATAGACAAACTTAGTGTCACTAGTATGCCTCTACTTGATTAGCTCGTTGATCAAAGATGGTTATGTTTCCTAACCATGAACAAAGTGTTGTTATTTGATTAACAAGGTCACATCATTAGTTGAATGATCTGATTGACATGACCCATTCCATTAGCTTAGCACCCGATCGTTTAGTATGTTGCTATTGCTTTCTTCATGACATATACATGTTCCTATGACTATGAGATTATGCAACTCCCGTTTGCCGGAGGAACACTTTGGGTGCTACCAAACGTCACAACGTAACTGGGTGATTATAAAGGAGCATTACAGGTGTCTCCAAAGGTACATGTTGGGTTGGCGTATTTCGAGATTAGGATTTGTCACTCCGATTGTTGGAGAGGTATCTCTGGGCCCTCTCGGTAATGCACATCACATAAGCCTTGCAAGCATTGCAACTAATGAGTTAGTTGCGAGATGATGTATTACGGAATGAGTAAAGAGACTTGCCGGTAATGAGATTGAACTAGGTATTGGAATACCGACGATCGAATCTCGGGCAAGTAACATACCGATGACAAAGGGAACAACGTATGTTGTTATGCGGTCTGACTGATAAAGATCTTTGTAGAATATGTAGGAGCCAATATGGGCATCCAGGTCCCGCTATTGGTTATTGACCGGAGACGTGTCTCGGTCATGTCTACATTGTTCTTGAACCCGTAGGGTCCGCACGCTTAAGGTTACGATGACAGTTATATTATGAGTTTATGCATTTTGATGTACCGAAGGTTGTTCGGAGTCCCGGATGTGATCACGGACATGACGAGGAGTCTCGAAATGGTCGAGACATAAAGAATGATATATTGGAAGCCTATGTTTGGATATTGGAAGTGTTCCGGGTGAAATCGGGATTTTACCGGAGTACCGGGAAGGTTACCGGAACCCCCCGGGAGCTAAATGGGCCATGATGGGCCTTAGTGGAAAAGAGAAGAGGCAGCCCTACATGGGCTGCGCGCCTCCCCCTTCCCCTAGTCCTATTAGGACTAGGAGAGGTGGTCGGCCCCCTCCTTCTCTTTCCCCCCCTCCGCGAATCCTATTCCAACTAGGATTGGGGGGGGGGATCCTACTCCCAGAGGGAGTAGGACTCTCCTGGCGCACCCCTTGTGGCCGGCCAGCCTCCCCCCTTTTGGTCCTTTATATACTGAGGTAGAGGCACCCTAGAACACACAAGTTGATCCACGTGATCTATTCCTTAGCCGTGTGCGGTGCCCCCAGCCACCATATTCCTCAATAATACTGTAGCGGAGTTTAGGCGAAGCCCTGCTGCTGTAGTACATCAAGATCGTCACCATGCCGTCGTGCTGACGGAACTCTTCCCCGACACTTTGATGTATCGGAGTCCGGGGATCGTCATCGAGCTGAACGTGTGCTCGAACTCGGAGGTGCCGTAGTTTCGGTGCTTGATCGGTCGGATCGGGAAGACGTACGACTACTTCCTCTATGTTGCGTCAATGCTTCTGCAGTCGGTCTGCGTGGGTACGTAGACAAAACTCTCCCCTCTCGTTGCTATGCATCACATGATCTTGCGTAAGCGTAGGAATTTTTTTGAAATTACTACGAAACCCTTCAGTGGCATCCGAGCCTAGGTTATTTATGTTGATGTTATATGCACGAGTAGAACACAAGTTAGTTGTGGGCAATATAAGTCATACTGCCTACCAGCATGTCATACTTTGGTTCGGCGGCATTGTTGGATGAGACGACCCGGACCAATATTACGCGTACGCTTACGCGAGACCGGTTGCCCCGACGTGGTTTGCACATAGGTGGCTTGCGGGCGACAGTCTCTCCAACTTTAGTTGAACCAAGTGTGGCTACGCCCGGTCCTTGCGAAGGTTAAAACGGAGTCTATTTGACAAACTATCGTTGTGGTTTTGATGCGTAGGTGAGATTGGTTCTTGCTTAAGCCCGTAGCAGCCACGTAAAACATGCAACAACAAAGTAGAGGACGTCTAACTTGTTTTTGCAGGGCATGTTGTGATGTGATATGGTCAAGACATGATGCTGAATTTTATTGTATGAGATGATCATGTTTTGTAACCGATTTATCGGCAACTGGCAGGAGCCATATGGTTGTCATTTTATTGTATGCAATGCAATCGCGATGTAATGCTTTACTTTTATCACTAAGCGGTAGCGATAGTCGTAGAAGCATAAACTTGGCGAGACGACAACGATGCTACGATGGAGATCAAGGTGTCACGCCAGTGATGATGGTGATCACGACGGTGCTTCGGAGATGGAGATCACAAGCACAAGATGATGATGGCCATATCATATCACTTATATTAATTGCATGTGATGTTTATCCTTTTATGCATCTTATCTTGCTTTGATTGACGGCAGCATTATAAGATGATCTCTCACTAAATTATCAAGAAGTGTTCTCCCTGAGTATGCACCGTTGCGAAAGTTCTTCGTGCTGAGACACCACGTGATGATCGGGTGTGATAGGTTCTACGTTCAAATACAACGGGTGCAAAATAGTTGCACACGCGGAATACTCAGGTTATACTTGACGAGCCAAGCATATACAGATATGGCCTCGGAACACGGAGACCGAAAGGTCGAGCGTGAATCATATAGTAGATATGATCAACATAACGATGTTCACCATTGAAAACTACTCCATCTCACGTGATGATCGGTTATGGTTTAGTTGATTTGGATCACGTAATCACTTAGAGGATTAGAGGGATGTCTATCTAAGTGGGAGTTCTTAAGTAATATGATTAATTGAACTTAAATTTATCATGAACTTAGTACCTGATAGTATCTTGCTTATGTTGATTGTAGATAGATGGCTCGTGCTATTGTTCCATTGAATTTTAACGCGTTCCTTGAGAAAGCAAAGTTGAAAGATGATGGTAGCAATTACACGGACTGGGTCCGTAACTTGATGATTATCCTCATTGCTGCACAGAAGAATTACGTCCTGGAAGCACCGCTGGGTGCCAGGCCTGCTGCAGGAGCAACGCCGGATGTTATGAACATCTGGCAGAGCAAAGCTAATGACTACTCGATAGTTCAGTGTGCCATGCTTTACGGCTTAGAATCGGGACTTCAACGACGTTTTAAACGTCATGGAGCATATGAGATGTTCTAGGAGTTGAAGTTAATATTTCAAGCAAATGCCCGGATTGAGAGATATGAAGTCTCCAATAAGTTCTATAGCTGCAAGATGGAGGAGAACAGTTCTGTCAGTGAGCATATACTCAAAATGTCTGGGTATAATAATCACTTGATTCAATTGGGAGTTAATCTTCCAGATGATTGCGTCATTGACAGAATTCTTCAATCACTGCCACCAAGCTACAAGAGCTTCGTGATGAACTATAATATGCAAGGGATGAACAAGACTATTCCCGAGATCTTCGCGATGCTGAAAGCTGCGGAGGTAGAAATCAAGAAGGAGCATCAAGTGTTGATGGTCAACAAGACCACTAGTTTCAAGAAAAAGGGCAAAGGAAAGAAGAAGGGGAACTTCAAGAAGAACGGCAAGCCAGTTGCTGCTCAAGAGAAGAAACCCAAGTCTGGACCTAAGCCTGAAACTGAGTGCTTCTACTGCAAGCAGACTGGTCACTGGAAGCGGAACTGCCCCAAGTATTTGGCGGATAAGAAGGATGGCAAGGTTAACAAAGGAATATATGATATACATGTTATTGATGTGTACCTTACTAATGCTCGCAGTAGCACCTGGGTATTTGATACTGGTTCTGTTGCTAATATTTGCAACTCGAAACAGGGGCTACGGATTAAGCGAAGATTGGCTAAGGACGAGGTGACGATGCGCGTGGGAAACGGTTCCAAAGTCGATGTGATCGCGGTCGGCACGCTACCTCTACATCTACCTTCGGGATTAATATTAGACCTAAATAATTGTTATTTGGTGCCAGCGTTGAGCATGAACATTATATCTGGATCTTGTTTAATGCAAGACGGTTATTCATTTAAATCAGAGAATAATGGTTGTTCTATTTATATGAGTAATATCGTTTATGGTCATGCACCCTTGAAGAGTGGTCTATTCTTATTGAATCTCGATAGTAGTAATACACATATTCATAATGTTGAAGCCAAAAGATGCAGAGTTAATAATGATAGTGCAACTTATTTGTGGCACTGCCGTTTAGGTCATATCGGTGTAAAGCGCATGAAGAAACTCCATACTAATGGACTTTTGGAACCACTTGATTATGAATCACTTGGTACTTGCGAACCGTGCCTCTTTGGCAAGATGACCAAAACACCGTTCTCCGGTACTATGGAGAGAGCAACAGATTTGTTGGAAATCATACATACAGATGTATGTGGTCCGATGAATATTGAGGCTCGTGGCGGATATCGTTATTTTCTCACCTTCACAGATGATTTAAGCAGATATGGGTATATCTACTTAATGAAACATAAGTCTGAAACATACGAAAAGTTCAAAGAATTTCAGAGTGAAGTTGAAAATCATCGTAACAAGAAAATAAAGTTTCTACGATCTGATCGTGGAGGAGAATATTTGAGTTACGAGTTTGGTGTACATTTGAAAAATTGTGGAATAGTTTCGCAACTCACGCCACCCGGAACACCTTAGCGTAATGGTGTGTCCGAACGTCGTAATCGCACTTTACTAGATATGGTGCAATCTATGATGTCTCTTACTGATTTACCGCTATCGTTTTGGGGATACGCTCTAGAGACGGCCGCATTCACGTTAAATAGGGCACCATCAAAATCCGTTGAGACGACGCCTTATGAACTGTGGTTTGGCAAGAAACCAAAGTTGTCGTTTATAAAAGTTTGGGGCTGCGATTCTTATGTGAAAAAGCTTCAACCTGATAAGCTCGAACCCAAATCGGAGAAATGTGTCTTCATAGGATATCCAAAGGAAACTATTGGATACACCTTCTATCACAGATCCGAAGGCAAGACTTTTATTGCTAAATTCTGAAACTTTCTAGAGAAGGAGTTTCTCTCGAAAGGAGTGGGAGGAAAGTAGAACTTGACGAGGTAACTGTACCTTCTCCCTTATTGGAAAGTAGTACATCACAGAAAACTGTTCCTGTGACACCTACACCAGTTGGTGAGGAAGTTAATGATAATGATCATGAAACTTCAGAACAAGATACTACTGAACCTCGTAGATCAACCAGAGTAAGATCCGCGCTAGAGTGGTACGGTAATCCCGTTCTGGAAGTCATGATGCTTGATCATGATGAACCTACGAACTATGAAGAAGCAATGGTGAGCCCAGATTCCGCGAAGTGGCTTGAAGCCATGAAATCTGAGATGGGATCCATGTATGAGAACAAAGTATGGACTTTGGTTGACTTGCCCGATGATCGGCAAGCAATTGAGAATAAATGGATCTTCAAGAAGAAGACTGACGCTGACGGTAATATTACTGTCTACAAAGCTCGACTTGTCGCAAAAGGTTTTCGGCAAGTTCAAGGGATTGACTACGATGAGACCTTCTCACCCGTAGCGATGCTTAAGTTTGTCCGAATCATGTTAGCAATTGCCGCATTTTATGATTATGAAATTTGGCAGATGGATGTCAAAACTGCATTCCTGAATGGATTTCTGGAAGAAGAGTTGTATATGATGCAACCAGAAGGTTTTGTCGATCCAAAGGGAGCTAACAAAGTGTGCAAGCTCCAGCGATCCATTTATGGACTGGTGCAAGCCTCTCGGAGTTGGAATAAACGTTTTGATAGTGTGATCAAAGCATTTGGTTTTATACAGACTTTTGGAGAAGCCTGTATTTACAAGAAAGTCAGTGGGAGCTCTGTAGCATTTCTGATATTATATGTGGATGACATATTATTGATTGGAAATGATATAGAAATTCTGGATAGCATAAAGGGATACTTGAATAAGAGTTTTTCAATGAAAGACCTCGGTGAAGCTGCTTACATATTAGGCATTAAGATCTATAGAGATAGATCAAGACACTTAATTGGACTTTCACAAACAACATACCTTGACAAAATTTTGAAGAAGTTCAAAATGGATCAAGCAAAGAAAGGATTCTTGCCTATGTTACAAGGTGTGAAATTGAGTAAGACTCAATGCCCGACCACTGTAGAAGATAGAGAGAATATGAAAGATGTTCCCTATGCATCAGCGATAGGATCTATCATGTATGCAATGCTGTGTACCAGACCTGATGTGTGCCTTGCTATAAGTCTAGCAGGGAGGTACCAAAGTAATCCAGGAGTGGATCACTGGACAGCGGTCAAGAACATCCTGAAATACCTGAAAAGGACTAAGGATATGCTTCTCGTATATGGAGGTGACAAAGAGCTCGTCGTAAATGGTTACATTGATGCAAGCTTTGACACTGATCCGGACGATTCTAAATCGCAAACCGGATACGTGTTTACATTAAACGGTGGAGCTGTCAGTTGGTGCAGTTCTAAACAAAGTGTCGTAGCGGGATCTACATGTGAAGCGGAGTACATAGCTGCTTTGGAAGCAGCAAATGAAGGAGTCTGGATGAAGGAGTTCATATCCGATCTAGGTGTCATACCTAGTGCATCGGGTCCAATGAAAATCTTTTGTGATAATACTGGTGCAATTGCCTTGGCAAAGGAATCCAGATTTCACAAGAGAACCAAGCACATCAAGAGACGCTTCAATTCCATCCGGGATCTAGTCCAGGTGGGAGACATAGAGATTTGCAAGATACATACGGATCTGAATGTTGCAGACCCGTTGACTAAGCCTCTTCCACGAGCAAAACATGATCAGCACCAAGGCTCCATGGGTGTTAGAATCATTACTGTGTAATCTAGATTATTGACTCTAGTGCAAGTGGGAGACTGAAGGAAATATGCCCTAGAGGCAATAATAAAGTTCTTATTTATTTCCTTATATCATGATAAATGTTTATTATTCATGCTAGAATTGTATTAACCGGAAACATAATACATGTGTGAATACATAGACAAACTTAGTGTCACTAGTATGCCTCTACTTGACTAGCTCGTTGATCAAAGATGGTTATGTTTCCTAACCATGAACAAAGTGTTGTTATTTTATTAACGAGGTCACATCATTAGTTGAATGATCTGATTGACATGACCCATTCCATTAGCTTAGCACCCGATCGTTTAGTATGTTGCTATTGCTTTCTTCATGACATATACATGTTCCTATGACTATGAGATTATGCAACTCCCGTTTGCTGGAGGAACACTTTGGGTGCTACCAAACGTCACAACGTAACTGGGTGATTATAAAGGAGCATTACAGGTGTCTCCAAAGGTACATGTTGGGTTGGCGTATTTCGAGATTAGGATTTGTCACTTCGATTGTCGGAGAGGTATCTCTGGGCCCTCTCGGTAATGCACATCACATAAGCCTTGCAAGCATTGCAACTAATGAGTTAGTTACGAGATGATGTATTACGGAACGAGTAAAGAGACTTGCCGGTAACGAGATTGAAGTAGGTATTGGAATACCGACGATCGAATCTCGGGCAAGTAACATGCCGATGACAAAGGGAACAACGTATGTTGTTATGCGGTCTGACCGATAAAGATCTTTGTAGAATATGTAGGAGCCAATATGGGCATCCAGGTCCTACTATTGGTTATTGACCGGAGACGTGTCTCGGTCATGTCTACATTGTTCTCGAACCCGTAGGGTCCGCACGCTTAAGGTTACGATGACAGTTATATTATGAGTTTATGCATTTTGATGTACCGAAGGTTGTTCGGAGTCCCGGATGTGATCACGGACATGACGAGGAGTCTCAAAATGGTCGATACATAAAGATTGATATATTGGAAGCCTATGTTTGGATATCGGAAGTGTTCCGGGTGAAATCGGGATTTTACCGGAGTACCGGGAAGGTTACCGGAACCCCCCGGGAGCTAAATGGGCCATGATGGGCCTTAGTGGAAAAGAGAAGAGGCAGCCCTACATGGGCTGCGCGCCTCCCCCTTCCCCTAGTCCTATTAGGACTAGGAGAGGTGGCCGGCCCCCTCCTTCTCTTTTCCCCCCTCCGCGAATCCTATTCCAACTAGGATTGGGGGGGGGGGGGAATCCTACTCCCAGAGGGAGTAGGACTCTCCTGGCGCACCCCTTGTGGCCGGCCAGCCTCCTCCCTTTTGGTACTTTATATACTGAGGTAGAGGCACCCTAGAACACACAAGTTGATCCACGTGATCTATTCCTTAGCTGTGTGCAGTGCCCCCAGCCACCATATTCCTCGATAATACTGTAGCGGAGTTTAGGCGAAGCCCTGCTGCTGTAGTACATCAAGATCGTCACCACGCCATCGTGCTGACGGAACTCTTCCCCGACACTTTGCTGGATCGGAGTCCGGGGATCGTCATCGAGCTGAACGTGTGCTCGAACTCGGAGGTGCCGTAGTTTCGGTGCTTGATCGGTCGGATCGGGAAGACGTACGACTACTTCCTCTATGTTGCGTCAACGCTTCCGCAGTCGGTCTGCGTGGGTACGTAGACAACACTCTCCCCTCTCGTTGCTATGCATCACATGATCTTGCGTGTGCGTAGGAATTTTTTTGAAATTACTACGAAACCCTTCAGTTTGATCCTCGAGGGGTCTATGCCCATTTTTCACACTGTATCTTGATAGAGCAGGTTCAGGCTGCTGTCGCCGTCCATAAGGACTCGAGTGAGCTGAAATCCGTCAATGACGGGGTCAAGGACCAATGCGGCAGATCCGCCATGACGGATACTAGTGGGGTGGTCCCTGCGATCGAAGGTGATCGGACAAGAGGACCATGGGTTGAACTTTGGGGCGACTGGCTCCATCGCATGGACGTCCCTTAGTGCACGCTTCCATTCCCTCTTGGGAATGTGGGTTGCGTATATCATGTTCACCTTTTTCACTTGTGGAGGGAACCTCTTCTGTCCTCCTGTGTTCGGCGGTCGAGGCTCCTCCTCGTCGTCGCTATGCAGCCCCTTGTCCTTGTTTTCGGCGTTCAACTTGCCGGCCTGCTTGAATACCCAGCATTCTCTGTTGGTATGATTGGCTGGCTTATCGGGGTTGCCGTGAATTTGACACGAGCGATCGAGTATGCGGTCCAAACTGGACGGGCCCGGATTGCTTCTTTCGAATGGCTTTTTCCGCTGAACGGATTTAGAGCCACTGAATCTGGCATTGACTGTCGTGTCTTTGGCGTAATCGTCGTTGTTGCGGCGCTTGTGTCTGTTACGACGTCGTCTACCGTTAGTATATTTGGCACCTGAAGTGCCAAGGTTTCTTGATGTGTTGTTGCTACGAGCCAGCGAGCTGTCCTCACCCGCGCAAAAGCGGGTCATGAGTCTCAGGAGGGCTGCCATGGACTTCGGCTTCTCTTGGCCAAGGTGTCGGGCGAGCCACTCGTCCCAGATGTTATGTTTAAATGCCGCTAAGGCCTCGGCATTCGGACAGTCAATGATTTGGTTCTTTTTAGTTAAGAACCGAGTCCAGAACTTCCTGGCCGATTCCCCAGGCTGTTGGGTTAGGTGGCTCAAGTCGTCAGCATCTGGTGGTCGCACATAAGTGCCTTGGAAGTTGTCAAGGAATGCATCTTCCAAATTGTCCCAACTGCCAATGGAGTTTGCTGGCAGGCTATTCAGCCAATGCCGAGCTGGTCCTTTGAGTTTTAGTGGGAGGTACTTGAAGGCGTGTAGATCGTTACCGCGGGCCGTGTGGATGTGGAGGAGGAAATCCTCGATCCATACCGAGGGGTCTGTTGTGCCTTCGTATGACTCAATGTTCATTGGTTTGAATCCTTCTGGGAATTCATGATCCATTACTTCATCAGTGAAGCGTAGGGGGGGTGCGGCGCCTCTGTGCCGGGCTATGTCACGACGCAGTTCGTACGAGTCTTGTCTGCTGTATTCGGCCCGGCCGGATTTGCTTTTGGTGTATCCGGCGAGACGATCCTCGTCATGCGTTGGGGCGCGACCCCGTGATCCATAGATCGATCTTGTATGTCCTGCCTTGTTTTCCAATATGTCTCGCAGGTCTCGCGTGTTGCCCCGAGCCTTGGTGTTTTTGTTTGTCTAGCGACGGGGTGCAGGCTGGACTTCGGGCTGATATGCCCCTCTGTCTCGGCCACGAGGTGGCCGATCAGCCGCATTATACGCTGGTGATGTAGGTTTTAATGCTTCCTCCTCGAGTTGGGGTAGCAACCTGCGCTTTGGGTAACTCTTGGTTGGGCGTTCGAGTTCGTATTCCTCGGCCGCAAGGACTTCAGTCCATCTATCCGCTAGCAGATCTTGATCAGATCGAAGCTATTGTTGCTTTTTCTTCAGGCTATTTGTTGTGGCTATAAGCCAATGCTTAAAGCGTTCCTGCTTGACGGGATCCTCAGGCACGATAAATTCTTCGTCGCCGAGGCTCACCTCGTCTTCAGAGAGAGGCATGTAATTGTCATCCTCCGATTCTCCGTCTGCTGCCTGCTCCGGAGGGCTAGCTTGTTCATCCTCCCGCTCGAGGTCTGGCTGGAGGGGATTGTCGTCGTCCTCGGCACTATCTGGAGCGTTATTGTCTCTCGTGCCGGTATCGCTGCTTTTACTATGGCGGGACTTAGAGCGGCGCCGCTGACGTTGGTGCTTGGATTGCTTCTTGGAGGGATTATCCTCCGCTGTCTTATCGCCATCGCCTTCTTTGGGGGTGTCCACCATGTATATGTCATATGATGAGGTGGCAGTCCAGCGCCCTGTGGGCAGTGGTTCTTGTTCATCTCCTGCATCGTCGTCCATACCGTCGATTTCTTCGGAGCCGAAGTCGAGCATGTCGGTTAAATCATCGACAGTGGCTACTAAGTGGGTGGTGGGTGGGGAGCGAATTTCTTCATTGTCCGCATCCCATTCTAGCCGGACATAGTTCGGCCAAGGGTCTCCTCACAGGGAGAGAGACCTCAATGAGTTTAACACATCGCCAAAGGTCGAGTGCTGAAAGATATCCGCGGAGGTAAACTCCATGATCCATGCCCAATCGGATTCGATAGACACGGATGCAAGCGGCTCGGTGCCCGTGGCCGGGTACGAATCCAACGGTTCGGCAACATGGCTCTCGTAGGAGGTGAAGTCAGTATTCGGCTCTATCGCCACTGAAAGTGTGGCCTCCGTGGCGGGGTCTATCCACCCATCCTCAGGTGGCGCAATATTTCCGGATTGAGGGCCGGAGTAGTTGCAGGTGCAATCTCCTGAACACTGTCCGATGGCAGAGCTAAGTCATGCTCGTCGTGATTATGCAGCGCACTTGACATGGGTTCGAATCCGTCGAAGATCAAGTCTCCGCGTATGTCGGCAGTGTAGTTCAAGTTTCCAAACCTAGCCTGATGTCCAGGGGCGTAGCTCTCGATCTGCTTCAGATGGCCAAGCGAGTTGGCCCGTAGTACGAAGCCACCGAATACAAAGATCTGTCCGGGGAGGAAAACCTCACCCTGGATCACGTCGTTGCCGATGGTCGAAGGAGCCATCCAGCCTTACAATGACGGCACAGTGGAACTCTCAATGAAAGCACCAATGTCGGTGTCAAAACCGGCGGATCTCGGGTAGGGGGTCCCGAACTGTGCGTCTAAGGCGGATGGTAACAGGAGGCGGGGGACACGATGTTTACCTAGGTTCGGGCCCTCTCGATGGGGTAATACCCTACTTCCTGCTTGATTGATCTTGATGATATGAGTATTACAAGAGTTGATCTACCACAAGATCGTAGAGGCTAAACCCTAAAAGCTAGCCTATGGTATGATTGTTGTTCTTGTCCTACGGACTAAACCCTCTGGTTTATATAGACACCGGAGGGGGCTAGGGTTACACAGAGTCGGTTACAAGGGAGGAGATCTACATATCCGTATTGCCAAGCTTGCCTTCCACGCCAAGGAGAGTCCCATCCGGACACGGGACGAAGTCTTCAATCTTGTATCTTCATAGTCCAATAGTCCGGCTAAAGTATATAGTCCGGCTGTCCGAGGACCCCCTAATCCAGGACTCCCTCACTTAGCCCTCATTTTCTTAAGTCAGCCTCCTTATTACTGTTAAAGTGTTGTATTAGCTTCAAATTAATAGATTACGCAATATGCAAAATTTGTTTTGTATTTTACCAACTTGTTTATGTTCGCTTTATCCATTATTTGGTAACCAGTACTTAGCGCTCTTTATGTGTTCTTACAAATTATGTACTACATAATGTTAGACAGAGCTTGCTCCTGCAAATTCCTACAAAGTTTTTTTCCTTTTGTTTTTTACATGCCATCTCTAATGGTCGTTGTGTTAATCTATCGTGACACTATTGATTAATTCCCCAGCTCTCCAGTGAAACAAGAAAATTTAAGTCCTACACCCCCCCTAATTCCCATTCCCTAATACAAACTGCCCCGAAACAAACACGCATGAGTTAGGACTCTAATGACCAAACATAATTTGCTTCATCAGTTGTTTCTGGGTTCCATTATTTTTTTCCTTGATATTTTGGGGTCTCCTCTAATCCACTCCACTCCATCAAGTATGATTAGTGGAGATCTGTTAGTAATAAGGAACATTTTCTAGAGTCTCAACTTCTTCCATTTCTTATCATCATACTACACATGTTATTAACTTATTGCTTTTTGCATCATACATCCTGAAGTAGCTACAAGCATGTTTTTCATTTAGCACTCTTTCTTGCAGAGACAACGCATAAAAATAGGTGTGGCACGAATGATTTCACAGACCCCTTCGGTAAATCCCTCCTTTTGGCAGGCCTTGGCACATGGATCATGGTTGCATTCGGGAGGCTTAACAATATAGGTCCTGCTGAACCGACTGCATGTGTCGGCTTCAGAGCCTACAAAACAACGAACACAAAGTGGTGTGAGAAAAAGAAAAAATGGAGGCTATGGTGTTCTATAGAGAAATAAGACAAAAAGATGAGGCAAGGAGTACGAATTTCACATATGACTAGCTACATCATGCATTGAGGAAGTGACTATCTTTGTGGATGAAATTTCCATACAACGCTTACCAGGAAGCAAGAGCGGTATGAGCAGTAGCAAGCATAGTAGGCTTGGCACCTTGAGCCCCCTCATCTCTTTAGTCATAACTAGTATCGAAGCCAAGTAAGCGGGTATAGAATAGATGCGCATCCAACTAGGCTGCATGATCTTTTGTAGGCACTGATGATGCTTTTAGAAAAGGAGGCACTGATGATGTGACCTAAAGAAAAATAAATGTTGAAGATATGTTTGCATGATCCCATCTCGAAGATATGCATGATGCAATAATGCTGACAATCTATCTCATGGATGCGACTCTATCTACATGATGCAATTCTTTGCTCCATGTTTTTTATATATTGAAATTTGTGATAAAAGAAGATATGGACAACTTCATTTATGCAATATAATAATGCAGAAAATTAATTTCTGCCAATTAAAGCTGCTTCATCACATGTTCGTATGGATTTCCTAAGATACATGATTTTTTTTAGACCATCCTTTGGTTTTATTCATTGCACAAGGGGAACTATGTATAGTTCCTACTTCTTCGCCCAGGTTTATTATGTCCTCTCATATTTTGAGTTAAACTTTGACCATCTATATATAATTAATAAATGAGGTATATGTTACAAAAAGTATACCGTTTGATTTGTATTCAAAAGAGGTTTCACATTGTATAATTTTTGTGACATAGTTCATGTTTAATTAACTCAGTAATTCAATTTATGGTTAAAGTTGGGCCCAAAATAGGAGTCGGCCTAATAAATCCGGAAGAAGGAAGTATGTAGCAATTCCTACTAACATCAATCATGACAGTCCTTGTTATTTATTGTAGCTATGGCTTTGATTTGCATGCAACATCAACCAAATACATGTTCCCGAATATTCATGACCTCTAATTGGCCACATACACAACCACTCCAAGTTAATTCAATTTTAGCCTTCGGGCCAGCTTGACAAATGGAGTCGCTCATGTTACTCTCTTCTATGTGCATCTTACATATCGTTATTGCTTAAGGTCATTTATATCAGTTTGACTGGATATTTTCTAGCAATACACATGAAATTAATTTGCCCACAAAATAGCCGGTATAGAGGCCCAGGAGGTTCTATGATGCTATGGTTGCCCCGCGAAATGAGCAAAAACCTCTAGAAATCATCTCTCCCAACTGAAAAATTGCCCCTATTGTCGTGATTGCCTGCTATGGCATCGCTATAGCTGCTGGGAAGGCCGGCCTGAAATCGTTTCTCCCATGATTTAACCTTTGGTAATAAACTGAGAGATTGTATGGTGGGGCGCTTTCTAGGAACTGATTCAACTATTGGGAAATACATCGAGAATTTCTTCCACACAGTGATGTTCTGGGGGTGAAAATGCAACTAGAGGAGAATGTTAGTTAATGGGCATGGATGTGTGATCACCCTAGAAAAACACTTGTAGATGCTAAGTTGTGTATGGTTGTAATTTGAAAAGGGTTATGTACTTCTCGGAGTATCTACTATCACTCCTCAAATACCACTTACATGAACTAACCATACTCATATACCATTTTAACATATTTCATCAATAATTACTGGACAAACTCTCTTTAACATCATATATTCTCCAGTAAAATCCCTTCAAAACACTATTCCAACAAATTCAAGAACTCGCAGACGTTAAAACCCACCGTCGACGAGTTTAGCGTCAACCAGTGTGGTGTCGTCGGTGGACACTACTACATAAAAACACACATTACTCGCGCACAGACCTAAATTCCGTATGCACCTCTCTGTTGCCAATGTTTAGGAAACAACATCAAAACCAGTCTGTGTGACACCGACCCAAGGAACCTGGAGACACTATAGGAATCAGGAACTTTGCCGTATGCCTTGGCTGACGGCAAAGGCATGTGTCGGTGTCAAAACCGGCGGATCTCGGGTAGGGGGTCCCGAACTGTGCGTCTAGGCGGATGGTCACATGAGACGGGGAACACGATGTTTTTACCCAGGTTCGGGGCCTCTCGATGGAGGTAAAACCCTACTCCTGCTTGATTGATCTTAATGATATGAGTATTACAAGAGTTGATCTACCACGAGATCGGGGAGGCTAAACCCTAGAAGCTAGCCTATGGTATGATTGTTGTTCGTCCTACGGACTAAACCCTCCGGTTTATATAGACACCGGAGGGGGCTAGGGTTACACAGAGTCGGTTACAAGGAAGGAGATCTACATATCCGTATTGCCAAGCTTGCCTTCCACGCCAAGGAGAGTCCCATCCGGACACGGGACGAAGTCTTCAATCTTGTATCTTCATAGTCCAATAGTCCGGCTGTCCGGATACCCCCTAATCCAGGACTCCCTCAGTAGCCCCTGAACCAGGCTTCAATGACGATGAGTCCGGCGCGCATATTGTCTTCGGTATTGCAAGGCGGCTTCCTCCTCTGAATACTTCATAGAAGATTTTGAACACGAGGATCGTGTCCGGCTCTGCAAAACAAGTTCCACATACCACCGTAGAGAGAATAATATTTCCACAAATCTAATCCGCTGACGTTCCCCGTAGTGAGACATCACACCACAGCCAGGTCTTTATCCGAATCGTTTTTCATAACCACTCTCAGCGTCTTTCGCGAGGCGGTTTCCTTGGCACGTCTTGTCGAACCAGAGATCGTGTCCCCGTTATTACGGGATTATCATCACACGGACATGGGTAACCCAATCGTGCCCGTTGGTATGACCCCTCGATTGGAGGTAAGTCCCAAACGGTCACGAGGAAGGCACTTGGTATTCAATCTCTTTATAAAGAGACCAAGGCCTATTCTTTTCTTCCGATCTCAATCGAATCCACCTCCCGCCTCGAGTTCCAACACCCAAAGCTCAGGTTTAGGCGCTTCGGAGCTCCGATTATGTCCGGATCCAACCTTCAAGGTCGGTGGATGCCTTCCTCCGTCACGGAGGAAGACGTAATAAAGGTAAGGGAGGCCAGGTACCTGATCGGCGAAATCCCGCATAGGCTGCCTACTCAAGGGCAGGTTATTCCCACTCCCAAGCCCGGTGAGAGCGTCGTGTTCGTATCTCACTACCTCCGAGGGCTAGGCTTCGCGCCAGATCCCTTCGTGAGGGGGCTTATGTTCTATTATGGGCTGGACTTCCACGATTTAGCTCTGGAGTCTATCCTCCACATCTCATCGTTCATCGTCGTGTGCGAAGCTTTCCTCCGTATTACCCCTCACTTCGGACTGTGGCTCAAGACCTTCAAAGTGGTGCCGAAGATGATCGAGGGGCGGCACATAGAGTGCGAAGGCGCCGTAATAAGCAAAAACACCGATGCCCCATGGCCCAAGGGATCTTTCTAGGAGGTGTCCAGTTTATGGCAACAAGAGTGGTTTTATATCACAGCTCCAAGGGGTACCAAGTGGGTGGCCCCACCTGTCTTCTGCTCGGGTTCCCCGCCACGACTAATGTCATGGGTCAACAAGGGGCTGGACTGGGGGCCAGTAAAGGATGTGCCCATATTGTAGAGCCGCATCCGAGATCTCCTTGAGAGAGATGTCAGTCTGGTCATGGTGATGCAAGTCATATTAATTCGCCGAGTCCTGCCCTGCAAACGTCGTCCCCTCCATCTGTGGGAGTTCAATCCGGAGGGACCGCGATCTCTTCAACACTTCCTCGGCATGACGCTCGAGGAGATGTAAAAATTGTTCTTCGGACCACAATAATGTGTCCGGACACCATTGAGGATGCAGGTCTGAGCTGCAATCGCCCGGATACCCAAGTAAGTAGCCCCGCATCCGAACACATTGTCCGTTTATTTATTGCAACGTCGCCCTAAAAAAGCCGCTCTTTGACCAGGATTGGATAGCGAAGGCAAAGTTGATCAGGTGTCCGGCCCCCCTCCCTGAGACCTCACCAGATCCCATGTTAACCAGGATGCTGGGGATCACGCCTTATCAAGCGCCTTCAGGAGAAGATAAAAGGGGGAACAAGGAGGCCAGTGCCTCCGCGAAGGAGGTTAGCGCCTCCGCAAAGGAGGTTAGCCGGGGAGGAGGAACTAAAACTTCCTCTCCCCAGGGAAGAAAGAGGACCGCCTCCGAGGACCCGGAGACAATGGTCTCCAAACGGGGGAAGAAATCTTCGCCGGACGGTCCTGCCCTGGGGGATACCCCGGCCGCACTATCCCCTCAAGGGGATCAGCCCTCCACCAAGCTGTAAGTAAAAGGGTACCTTAATAATGAAAATATCTTGCTTTACTTCTGACGAAATTAACCGAAGCCTTTATTTTGCAGTTCGGATCTTCAGCAGAGCTCGTCTTCGGGGGATCTTCTTCCAGAGATGATGGAGAGCGAAATGCCTCCCCCTGCCATACCGCCTCATGAGGCAGGCGACCCCGAGGTGTCATCGTGGAGGGTTTCTCCTGATCCGGCAAGGCCAGAAGGTAATCGTATGGCCACCCGAAGTCCTCAGTACCCGGATCTTGAAGAGAGCAATCGAAAGAGTCCGGCACCATCTGGTGTGCGGTCGGAGGTACTGAGGGATCTGCTAGAGCGAGCGGCTATCTCAGAAGAGCACCGCACGTTGATGGGTATGGTGATTGAAAGGATCTCGTCCGCCGAAAGTGGGTTGCACGAAGCCTTTACGAGTCTACTGACGGGTTTTAAGGTACGCGAAATGATGTACATTTTTGACAGTACTGCACATTTTTAGATGCGCCCTGTGAAGATAGTAGCCCCTGAGACTCTGGGTGCTATCGAAGACGACGACGCACAGAGGATCATAGTCCCAGGAATAATCTTGCCACCTTAATATGCAGGTGGCAAAGTGTTCGGTGGCCAGCCGGAGTGATGAGTTTGCCGAGTTAAAGCGGCAGCTTGACGTGGCAGATGCCGACATCGTACTTGTCAACAAGCAGCTTGACGAGGCATAGGGTATGTGATTCTTTCGGTAACACATGGGAAGGGGAGCATGATGTCGGTATCTATAACATGTGTGTGAATGCAGATGGAGCTGCGGCCGTGGAGAACCTTCGGGCAGAACTTGCCCGAGCCAAAGAACAAGCCAGGAAAAGCGATGCGGCTGCCCTAAAGGCGATCGAGGAGCTGAAAGCCAAACTGGCTGCTCACTGCCAAAGCAAGGAGGAAATAGTCAGGATGGCTGTGGAATTGAAGAATGTTGCTAACTGTTGCAAGCTTCTTGAAAAGGAAGATCAAGCGAAGAGGAAAGACCTGGAGAAGGCCACGATGGCGGCCAAAGACACCCGCTCTGCAATGAGAGCGATGAAGGAGGAGCTGCGTCAAGCTGGGGATATCGCGGCTGGGAAGCCATTTATGCTGCGGATGAAGTTCAGAGATCCTAAGTACGCCCCTTTGGACCGGCTATGGAGTTCTACGGATGCATATCTAGACTTAGCGGCGAGTGTTGCCGATGCGGCCGAATACTTCCGAGATCAAAAAGATCGCGAAGTGGAAAAGCTGTTCTGGTCACAATTTAACGTTCCAGAGCGTCCACTTCCATTGACTGATCGGTTGGCCGAATGGGCCGAGCTGAATAGGTTGTCCGGACTCGCCATTAGGTCTGTTGTGGATCATCTATGGCCGGGAAGGCCAAAGCCGAACAGTTATTTTAGTTTGGTGCAGCAGTTCCTTGGTGCAGTGCCGCATATCAACGCGATGAAGAGGTCGGCGTGCGTAGAGGGTGCGCGGATGGCCCTTGCCCTTGTGAAGACATACTGGGTGGAGATGGAGGCCACCGCCATTGCAGCCCAAGATTCGGACGAGAGCCGAGTACCTATCGAGCACTACTTTTGAGAAGTTCTTGAGGGCGCTCGTTCAATAGAAGCGCAGTGCTCGAAGAATATTATGTTTTAAGGACATGTATTCCCATTGACAAACAATGTTTTACTGAATTGTAAAGGCTATTTTATACTTTTGCCTAAAAGAATTATAATACCTCCTATGCGGGCGTGTATGTATATATGTATATAACCTGAAAGATGGCAGTTGTCGGCTTCAGCCCCCACGCATATAATGCGGGGGTGCTCGCAGAAGACGCTTGTTCACACTTGATCCAACGTCTTGGTCCATTAAGGAGGTGATAGCGCAGCGAACTAGGCAATCGGACTATAATGCTTTAACACTTTCACTTAGCCAGAGGAGTTTGACAGTGGGGCTACTATATAGCCCCAGGTGGCTCCGCGCTCATCCGAATTCGGGGCGCGTACATGCCTGGCCGGGAAACGACCCTTTGTCAAGGCGAAGGAATCCCGAAGATTCCGCTAGGTCATCGAGTGGTTGACCAGTCTCACGCTATATCATGACAGTCAGTTTTCGGCTTTCACTACTGAGGTGCTCGTCCGGATGAACCAGGGCACAATCACAGTAGTTCTCCTGGTGCTGCCTTAGCCGATAGAGCGGAACGTAAGGCAGCAAAACACAGGAGCTAGGAAAACCTAACATTTGACCAAAGACATGATTCGGAGCTGATGCATATAAGGCCAAACTCGCGACGCCGAACACTCCCTAAGGTATTCGGTCTTTATGATGTAAACCGGGCTAAACAGTGCCCTTTGTAACAAGCCCCTGGTGTCCAGGTACGTGCAATATTCTGACGTGGCCACATGCCAATACGTCAGCATCCTTTTCAGTTGTATAGAGAATCAGGGGGATGTGTATCAACAAGAGACAGTAAAAAAGGTTTACGCAGGGTCTTAATCTGAAAAGAATCCTTGGAACGGGTCCCTGCTGCACGTCTGCGCCTGTGTCTCCGTTGTGCCGTATCCTGGACGGGTGTAGCACGATGGTCATCTGTAAAAGAGAGGAACTTAGCTGAGAAGTTGTCGTGCAAAAGGGTAGGTTATACTAAATAAACCATATACAGTTCAAGATGAGTAAAGTTGAGTCTAATTGTCACTTGTTTACACGCGTTGAGCCCCTTGTATTATTATAGGGGTATAGCCGCCAAACCTGTATCAATTATATATAGCTACACCGGACTCATCTAACCATGTCCGTGGTCTTAACGACCTGTGGGTTGCTCTAGTTGGTGAGGCCGTCTAGTGTGCGGCTGCCAAGGCAGCCGCACGGTCTTCTGCGCGCAAGGAGCGATCAATATTTCTATTTACTGTAATGATGCCACGTGGACCGGGCATCTTAAGCATGAGAGAAGCGTAATGCGGTATTGCGTTAAAGCGAGCGAAAGCTTCGCGTCCGAGTAGTGCTTGATAGCCACTTTGGAACAGAGCGATGTGGAAGGTTAACTTTTCATTGCGGAAGTTATCGGGAAAGCCGAATATAACCTCTAGTAGCAGGGAGCCCGTGCAATGGGCTTCTGGGCCTGGCGTTACTCCTTTAAAGGTAGTATTGCTATGGCTGATTTTTGTTGGGTCCACCCCCATTTTGCGGACTGTGTCCTGATATATCAGGTTTAAACTACTGCCGCCATCCATTAGGACTCGTGTAAAGTGGTATCCGTCAATTATTGGTTCTAACACCAAGGTAGCCCATCCTGCATGCCAGATACTAGCCGAGTAATCCCGATGGTCGAAGGTGATCGGTTGGGACGACCAGTGGCAGAACTCCGCGGTAACGGGCCCTGCAGCAAGTGTCTCTAGGAGCGCCGCTTTGTTTCTCCCCTTCGTCACGTGTAACACGTTTACTGTTTTGACTTCTGGTGGGAATTTCTTTTGTTCCCCAGTGCTTTGTTTGTGAGGCTCGTCCTCATCTTCACTTGGTGTATCCAGCCCCTTGTGTTCGGCGTTGAGTTTGCCGGACTGCTTGAAGACCCAACATTCTCTATGGGTATGATTTGCAGGTTTATCGGGGGTGCTGTGGATTTGACATATTTTGTCCAGAATCTTGTTTAGGCTGGACAATTCGTCCCTATTGCCTTTGCGGGGCGGCTTTTGCTGACTTGGCCGAGAGCTTCTGAATCCGGCGTTTACCGCCATGCTATTCAGGTTGTCTTTTTTATTCCGGCGCTTGATTTTGCTGCGTCGTGGCTTCCTGTTTCCGTCCCTGACTTCGGATGTACTTGGGTTGCTGGTGCTATATCGGGCTAACCAACTCTCCTCGCCCGCGCAAAAGCGGGTCATGAGGCTTGTTAATGCAGCCATTGTTCTCGGATTTTCTTGGCCGAGGTGTCTGGCAAGCCATTCGTCTCAGACGCAGTGCTTGAAAGCTGCTAAGGCTTCGGCATCCGGACAGTCGACTATTTGGTTCTTTTTAGTGAGGAACTTATTACAAAGCTTTGGGCTGACTCTCCGGGCTGTTGAGTTATATGACTTAAATCGTCTGCATCTGGTGGTCAGACATAGGTCCCTTGAAAATTTGGCCGAAAAGCGTCCTCGAGCTCTTCCCAACTTCCAATGGTGTTTTTGAGGAGGCTTTTAAGCCAGTGCCGTGCTGGCAATTTGAGCTTGAGGGGTAAGTATTTGATGGCATGGAGATCGTCTCCTCGAGCCATGTGGATGTGGAGGATGTAGTCCTCAATCCAGACCCCAGGGTCTGTCGTTCCTTCGTATGCCTCTATGTTTACGGGTTTGAATCCCTCTGGAAATTCATGGTCCAGCACCTCATCGATGAAACATAGGGATTGTGCGGCACCCCTATATTTGGGTGTACCGTGGTGTCCGGATTTTTTTTGTGTTGCATTGCATGCTGGAGCGTGCTTTCTTAGCCCGTAGATGGATCTGGTTGGGCCGTCCTTTTGATGCGAGTCCTCACGTGGATCGCGTACTGGCTTGTGTGCGGCATCGTTTGCCGCTCTATGTTGGCCACGAGGTCGTCTATCCGACCGGATGGCTGTTTTGTTTTATGATTGTGGGGGCTCTAAGGCCCCATCATCGAACTCAGGTAGTAGCTTTCGCTTCGGGTAGCTCTTTGTGTGGCGACTGCCGCCATACTTTTCTGCGGTGTTGAGCACTTTACTCCATCTAATTCTGAGTGTATCTTGCGCAGCTTTGAGCTTTCGCTTCTTCTTTTTCAGACTCCACGCAGTGGCGACAAGCCTCTGATGGAGATTCTTCTGCTCCAGGAGGTTGTCCGGTGTGGTATCATCCGGACTGTTATCTTCGCCGGAGACGGGTTGTTCGGTTTGATACTCCGTGTTGCCTTGGTCGGACGGTGGTTCAATGCCATGTTCTTCGTCCGCTGGCTCACCCTGCTCTATCGCTGGGTCTGTATGATCGCTGTTTCTGCCGAGGAGGGATTTGGGGCGGCGCTTACGCCGCCGCCTTGACTGCTTCTCGTGGGAACGATCTTTCGATGCGTCCTTCCGTGCCTCGTCGTTGTTTTCTTTGGGTGTGTCCACCATGTATACATCATATGATGAAGTGAGCGTCCAGTGCCTTGTGGGCAGTGGCTCCTGTTCGTCTCCTGCATCATCGTCCATACCGTCGATGTCTTCGGAGTCAAAGTCGAGCATGTCGGTCAATTCGTCGACAGTGGCTACTAAGTGGGTGGTGGGTGGGTGGCGATTTTCTTCGTCATCCACATCCCGATCCTGCTGGACATAGTTCGGCCCGGATTCTCCTGAGAAAGAGAGAGACCTTAATGAGTTCAGTATGTCGCCGAAGGGCGAGTGCTGAAAGATATCCGCGGAGGTGAACTCCATGATCGGTGCCCAGTTTGATTCGATAAGCACGGGCGCAGGCGGTTCGGAGTCCGTGGCCTGGGAAGAATCCGGCAGTTTGGCGTCGCGGCTCTCGTGAAGGGTAAGATCGATACTCGGCTCGATCGACGCTGAGAGTGCGGCCTCCGTGGAAGGGTCTATCCGCCTGTCCATGGATGGTGCAATTGGCTCCGAATTGAGGGTCAGAGCAGTCGCCGGTGCTATTTCCCAAACACTGTATGATGGTAGAGCTAAATCATGCTCACCGTGACCGTGCGGCGCACTCGGCAACGGCTCGAATCTGTCGGAGATCAAGTCTCCGCGGATGTCGGCCGTGTAGTTTAAGCTTCCAAACCTAACCAGGTGGCCAGGGGCGTAACTCTCGATCTGCTCCAGATGACCAAGCGACTCGGCCCACAGTGCGAAGCCGCCGAATACAAAGATCTGTCCGGGGAGAAAAGTCTCACCCTGGACAGCATCGCTATCGATGATCGAAGGAGCCATCAAGCCTGACGATGACGACACAGAGGAACTCTCAATGAAAGCACCAATGTCGGTGTCAAAACCGGCGGATCTCGGGTAGGGGGTCCCGAACTGTGCGTCTAGGTGGATGGTAACAGGAGACGGGGAACACGATGTTTTTACCCAGGTTCGGGCCCTCTCGATGGAGGTAAAACCCTACTCCTGCTTGATTGATCTTGATGATATGAGTATTACAAGAGTTGATCTACCACAAGATCATAGAGGCTAAACCCTAGAAGCTAGCCTATGGTATGATTGTTGTTCGTCCTACGGACTAAACCCTCCGGTTTATATAGACACCGGAGGGGGCTAGGGTTACACAGAGTCGGTTACAAGGAAGGAGATCTACATATCCGTATTGCCAAGCTTGCCTTCCACGCCAAGGAGAGTCCCAACCGGACACGGGACGAAGTCTTCAATCTTGTATCTTCATAGTCCAACAGTCCGGCCAAAAGATATAGTCCGGCTGTCCGGATACCCCCTAATCCAGGACTCCCTCAGCATGCCTAGAGGACGGCAAAGGCTTTGCCGTTAGCTAGCAGACAACAACATATCCGGTTGAACAAACTACGACAAAGGGCTCTTTGCTGTCTGTTGGCGGATGGCAAAGATGCAAAGGTCTTTGTTGTCTGCCAGCAGGTGGCAAAGGGCCTGGACGGCACACGTGGCAGCTTAGGTTCGTTGAGGGGTTAATGGCATGCTTTGTCGTCTGCTAGCAGACGGCAAAGTACCCAAATAGGCCATCCCAGTGCAGCCCAGGTTGCACTGGTAGCTGACATGTGGCAGCTTTGCCGTCTGCTAGCTGAGGGCAAAGCTCTTTGCCATCTGCTAGCTGATGGCAAAGTGCCTGTATAGCCCCTATTTTTTGTTTTTTCTTAAATTCAATTAATTTCACAGAATTTCATAGATATATATAAACATTTGAAAATACTTTCAACAGGCATACCAACGCATATACATACCAAATCATATCCCTGCCATATGGATATGATCATACCAAATAGTGTAGACAATTAATTTATGCCAATTAAAGCTGCTTCATCACATGTTCGTATGGATTTCCTAAGATGCATGATTTTTTTACCATCCTTTGGTTTTATTCATTGCACAAGGGGAACTATGTATAGTTCCTACTTCCTCTGCCCAGGTTTATTAGGTCCTCTCATATTTTGAGTTAAACTTTGACCATCTACATATAATTAATATATGAGGTATATGTTACAAAAAGTATACCATTTGATTTGTATTCAAAAGAGGTTTCACATTGTATAATTTTTGTGACATATTTCATGTTTAATTAACTCAGTAATTCAAATTATGGTTAAAGTCGGGCCCAAAATAGGAGTCGGCCTAATAGTATGTAGCAATTCCTACTAACATCAATCATGACAGTCCTTGTTATTTATTGTAGCTATGGCTTTGATTTGCATGCAACATCAACCAAATACATGTTCCCGAATATTCATGACCTCTAATTGGCCACATACACAACCACTCCAATTTAATTCAATTTTAGCCTTCGGGCCAGCTTGACAAATGGAGTCGCTCATGTTACTCTCTTCTACGTGCATCTTACATATCGTTATTGCTTAAGGTCATTTATATCAATTTGACTGAATATTTTCTAGCAATACACATGAAATTAATTTGCCCACAAAATAGTCGGTATAGAGGCCTAGGAGCCTCTACGATGCTATGGTTGCCCCGCGAAATCATCTACAAATCTCTCTAAATGGCTCCAAAATGAGCAAAAACCTCTAGAAATCATATCTCCCGGCTGAAAAATTGCCCATATTGTTGTGATTGCCTGCTATGGCATCGCTATAGCTGCTGGGAAGGCCGGCATGAAATCATTTCTCCCACAATTTAATCTCTGGTAATACACTGAGAGATTGTATGGTGGGGAGCTTACTAGGAACTGATTCAACTATTGGGAAATACATCGAGAATTTCTTCCACACAGTGATGTTCTGGGGGTGAAAATCCAACTAGAGGAGAATGTTAGTTAATGGGCATGGATGTGTGATCACCCTAGAAAAACATTTGTAGATGCTAAGTTGTGTACGGTCGTAATTTGAAAAGGGTTGTGTACTTCTCGGAGTATCTACTATCACTCCTCAAATACCACTTACATGAACTGACCATACTCATATACCATTTTAAGATATTTCATCAATAATTACTGGACAAACTCTCTTTAACATCATATATTCCCCAAGAAAATCCCTTCAAAACACTATTCCAACAAATTCATGAACTCGAAGACGTTAAAACCCACCGTCGACGAGTTTAGCGTCAACCAGTGTGGTGTCGTCGGTGGACACTACTACAGAAAAACACACATTACTCACGCATAGACCTAAATTCCGTATGCACCTCTCTGTTGCCAATGTTTGGGAAACAACATCGAAAACAGTCTAAGTGATGCCGACCCATGGAACCTGGAGACACTATAGGAATCAGGAACTTTGCCGTATGCCTTGGTTGAAGGCAAAGGCCTTTGCTGTCGGCCAGCAGACAGCAACACATCCGGCTGAACGAACTATGGCAAAGGGCTCTTTGCTGTCTGCTGGCGGATGGCAAAGATGCAAAGGTCTTTGTCGTCTGCCAGCAGACGGCAAAGGGACTGGAGGGCACACGTGGCAGCTAAGGTCCGTTGAGGGGTTAATGGCATGCTTTGCCATCTGCTAGCAGACGGCAAAGTATCCAAATAGGCCAGCGTAGTGCAGCCCAGGTTGCGCGGGTAGCTGACATGTGGCAGCTTTGCCGTCCACTGACTGAGTGCTAAGCTCTTTGCCGTCTGCTAGCTGATGGCAAAGTGCCTGTATAGGCCCTGTTTTTTTTGTTTTTTCTTAAGTTCAATTAATTTCACAGAATTTCATAGATATATATATAAACATTTGAAAATACTTTCAAGAAGCATACCAACACATATACATACCAAATCATATCCCTGCCATATGGATATGATCATCCAACACATATACATACCGAATCAAAAGTCCATATGCAACATATATAGCTAGCTAGCCAGCATATCCAACAACAAGCATACCATGGTTTCATCCATACATACATATATAGGTAGCAAGTTTCACATTGTTCATTCTACAAAATCAAAACAAAAAGGAAGCACAAGGAGAAGACACTAGTAGAAAACAGGGCTTTGGTCCAGCCGGGTCAGCCCATTAGTCCCGGTTCAGTCCAGAACCGGGACCAATGTGGGTATTGGTCCCGGTTCGTGAGCCCAGGGGGCCGGCCGGGCCACGTGGGCCATTGGTCCCGGTTCATCTGGACCTTTTGGTCCCAGTTGGTGGGACGAACCGGGACCAATGGGCTTCACTCCTGGCCCACCACCATTGGTCCCGGCTGGTGGCTTGAACCGGAACCAAAGGCTCCGCTTTAGTCCCGGCTCATGTCACCAACCGGGACCAATGAGGTGCCTATATATACCCCTCGCTCGCGAGCAGAGCACCCCAGTGCTCTGTTTTTCTCTGGTCGAGGGGGAGAGGGCTTGGTGGTGCTCTAGCTCACCTCCTATGCACACAAGGTGTTCGATGGAATGCCCGAGCCACACTACTTCAGCTTTCTCCTCTCCAAGCTCGACCTCCAAGCTCCATTTTCCATAATATTTGTCTAGGTTTAGCGGTCCGTCACGCCCCGTCCCCGTCTTCACCGCCGTCGATCACCCGCACCGAGCTCATCGCCGGCACCACCGTGGTGAGCCTCTTGTTCTTATCTTCTTTCTGAAAGGAAAAATAATCTTACTTGTATGTTTACATAGATACTTTTATTATTTTCTTACTTTTATTATTGCATCCTATAAAGTGCGATGGTCTTGGTATCCGCCCCGTCGGCCCTCGTCCTGTCTATGATTCGGATGTGGTATATATATTATCTTTATAACTATTGGTTCATTTATTGTTTATGAAAATTATGCCGACCAACGTGACATAGATTTTATTTATCTAGGATGTATGTGAATCGGAAATGCCAACCGACCCTATTGTCGAGAGGTTAAATTTAGTTGAAGAAGAAAACAATTTGTTGAAGGAAAAAAATAAAAAAATTGAGGAGGAGAAGATGATATTGGAGTTGCATGTTGCGGATGTCGTCGATGATCACAAGATCAAGATGGATGCAATGCGCTTGAAGATTAGAAAGATTAGAAAATATGCCATTCATACCGAGGCTTGGTATCATTATGCCGTTGGATCAATTGTTACCTTGGTTGCGATTATGATCGCATTTGTTTTCGCATTGAAATGTTTTACATAGTTTCAATGTATGGTTTAATTAATTAGATGCTCTGGAGAGCTATATGTTGTTAGATGAGAACTATGTATGCACTTTGGTTTTAATGTGATGATGAACTTCTATTAATTTGGACACTTAATTATATATAATGCACGCAGATGAACCGACAATGGATGTACGGTGACAGACACACCTGCGAGTACATTAAGGGCGTGCATGAGTTTCTCGATGCGGCTGAGGCAAACAAGCAGAATGGTTTTATGTGTTGTCCATGCACTGAATGTGGGAATACGAGGTCTTACTCTAACCGGAAAATCCTTCACTCCCACCTGCTTTACAAGGGTTTCATGCCACACTATTATGTTTGGGCGAGGCACGGAGAAATAGGGGTTATGATGGAAGACAGCAAAGAACAAGAGTACGATGACAACTATGTGCCCCCTGAATACGGTGATGCTGCAACGGGGGGAGCTGGTGAAGATCAAGAGGAACCAGACGATGTGCCAATGATGCTGCAATGGGTGAAGCTGCTGAAGATCAAGAGGAACCAGACGATGTGCCCGATGATGATGATCTCTGCCGGGTCATTGTCGATGCAAGGACGCAATGCGAAAGTCAAAAGGAGAAGCTGAAGTTCGATCGCATGTTAGAGGATCACAAAAAAGGGTTATACCCCAATTGCGAAGATGGCAACACAAAACTTGGTACCGTACTGGAATTGCTGAAGTGGAAGGCAGAGAATGCTGTGGCTGACAAAGGATTTGAGAAGCTACTGAAAATATATAAGAAGAAGCTTCCAAAGGATAATGAATTGCCCGACAGTACATACGCAGCAAAGAAGGTCGTATGCCCTCTAGGATTGGAGGTGGAGAAGATACATGCATGCCCTAATGACTGCATCCTCTACCGCGGTGCATACAAGGATCTGAACGCATGCCCGGTATGCGGCGCATTGCGGTATAAGATCAGACGAGATGACCCTGGTGATGTTGACGGCGAGCCCCCCAGGAAGAGGGTTCCTGCGAAGTTGATGTGGTATGCTCCTATAATACCACAGTTTAAACGTCTGTTCAGAAACGAAGAGCATGCCAAGTTGATGCGATGGCATAGTGAGAACCGAAAGAAAGATGGGAAGTTGAGAGCACCCGCTGACGGGTCGTAGTGGAGAAAAATTGAGAGAAAGTACTGGGATGAGTTTGCAAAGGACCCAAGGAATGTATGATTTTGTTTAAGCGCGGATGGCATTAATCCTTTCCAGGAGCAGAGTAGCAATCACAACACCTGGCCCGTGACTCTATGTATGTATAACCTTCCTCCTTGGATGTGCATGAAGCGGAAGTTCATTATGATGCCAGTTCTCATCCAAGGCCCTAAGCAAGCCGACAACGAAATTGATGTGTACCTAAGGTCATTAGTTGAAGAACTTTTACAGCTGTGGAATGGAAATGGTGTACGTACGTGGGATGAGCACAGACAGGAGGAATTTAACCTTAAGGCGTTGCTGTTCGTGACCATCAACGATTGGCCCGCTCTCAGTAACCTTTCAGGACAGACAAACAAAGGATACCACGCATGCACGCACTGTTTAGATGACACTAAAAGTATATACCTGGACAAATGCAGGAAGAATGTGTACCTGGGCCATCGTCGATTTCTTCCGACCAACCATCAATGTCGAAAGAAAGGCAAGCATTTCAAAGGCGAGGCAGATCACCGGAAGAAGCCCGCCATGCGTACCGGTGATCACGTACTTGCTATGGTCAATGATTTACACTACGTAATCTTTGGAAAGGGTCCCGGTGAACTAGATGTTCCGAATGACGTTGAGGGACACGCACCCATGTGGAAGAAGAAATCTATATTTTGGCACCTACCCTACTGGAAAGACCTAGAGGTCCGCTCTTCAATCGACGTGATGCACGTGACGAAGAACCTTTGCGTGAACCTGCTAGGCTTCTTGGGCATGTATGGGAAGACAAAAGATACACCTGAGGCACGGGAGGACCTGCAATGTTTGCACGAAAAAGACGGCATGCCTCCGAAGCAGTATAAAGGTCCAGCCAGCTACGCTCTTACGAAAGAAGAGAAAGAAATCTTCTTTGAATGCCTTCTCAGTATGAAGGTCACGACTGGCTTCTCGTCGAATATAAAGGGAATAATAAATATGCCAGAGAAAAAGTTTCAGAACCTAAAGTCTCATGACTGCCACATGATTATGACGCAATTGCTTCCGGTTGCATTGAGGGGGCTTCTACCGGAAAACGTCCGATTAGCCATTGTGAAGCTATGTGCATTCCTCAATGCAATCTCTCAGAAGGTGATCGATCTAGAAATCGTACCAAGGCTAAGGAGTGATGTGGCGCAATGTCTTGTCAGTTTCGAGCTGGTGTTCCCACCATCCTTCTTCAATATCATGACGCACGTCCTAGTTCATCTAGTCGACGAGATTGTCATCCTGGGGCCCGTATTTCTACACAATATGTTCCCCTTTGAGAGGTTCATGGGAGTCCTAAAGAAATATGTCTGTAACCGCGCTAGGCCAGAAGGAAGCATCTCCATGGGCCATCAAACAGAGGATGTTATCGGGTTTTGTGTTGACTTCATTCCTGGCCTTAAGAAGATAGGTCTCCCTAAATCACGGTATGAGGGGAGACTGACTGGAAAAGGCACTCTTGGAAGAGACCAAATGCAGGACGGATATTTGTCTCAAGCACACTACACAGTTCTACAGAACTCTACCTTGGTGACCCCGTATGTCGATGAACACAAGAACAGTCTGCGCTCCAAACACCCGGAGCAGTGCGACGACTGGATTACATGTGAACACATCAGGACTTTCAGCAGTTGGTTGGAAACACGTCTCAGAGGTGACAACACTCTTTGTGATGAGTTGTACTTGTTGTCCAGGGGACCATCTTTGACTGTATTGACTTACAAAGGATACGAGATAAATGGGAATACATTTTACACGATCGCCCAAGATCAAAAGAGCACCAACCAAAACAGCGGTGTCCGCTTTGATGCAGCAACCGAGAGCGGAAAGGACACATATTATGGTTACATAGTGGACATATGGGAACTTGACTACGGACCAGATTTTAAGGTCCCTTTGTTTAAGTGCAAATGGGTCAATCTGTTAGGCGGCGGGGTACAGGTAGACCCACAGTACGGAATGACAACAGTGGATCTGAAAAATCTTGGGTATACTGATGAACCGTTCGTCCTAGCCAATGATGTGGCACAGGTTATCTATGTGAAGGACATGTCTACCAAACCGAGAAAAAGAAAAGATAAGGAAGCGAATACATCATACGATGATCCAAAGCGCCACATAGTTCTTTCAGGAAAAAGGGACATCCTGGGAGTGGACGGCAAGACAGACATGTCTGAAGATTATGAAAAGTTCCATGAAATTCCTCCCTTTAATGTCAAGGCTGGCCCAAGCATCCTGATAAACAATGAAGATTATCCATGGTTACGGCGCAATAAGCAAATGACACAAGCGAAGAAAAAGTGAAGACTTTCTCCCGCAACTATTATGATGATACCATGCCAAGTTTATAACACACGAACATGCTACCATTGTCCGTTTTGTACATGCACATGCTATGTGGATGAAATTATGATACCATGCCAACTTTCAACTTTTTCAGAGTTCATTTGAAATGCTTTCATGTCTTATGGTTCGGCCCTCGTAATACCTTGACCATTAGTCCCTGGCCCATGCCAACTTTCAACTTTCAACTTTCTAAAACTAATGGCACTAACAGAAAGTTTATAATTTTTCTCCTCGCCCCTGGCCCATGACCATTAGTCCCGGTTTGTGCCACAAACCGGGACTAAAGGGTTGGTCCTCGTTGCGGGCAGTGTTTAGTCCCACCTCGCCAACCGAAGGGGGCTCACACCGGTTTATAAGTCCTTCCCTCTCTGCCTTGTTGAGCTCCTCTCAAAGTGAAAATAGATGCCCTAATAGGGAAAAGTTTAACCTAATTCATAGTGAATTTCTCTGAAATTCATAGAAATTTACTAGGAATTTAGGTTGAATTTTCTCTATAAGCGCATCTATTCTCATTTTTTAGTAAGTTAATCACAAACTTGTGATTCAAACAATTTTCAAAGAATTCAAATTTTAACTATTCAAATTTGAAAACTAATGGCACTAACAGAAAGTTTATAATTTTTCTAAAACTACTGGCACTAACAGAAAGTTTATCATTTTGCTAACCTAAAAGCAAAGAGAATTAAAAATTAAAGCAAAAAACAAAAGAAAATAAATAATGCAAAAAACAAATAAAAAAAACAGGAAAAAAACTATTTTTATAGTAAAGTTAATCACAAAATAAAATAAATAAAGCAACAAAGAAAACAAAAAAACTAAACATGTGTTTTCAAATTTGAAAACTAATGGCATTAACAAAAAGTTTATAATTTTTCTAAAACTAAAAGCATAAAGAATTAAAAAATAAAGAAAAAAACAAAAGAAAATAAATAAAGCAACAAAAAAACAAAAAAATGCCACCTACTGGGCCCCCACGACTTGAATACGACTAGAAACCTATCCAGGGGCCAGGATTCAGGCCCGCAGGATGCCCAGTAGGCCCACAGGCATAGCAGTGACAATTAGGCCTGTAAGCCTGCAATGGAGAGGAGCTCGAGAGGGGTGCGGCAGTGGGGCTTATAAACCACTGCGCATCCCTCTCAACTAGCAAGGTGGGACTAAACTTTCGACGCAGTAGCTGCACAAGGCCTTTGGTCCCGGTTGGTGGCACCAACCGAGACCAAAGGCTGCCGCTTCCCGCCCTTTGGGCTGCTGAAAAGAGGCCTTTGGTCTCGGTTGGTGGCACCAACCGGGACTAATGCCCACCTTTAGTCCCGGTTGTTGCCACGAACTGGGACTAAAGGCTCTGCTATATAAGTCCACACTTAGGAAATTTTCGCCAACTGCTCCATTCCCCATCGCCGACGCCGCTAGGCTGCTCGTCCTCCTCGCCGCCGTCGCCGCGCTCTGCCCCATCCCCGCGTGCTTGCCGTCGCTGCGCCCTGCCCCGTCACCGCGCCCTGTCACTTTCGTCGTCGTCGCGCACTCCTGCCCGTCACCGGCCGCCCTGCCCCGAGCTCGCTGCCGTCCGCCCTGCCCTGAGCCCCGCCTCCTCGTCCCCATCGCCGTGTGCCGCCCCGAGCCCGCGGCCATCCCGTCGCCGTGTGCCACCCCGAGCCCGTCGTCCCATCACCGCGTGCCGCCCGCGCACGCCGTCCCCGTGGCCGGCATCCCCGAGCCCGCCGTCCTCCTTCCCGTCGTTGGCCTCCTCTCCCCGTCACCGCCCGCCCCCTGTGAGCTCCCCCCTTTCCCATCCCCGTCACCGACGACGCCACCCATTGCAGCCGCTGCTCTCTGTTTATGGATATGGCTATATATGCATGTATTTTCTCTGTGTATATATGTTCATATATGCAAAAGTTACATTTTTAGAAAATCATCTATATATGTTCATATATGGAAAAGTTCTATATGAATGTGGCTATATGTATGTTCATGGAAAATAATTTTGCTCGATGATCTTTTTGTTCACGATGTTCATATAATTTTTTTCATGTATGTATAAATGTCGATATGAATTGTACCTATGATGTTTTTTTATTCATAGATGAATATGTATGTGGCTATGTATGTGTATGTGTCTATGTGAATATGCAAAGAAGATGAGATGGAGAAGATGATATATTTTCTTATTCGTGGGTGTGTCGAGAGGGTCATCGATAACTTTAGTGAATTTTAGGTTATTTTCATTTTAGGTCATTTTAGGTCGTGGGTGTGTCGAGAGGGCGGCCAAGGGGTCGAGGTTCGTCGAACATGAGAGGGGGGATGATAGATGATGATGAGGGGGGAGGGGGGACGTCAGACATTCATGAGAGAGGCGGGGAAGAAGGGGAAGAAGAGGGAGAAGAAGAGGGGGTCGAGAGGGGGTCTAGGGTCGCCGAGGGGTCGAGGGTCGTCGAACATGAGAGGAAGAAGAGGATAAAAAAAGAAGAGGAATAAGAAAAAAAGAGGAGAAGAAAGAATAGAGGAGAAGATCTCCTCTATTCTTTCTTCTCCTCTTTTTTTTCTTCTTCTTCCTCTTTTTTTATCGGGAACGAGGGTCGTCGAGGGTCGCCGAGCGGTAGAGGAAGAAGAGGATAAAAACGAAGAGGAAGAAAAAAAGAGAGGGGTCGACGGTCGCCTAGGGGTTGAGGGTCGAGAGGGGGTCTAGGGTCGCCGAGAGGGGAGAGGAAGACAAGGAGAAATAAATAAGAAGAATAAAAAAGAAGAAAAAGAAGAGGAGAAGAAGAAAGGAATAGAGGAGAAGAAGAGAAAAATAGAATATATATATATATTCTATTTTCTCTTTTCTCCTCTATTCCTTTCTTCTTCTCCTCTTTTTTTTCTTCTTCTTCCTCTTTTTTTATCGGGAACGAGGGTCGTCGAGGGTCGCCGAGTGGTAGAGGAGAAACCCTAAATAGAAAGTATCGTCGGTGTGAGATACATGTACCGCCGGTGTCGGACACTACATCCACGTCCCACAAGTGGCGCGGGCTTCGACGCCCACGTCACTTGTGGGACGTGGATGTAGTGGCCGACACCGACGGCCACATGTATGTCACACCCACGATACTTGCTATTTAGGGTTTCCTCTACCGCTCGGCGACCCTGACCCTCGACGACCCTCGTTTCTGATAAAATAAAGAGGAAGAAGAAGAAAAAAAGAGAAGAAGAGGAAGAAGAAGAAAAAAGAGAAGAAGAAATCTAAATAGAAAGTATCGTCGGTGTGAGATACATGTGGCCGTCGGTGTCGGACACTACATCCACGTCCCACAAGTGGCGCGGGCTTCGACGCCCACGTCACTTGTGGGACGTGGATGTAGTGTCCGACACCGACGGCCACATGTATCTCACACCCATGATACTTGCTATTTAGGGTTTCCTCTACCGCTCGGTGACCCTCGACGACCCTCGTTCCCGATAAAAAAAAGAGGAAGAAGAAGAAAAAAAGAGGAGAAGAAAGAATAGAGGAGTTCTTACTCCTCTATTCTTTCTTCTCCTCTTTTTTTTTTCTTCTTCCTCTTCTTTTTTTATCCTTGAAGCGTTGTCGAGGCCACCCCAAACCCTAGAGAAGCAGCGTCGAGGCCACTAATTAATATTAGTTCTACGTTTGCCACAAATATATCCATCTGTCATGTTTGAATAATAATTGTCATGTTGTAAATATTTGTAGAAACTATGGACACCGCCCGAGACGAAGTACAAGAAGAGTTGTTGGGGGACATAATCGCACAAGGAAGTGATGCCGTCTGCTCGTTGTTTCTCAATGACACCGATGGTCTGGAAGCAGCTGGCTATGATTATGATGGCTCCGGTGACCTAATGCCGGTGCAAGAAGGAGACCGTGAGGACGGCTCCGGTGACCCAATGCCGGTGCAAGAAGGAGACCGTGATGACGTCTCCGGTGACCGAACCGAGTCCGGCCAGGTATATATATTAGTTAAGCTTCTGTTGACTAGCTAATTGATGCATTCATTGTTTTGGTATGTACACATATTAATTAAGTCTTTGTTCTTTTTTCTAGCCCTCCGGATCGAGCACAACTTCGGTAAAGAGACGAGGCCCGAAGAAAAAGTTGAGCTCGGATGAAAAGTTTGAGATCATAGCAATCGCGCCCGAAGGCCAACCGATTGAACCCCTCCGGACAAAGAGCGCATTTGTTGCTCAGTGCGGGGTTTTGGTTAGGGACAAGATCCCGATCAGCATCCAGCAATGGTTAAAGCCGGCTACAGAAGACCCTGAGGTGTCTTATGTCAATGATATGTAGAAAAATGATCTTTGGACTGAGCTGAAGTCAAATTTCACCCTACCGCCAGAGGATGATCCAGAGAAGCCAGTTAACGAGCAATTAATCAAGTATTTTGCTCTTAAGAGGATGGCAGAACTATTCAAGAGGTGGAAGAAAGAGCTGAATAAGTTTGTCGAAAATAAAGAGACACCAGAATTCAAGGGCAGATATGAGAAGATCAGAGATCACTGGCCCGCATTTGTGGCCCACAAGACATCAAAAAAGAGTAAGAAGATGTCGGCGACAAACAAGCAAAATGCTGCGAAGAAGAAGCATCACCATCGCGCGGGGTCAGGTGGCTACCTCGTAGCCCGGCCTAAGTGGGCCAAGACTGAGAATGATCTGGTTGATAAAGGGATCAAACCAGAGACAATTAACTGGCCAGACCATTGCCTGACTTGGTTCTTCGGGGCTGGCGGAACCTTGGACCCTATAACAGGGAAGTGCATTTGGACGAACGATCAAATGGACATACCAGTCAGGAAGCTTCAGCAGTATATCGAAGCAGCGCAGCAAGGGACGTTCTTTCCAGACAGCGAGAACGACGAGCTCACAATGGCCCTCGAGAATCCTGAGCACCCTGGATGGACACGAGGCACGCCAGGCTCCATTCCGTGGAAGGTTGGGTTTCTGGACGCAGGCAGTTACAAATCCCATGAGAGGAGGAAAAAATTGCAGCAGACCCAAATGCAGGCGCTGCAAGCAAGGGTACAAGCGATAGAGGATCGAGAAGCAAATCGCAGCAAACGTACTGCCGAAGCTTCCCCCAAAGCTACCCCGCCATCTCAACGGAGAAGCAGCGTGGCTTCCACCGAGCTGCTTCAGGCGGAGCATGCCTTGACGGCTCCTGCCAGCTATCCCGTGGATGCTATCACAGAGTCTCGAAATTGCCACCTTATGACGCAATGGATGAATTTGAAGGTCAAGGCGGCTGTTGGCTCTGTTTATCCTACTGAACCCGGCGTAACTTTTCACTGCCAGCCGATTCCAGAAGGATATGCTAGGGTGATGGTGGATGAAATAACGGAGGGATTTGAGGACCTCCAGCTTGACCACCCTACCGGTGAAGGGGAGACTACGGTGGGGTCTGCGCTAAAGACTCCATGCCTATGGCGGAAGGAGCTCATCAACCTTCCGAACTGGACGCCTCTGCCTCCTCCTCCTCCTCCTCCGGCAAGTCAGGGCACTCCGCCTCCTCCACCGCCTCCTCCTCTGGCGAGTCAGGGCACTCCGCCTCCTCCACCGCCTCCTCCTCCGGCGAGTGACGATCAGGGCACTCGACCGGCTCCTTCTCCAGCGCGTGGCGGCACTCCGCCTCCTTCTCCGCCTGTGCCGACGCGCCAGAGCAGCCAGCCTCCTCCTTCTCCGCCTCGTCAGCAAGGGCGGAAGAGACCTGCCGCCGCTCCGGCTGCTCCGCCGCATCGTAGTCCTTCTCCTCCGCCTCGTAAGCAAGTAAAGAAGACAACCGCTCCGTCTGCTCTGCCGGCGTCTAGTAGTACAGCCAGAGGCGGGAGGAAATACAGATTTGGTCCTTCTCTGAAGATTCCAGAGAAGTTACCATACGAGAGGACCCCGGAGGAGAACACCGAGATCGCACGAGAAGAAGTGAGGAACTACTTTGAAGGGGTGAAAGCAAAGAAACATCCACCTCCAGAGGAGAAGGTAGATCCGGTGAAAGAGAAGCGCACTCTGGCTGCCCTGACAAAACCACCCATGTCTCCACCGAAAGGAAACTATGAGCGCATTATTGGAAAGGAATTTGCCGAAGCGGAGCGGTCAGGAAGTACTGTCAGTGATGAAAGGCTGAAAGAACGACGAGCTGGGAAACAAATTGCCCAGCTCGGCGAACAAGCGAAGCAATCGTGCCCCCCGCTCAAGGTGCCTAGCGACAATGTCGCTAATGATCCGAGGATGGTGCCTGGTTATAGCAATCTTGGCGATTACCTGCCCGACGATGTACATTATGATTTCATGGAGGTGCAGATACAAAGATATGAGTACAGGAAGCCTCTCATCAAATATGAAAGATCTCTATCAACGATGATGCGAAGATTGCATGATTGGTACTTGAAAATCTGCAGAGACTCTGGGGGGAGGAGTACTTTGTATGTGAAAGTTAAAAATGAGCATGACCTCGTTGGAATTGAACTGTTGCATGTTCCATTTGAGGAGTTCTTTCAGTTTTTCAATCAATTGGCCCTCGATAAAACAACGATCGCCTGCTACTGTCTGTAAGTAGTACTACTTCTGTCATTAAGTCTCTCTATATAGCTCAGCTCTTTCATTGCATGTATTTATAATCATCCTCAATATATTATGCAGATTGAGGATCGCCGAATTGAAGAAAAGACAAGTCGGTGATATTGGGTTCATTAACACATATCTCATAGATGCAACTCAGGTTAAATTTCATGCCGCAGATACTGAGGCCAACTTGCTACGATCGTTGGTAATAAATGAAAACAAAGATATAATACTCTTTCCTTACAACTTCAAGTGAGTGTTACTGTCTTGTGTGTATTCGGTTTCCCTTATATATTAGTCAAGGTTATAGTAATGTAATTGATGAGTTATGCATGCGTGTGCAGTTACCACTATATTCTCCTAGAGATTAAGATTGAGCAGGGACTAGTAACCATCTTAGACTCAAAACGAAAAGATCCCCAGGACTATGCAGACATGACTCAAATGCTCGAGAAGTAAGTTAAATCGATCATTATCCACCATATCAGCAACTTTGTTCATTTCCTGATATATCAAGTAATTGTTTTCTTTGTTTCTAGTCGTATCAAGTAATTGTTCATTCTCCAAAAAAGCTCCAGGACTCCCGAAGAAGCTGCAATTTAGACATCCGAAAGTAAGTACTATAGTAGCATGTTCTGTGCATCTCCTATTGATTCAAGCGCTAGTTTCATCAATACCATTTGGCATTCTTGCTTATCAGCTTGATTGACCTCTATTTCTTGTAAAGTGGTTGTGGCAGGAATAAGGGAATGATTTCTGTGGATACTATGTTTGCGAGTCCATCCGCCACACGACCTGTGAGCGGGGCTACACTGACGAACAATATGAAGTACGTAAATAACAACATTCACAATTTTATTTTATTACCATCATTTGTGTTGAGTTTCATTCATTCATATATATATATATATATATATATATATATGTATTGACCCCCTTCTTCAAATTAGATGTTTCGGAAGAGGGATGAATTCCTAGCACCAGCTCGCATGCGAGCAATTCAAGAGGAATTGGCGGCATTCTTTCTTGACCACGTGATCGCTGAAGACGGAGAATACTATGTGGACCATGAGTCCGTATGATTATATTTGTAAGAGATAATTATTGTATATATGTAGCCGGTAGTGTTGGATAGATATACGAGAACTTGTTGTTCGACCAATCTCTCGGAGAAGGAGAGGTGGTCGATATCACTTCTCTCTGTATGCATATATGTTCATGACGATCTTCTGTTTCCTTCGTTTGCTTACTAGCTAGCTAGCGTGTCTAGTCCTCTCTATATGTATGTATAGTATGTAGCGTCGACCAAGCACGGACATAAGAGAGGACACTTCTCTCTATTAATTATAGCTAGCTAACACAATATATGAAACACCTAAATTAACCCCCCAAAACCCCCAAACTCCCCCCTTTCAAAAAAAAACCCAAGCCACAGAAATGCTGACGCGTGGATGCCTATTGCTCCCGGTTGGTGCCACCAACCGGGACCAAAGGGTCTCCTGCCTGGGCTCCACGCACAGGCCATGTGGAGGCCCATCTGTCCCGGTTCTGGATTGAACCGGGATTAAAGGGACAGGGCATTAGTACCGACCCTTTAGTCCCGGTTCAAGAACCGGGACAAAAGGCCCTTACGAACCGGGACAACAGGCCCTTTTCCTACCAGTGAGAGTAGACTCCATCAATGCAAGCTTCCACATCTAAAGCAAATCTGCAAATTGGAAAATAAGAAAGTTAGAAGAAGAAGAAGAAGAAAGTTAGAGAAGAAGAAGAAGAAGAAGAAGAAGAAGAAGACTAGAAGAAGAAGACTAGCTAGAAGAAGAACAAGAATTTTTATTCTCTTTCGTTTTCTCCTCTCCTCTTCTTTATCTTCTTCTTCTTCTAACTAAGGTAGGTCAACTAAGCTTATTATGTCAATTTGGAAGAAAAATAAGGTAATTAGTATAGTTCATTTTTGTGCTAACCTAGGTGACGATGCCATTTTTGAGCCAATTTACGTAAGTATAGTTCATTTTTTATCTAACTTAGGTAATTATGCCATTTAGGAGGAAAATAAGCTAAGTATGCATTTGTTAAGAAAAACACTAGAGAATACTTACCCTCATCACAACAAATGTGATGAAGATCGCAACTAAGGTAACATTTGATCCAACGACATAATGATACTAAGCCTCATTATCAATGACATATTTTCTAATCTTCTTAATCTTCAAGCGCATTGCATACATCTTCAAGCGCATTGCATCCATATACTAAAGAACATTCAGTGGGATTTTGGTCTGCGTCTTCTCACCCATACCGTTTTCTACCACAACATACCTGGATGACTTGCAAATGGGACAATAGTTCAAGTCCGCATACCGAAGCCTAAATAAGGCACATCCTTTCTCAAAGGCATGTATCTTCTCATAGGGCATCTTAAGAGCACGGAGGATTTTGTCTGACTGATGTAGGTGTGCAGGTAGTATACATGGTCTTTGGGTAGAAAACATCCAAATACTGTCATTATTGCATTGTAGCATTCTCTGCCCAAGTTGAATTGAGCCTTCAGAGCCATTATTTGTGACATGCCATCCAGCTAACAAAGCTCAGTGTGCTCGTGGAGAGGATGTTTTGAAGACTCCAACATTTCATTGAAGGCCTTTGCAGATTCCTCCATCTCATCGTCCGAGTCCCGAGCATCATCAAAGTCTTGCACCATGTCTTCCATCCCGGTACCATGCTCGTCGGTGCGACGACGAAGCACCTCAGCTCTAGCATGTTGGGCAGACTCACCTTGAAATGTCCACACCGTATAACCAGGCGTAAAACGCCTCTTCTACAGGTGTTTACCCATTTCATCCTCTGTCCTCTTGTGCCAATTTTCGCACCCGGCAGAAGGGCACCAGGTTATCCTCTGGCCATTTGCAAATGCGGCTCTCACAAACCAAATAAAACCGATAAGAAAAAAAGAAGAAAATAATGCAGACAATTAATTTCTGCCAATTAAAGCTGCTTCATCACATGTTCGTATGGATTTCCTAAGATGCATGATTTTTTACCATCCCTTGGTTTTATTCATTGCACAAGGGGAACTATGTATAGTTCCTACTTCCTCTGCCCAGGTTTATTACACTAGTAGAAAAAGGTTCAAATGTGAAGCACATTAGTGCCGGTTTGAATTTGAGCCGGCACTAATGTGTACATTAGTGCTGGTTCCAACGGCTAGCCGGGCCGCTCTCATTAGTACCGGTTCGTGGCGAACCTATAGCACCAGTTCGTGCCACGAACCGATATTAATGAGAGTGGTGGCAGGATGTTGTCAGTCTGGGGCCCCTCCAGCACCTTTAGTACTGGTTCGTTTCACAAAACCGGTACTAAAGGTCGTCCTACATAAACCCTTCGTCCACCCGCCGAGCTCGCTCTGTTCTTCCCCTTTCCCCTCCCTCTCTGTTCTTCCCCTCTTCCTCTCGAGCTCATCACACATTTTGCCCAAAATTTGTCAAGATTTGAAGGTCCCCATCGATTCAAATGATCACAAAGGTTACTAACTTTGTCCTTTCATCTCTCATTGCTAGATTAGCTCTTGCAATGCTTTATATAGTGTTTAATTTGTGAGTTTAGTAATTTGGGAGGAATTATATGTGCTAGTATTGGATTTATATGCAATTTGAGGTCAAAAATAACACTTAGTTTGCATATGTAGGTGTGGTTTACTTAGTGCCTTCAAAATCTCCGCCGTAACCACCGTCGATCGCCCGCACAGTCCCGTCGCCGGCACCACCTTGTGGTGAGCCTCTTGTTCATGAAATTTTATATAAAAATTGATGTTTGTGTGATTTGGATATATAGTTACTCGTATAATTATCTTACCCGTACGTTGTTTGTTATACATAGTGCCATGGTTTTGATATCCATCCCCGTCGGCCCTCGTCCTTGTTATGATTCGGATGTGGTATATATTCTCTTTTAAAACTAGTTGCATTTCGTGTTTATGACAAATTATGCCCATCAAGTTGACATAGATATTTTTTCTAGGAGGTATGTGAACCGGAAATTCCAACCGACCCTATTGTCGAGAGGTTAAATTTAGTTGAAAGAGAAAACGAGTACTTGAAAGAAAAATTGAAAAGAATTGAGGGGGAGAAGATGGAATTGGAGTTGCATGTTGCCGATGTCGTCGATGATCACAAGATCAAGATGGAGAAAATGCGCTTGAAGATTAGAAAGATTAGAAAATATGCCATAGGTAGTGAGGCTTGGTATCATTATGTTGTTGGATCAATTGTTACCTTAGTTGCGATCTTGATCGCATTTGTTGTTGCATTTAAATGCTTTAGCTAGAGAGTTATTTGTTTGTTGCATTTAAGTGTTGTATGAACTTGCATTAATTTGGTGTTTTTGGTGCTGTGTATTGAAGATGAGCCGACAATGGATGTACGATGATCGATGCTCTCTCGAGTTCATTAATGGCGTGCAAACTTTTCTGCTTGCGGCTGAGGCAAACAAGCGGGCGGATGGTTTTATGCCTTGTCCATGTGCTATCTGTAAGAATGGTCAAAATTACTCTAAGTCAAGAACCATTCATGTCCACCTGTTTAAGTCCGGTTTCGTGCCCCACTATAATGTTTGGACCAAGCACGGAGAAAGAGGGGTTATGATAGAAGACAATGAAGAAGAAGAGGACGATGACAGCTATCTTGGCCAAGGGTTCCCTAAATACGATGATACAACAATGGGGGAAGAAGCTGAGCCGGTAATGCAGGAAGAAGCTGAGTCGGCAATGCGGGAAGAAGCTAAAGAAGAGGCATCAGATGAGCCCGTTGATGATCTAGGTCGGGCCATTGCCGATGCAAAGAGAAACTGCGCAAGTGATTTGGAGAAGAAGAAGTTACAGCGCATGTTAGAGGATCACAAAAAATTGTTGTACTCGAATTGCGTAGGTGACAAGAAAGAGCTGGGCACCACACTGGAATTGCTGCAATGGAAGGAATGGAATGGTGTATCTGACAAGGGATTTCGAAAGTTGCTGGTAATGATAAAGGATATGCTTCCAAAGGACAACGAATTGCCCGAGAGTACGTACGAAGCAAAGAAGGCTGTCTGCCCTCTAGGGTTAGAGGTGCAGAAGATACATGCATGCCCTAATGATTGCATCCTCTACCGTGATGAGTACGAGGATTTGAACGCTTGCCTGGTATGCGGTGCATTGCGCTATAAGATCAGCCGCGATGACCCTGGTGATGTCGAGGGCGAGCGCCCCAGGAAGAAGATTCCTGCCAAGGTGATGTGGTATGCTCCTATAATACCACGGTTGAAACGTTTGTTCCAAAACAAAGAGCATGCCAAGGCGATGCGATGGCACAGAGAAGACCGTAAGAAAGACGGAAAGTTGAGAGTACCCGCTGACGGGTCGCAGTGGAGAAAAATTGAAAGAAAGTACGGGAAGGAGTTTGCAGATGACGCAAGGAGCGTATGGTTTGGTCTAAGCGCAGATGGCATTAATCCTTTTGGGGAGCAGAGCAGCAACCATAGCACCTGGCCTGTGACTCTATGTTTGTATAACCTTCCTCCTTGGTTGTGCATGAAGCGGAAGTTCATTATGATGCCAGTGCTCATCCAAGGCCCTAAGCAACCCGGCAACGACATTGATGTGTACCTAAGGCCATTAGTTGAAGAACTCTTACAACTGTGGAATGGAACAGGTGTACGTGCGTGGGATGAGCACATGGGGGAAGAATTTGACCTAAAGGCGTTGCTGTTCGTGACCATCAATGATTGGCCTGCTCTCAGTAACCTTTCAGGACAGACAAACAAGGGATACCGCGCATGCACGCACTGTTTGGACGATACCGACAGTATATATTTGGCTAATTGTAAGAAGAATGTGTACCTGGGACATCGTCGATTTCTTCCGAGCAGGCATCCCGTAAGAAAGAAAGGCAAGCATTTCAAAGGTGAGGCGGATCACCGGACGAAGCCTCGCCACCGTACTGGTGCTGATGTACATGATATGGTCAAGGATTTGAAGGTGGTCTTTGGAAAGGGTCCTGGTGGACAACCTGTTCCGAATGACGCTGACGGACGCGCACCCATGTGGAAGAAGAAATCTATATTTTGGGACCTGCCCTATTGGAAAGACCTAGAGGTCCGCTCCGCAATCGACGTGATGCACGTGACGAAGAATCTTTGTGTGACCCTGCTTGGCTTCTTGGGCGTGTATGGGAAGACAAAAGATACACCTGAGGCACGGGAGGACCAGCAACGTATGCACGGAAAAGACGGCATACATCAGGGTCATGCAAGCTACGCTCTTACCAAAGAAGAGAAGGAAATCTTCTTTGAATGCCTGCTCAGTATTAAGGTACCGTCTGGCTTCTCGTCGAATATAAAGGGAATAATAAACATGGCAGAGAAAAAGTTCCAGAACCTAAAGTCTCATGACTGCCACGTGATTATGACGCAACTGCTTCCGGTTGCATTGAGGGGGCTTCTACCGAAAACGTTCGATTAGCCATTGTGAAGCTATGTGCATTTCTCAATGCAATCTCTCAGAAGGTAATCAATCCAGAAATCATACCAAGGTTAGAGAATGATTTGGTGCAATGTCTTGTCAGTTTCGAGTTGGTGTTCCCACCATCCTTCTTCAACATCATGACGCACGTCCTAGTTCACCTATGCGAAGAGATTAACATTTTGGGTCCTGTATTTCTACACAATATGTTCCCCTTTGAGAGGTTCATGGGAGTCTTAAAGAAATATGTTCATAACCGTGCTAGGCCATAAGGAAGCATCTCCAAGGGCTATGAAAATGAGGAGGTCATTGAGTTTTGTATTGACTTTATTCCTGACCTTAAGCCGATTGGTGTTCCTGAATCGCGACATAAGGGCGGACTGGATGGAAAAGGAATGCTAGGAGGGGAACAAATAATATGTATGGACGGACACTCTCTCACTGAAGCACACTACACAGTTCTACAGAATTCCGCCTTGGTAGCTCCGTATATGGATGAACACAAGAATTTGCTACGCTCCAAACACCCAGAGCGGTCTGATGACTGGATTACACGTGAACAAACCAGGAGTTTCGCCAGCTGGTTGCAGACACGTACCATGCATGACACCTCTATTGAAGATGACTTGTACTTGTTGTCCCAGTTACCATCTTCGAATAGAATGACTTTCAAAGGGTACGAGATAAATGGTAATACATTTTACACGATCGCCCAAGATAAGAAGAGCACCAACAAAAACAGTGGTGTCTGCTTTGATGCAGAAACCAAGACGGGAAAGGAAACATATTATGGTTATATACAGGACATATGGGAACTTGACTATCGACGTGGTTTGAAGGTCCCTTTGTTTCGGTGCAAATGGGTCAATATGACACGAGGCGGGGTAACGGAAGACCCGCAGTACGGAATGACAACACTGGATCTCAACAATCTTGCCTATGCAGACGAACCATTCGTCCTAGCCAATGATGTGGCACAGATTTTCTATGTGAAGGACATGTCTACCAAGCCGAGAAAATGAAAAGATAAGGAAGCGAATGCATCGTACGATGAGCCAAAGCGGCACATAGTTCTTTCTGGGAAGAGAAACATCGTGGGAGTGGATGACAAGACAGACATGTCAGAAGATTATGAAAAGTTTGATGAAATTGCTCCATTCACAATGAATATTGACCCGGGCATCCCGTTAAATGATGAAGATTTTCCATGGTTACGGCGCAAAGGGACACACACGAAGAAAAAGTTTCACACCCAAAGATCTGGGATATGATCGGCTTCACTATCATCACTTTCTTCTGTGTTTCACACCCAGGAGGGAATCTCTGTAACAGTTAGGGTAGTTATGTGTTTTGGCATTTGAAACGCAAAGAAATTTTATGTGCAAACAAATTCTTTCATGCCTTTACTGATTTTTAAAGTTAAGTTATTCACAAACTAGTGATTCACACTAATTTCAAATAATTCAAAATTTAAACTATTCAAATTTGAAAACTACGGGCACTAACAGAAAGTTTGTAATTTTTTGTACCTAAAGCAAAAATATTCACAAAGAAACTCTAAATACACAAAAAAACAACTCAAAAATAAATAAAGCAAAAAAATAAATAAAGAAAAAAAATAAAAAATAAAGCCCGCCTACTGGGCCAGAGCGGCCTGCATACGACTAGAAACCCAACCTGTTGTTGGGCCAGGATGCAGACCCGCAAAGGCCTAGTAGGCCCACAGGGCAGCACAGAACATGTAGGCCCAGTAGGCCTGCCTTGTAGAGGAGCTCGAGAGAGCTACCGCACGGGGGGTTATAAACCAGTGCGGACGCCCCTCGGCTAGCAAGGTGGGACTAAACTTGCCGCACCGCACCTGCGCCAGCGCACCCCCTTTAGTACCGGGTCGTGGCACTAACCGGTACTAAAGGGGGGCCTTTAGTACCGGTTGGAGGGACCACCCGGTAATAAAGGGTGTGCGCTTCCCGCCGCTTGGCCTGGCCAAAACAGGCCTTTAGTACCGGTTGGTGGCTCCAACCGGTACTAAAGGTTCATCCTATATAACTAAACACTTCAAAAATTTCAGTTTCTCATCTGCTTCTTCTCCTCTGCCCCGTCGCCCACCGCCCCCATCTCCATATCCCTCTCGTCGTCGCCCCCGTCGCCGCCCCCGTCTCCATATCCCTCTCGTCGCCGCCCCGTCCCCGTCGTCGCCGCCCCGTCGTCCCCGTCGTCACCGCCGCCCCATCCCGGCCCGTCCCGCGTCGTCCCCGTCGTCGCCGCCCCGTCCCCGTCGTCTCTGCACCGTCCCCGTCGTTGCCGCACCGTCCCCGTCGTCGCCGCCCGTCGCCATCCCTGTCGCCGCCCCCCGTCGCCTCTCGCCTCGTCGGTGAGCGCACACACACACACATACATTTTTTTAGTTTTTTAGTTATAGAAATAGTTAGAAAAAAGTTAGAAATTTTTCTTTTTTAGTTATAGAAATAGTTACTTATATAGCATTGTTAGAAATGTTAGAATTGTTAGAAAATTTTCTGTTTTTTAGTTATAGAAATAGTTATAAAAAAGTTAGAATTGTTAGAAATTTTTCTGTTTTTTAGTTATAGAAATACTTAGAAAAAAGTTAGAAATTTTTCTTTTTTTTAGTTATAGAAATACTAGAAATGTTATACAAATGTTAGTTATATATATAGAAATGTTATAATTTTTTCTGTTTTTTAGTCATAAAAATATTAGAAATGTTATAGAAATGTTAGTTATATATCATTGTTAGAAATGTTATAGAAATGTTAGTTATATAGAAATGTTAGAAATTTTAGTTATCAAAATCCAATCATTAAAAAATGTTACTTTTTGCGAGCATATAGCTAGTATTTATTCTCGACGATGCCCGGCCCGCATCCTCGCCGTCGACCCGTCCGCGACGACGTCCGGCTGACCCATGTCCGGGACTGGGCTCCGCCGGGCTGGCACTGGGAGGTGCTGCCTGGAGGGGCGCGCCTCTTGATGAGGAACCAGGCCCCGGGTCCCGTCGTCGACCCTGATCTCGTTTGGTGGTGTTCGCGTGGGCCAGTTTCGGTGCGGAGGGAGCCGGCCCTACCGAAGGTGGTACGTCGCCGTGTCAGGGAGGAGGACGAGCACGTCCATCGCTACATGGTTGCGTTAGAGGGCGGCAGGTTCTCCAATACCTGGCAGTTTCTTCAGGGATCTCACTTCAGCTATGATCCTGTGAGGGTTCCTTCTCTTTGGGTGTCCACCGCCCGCGCCGCAGGAACCACGACTGTCCTAGATACTTCTGTAGTATTCGATCTTTATTAGCTACCTAGCCAGTGATGTATTCGATATATAATATTCGAGACGATGTATTCGAGATTATATATTATTCGAGACGATGTATTCGAGATTATATCTATTATTCGAGACGATGTATTAGAGATTATATCTATTATTCGAGACGATGTAATTTGAATACTAAATTGTTTTATATTTATTTTGGATTAGTTAAATAAAAGCTATGGCGGACAATACCGGCAGAGAGGGAGAACAGGCCCTGTTCGATATGATACGCCATCCTCGCGGGCCAGATGATGATCAGAATGAAGAAGATTATGACGGCTCCGAATTTCTAAACAACATCGGGGAGGGTGATATGATATTCGATCGCGACGACCGAATTGATGAAGTCATGAACTATGATTATGATGATGACGAAGAAAATGTTGATCTTGAAACAACAAAGACCGGCGAGGTATATATATTTATATCAGTAGGCATCTGGTGATCATCACATGTTTTAAAGGACTTGAAGATATATTAACGAATCGATCTTTCTTCTTTCAGCCATCCGGATCGAGCAAATCTTCAGGCAACAGGACGAAATGAGGCCCGAACAAAAAGTTGAAGGAGGGCGTAAAGTACAATATCGAGGCAATCAGACCTAATGACGAACCATTAGCGCCTAAGAAGATTGCGGACAAGTTCGTTCGTCAGTGCGGAGTTCTTGTGAAGGACCAACTCCCGATCTCCCTTTAAGAATGGAGAGAGCCAGCAAAGCCACGTCCAAATCTTACTTTTGTCGATGACAGACAAAAAGGTCTGCTTTGGGATACTCTCATGGAACATTTCACCCTACCAGATTGTTGGGGAACGTAGTAATTTCAAAATTTTCCTACGCACACACAAGATCATGGTGATGCATAGCAATGAGAGGGGAGAGTGTGATCTACGTACCCTTGTAGATCGACAACGGAAGCGTTTGGTTGATGTAGTCGTACGTCTCCACGGCCCGACCGATCAAGCACCGAAACTACGGCACCTCCGAGTTCTAGCACACGTTCAGCTCGATGACGATCCCCGGACTCCGATCCAGCAAAGTGTCGGGTAAGAGTTCCGTCAGCACGATGGCGTGGTGACGATCTTGATGTACTACTGTCGCAGGGCTTCGCCTAAGCACCGCTACAATATTATCGAGGACTATGGTGGCAGGGGGCGCCGCACACGGCTAAGAATATGATCACGTGGATCAACTTCTGTGTCTATGGGGTTCCCCCTGCCCCCGTATATAAAGGAGTGGAGGAGGGGAGGACCGGCCCTCTCTATGGCGCGCCTAGGGGAGTCCTACTCCCACCGGGAGTAGGATTCCCCTTTCCTAGTCCAACTAGGAGTCCTTCCATGTAGTAGGAGTAGGAAACAAGGAAGGGGCGCAGCCCCTCCCCCTAGTCCAATTCGGACTAGGCCTTGGGAGGGCACGCGGCCTGCCCTAGGCAGCCCCTCTCTCTTTCCCGTATGGCCCAATAAGGCCCAATACTTCTCCCGGCGAATTCCCGTAACTCTCCGGTACTCCGAAAAATACTCGAATCACTCGGAACCTTTCCGATGTCCGAATATAGTCGTCCAATATATCGATTTTTACGTCTCGACCATTTTGAGACTCCTCGTCATGTCCCCGATCTCATCCGGGACTCCGAACTCCTTCGGTACATCAAAACTCATAAACTCATAATATAACTGTCATTGTAACCTTAAGCGTGCGGACCCTACGGGTTCGAGAACAATGTAGACATGACCGAGACATGTCTCCGGTCAATAACCAATAGCGGAACCTGGATGCTCATATTGGCTCCTACATATTCTACGAAGATCTTTATCGGTCAGACCGCATAACAACATACGTCGTTCCCTTTGTCATCGGTATGTTACTTGCCCGAGATTCGATCGACGGTATTTCAATACCTAGTTCAATCTCGTTACCGGCAAGTCTCTTTACTCGTTCTGTAATACATCATCCCGCAACTAACTCATTAGTTGCAATACTTGCAAGGCTTAAGTGATGTGCATTACCGAGAGGGCCCAGAGATACCTCTCCGACAATCGGAGTGACAAATCCTAATCTCGAAATACGCCAACCCAACATGTACCTTTGGAGACACCTATAGAGCACCTTTATAATCACCCAGTTACGTTGTGACGTTTGGTAGCACACAAAGTGTTCCTCCGGTAAACGGGAGTTGCATAATCTCATAGTCATAGGAACATGTATAAGTCATGAAGAAAGCAATAGCAACATACTAAACGATCGGGTGCTAAGCTAATGGAATGGGTCATGTCAATCAGATCATTCACCTAATGATGTGATCCAGTTAATCAAATAACAACTCTTTGTCCATGGTTAGGAAACATAACCATCTTTGATTAACGAGCTAGTCAAGTAGAGGAATACTAGTGACACTCTGTTTGTCTATGTATTCACAGATGTATTATGTTTCCGGTTAATACAATTCTAGCATGAATAATAAACATTTATCATGATATAAGGAAATAAATAATAACTTTATTATTGCCTCTAGGGCATATTTCCCTCACAGATCATTTCACAGAAGCAGATGTGCAGAAAGTCAAGGAAGCTGCTCTTAGGAAGATGGCGGTTGCATTCAAGAACCACAAGAATCGTGAATGGGACAAGTACGTCAAGGGAGGAAGGAAGACTCCAGTATTCGAGGGAACACTAGAGAAGCAAAGTGCTCATTGGGATGATTTCGTAAAATTCAAGGATTCGGAATTAGCTAAAGAACGGTCGAGAATAAACAAGAAGAATGCCGAAAAAAGGATAAGTTCCATAAGCTGGGGCCAAGTGGCTACGTGGTGGCAATGCCTAAGTGGGATAAGTTTGAGAAAGAGATGGAGGATGCAGGTGTCACTCCGGTTACTAGGAGCTGGCCCCCCAGGTGCAGGACATGGTTCTATGCGCATGGGGGGAGTTGGACCCGAAGACAGGCCAAGTTTCGACGAAGGCATGTCTGAACGGAGCCGACGATAACCTACTTGTTGCAATAGAAGACTCTCGATCAGGGGTGTTCCAGCCCAACAGAGAGAACAACGAGCTTACGCGTGCCCTGGGAAATCCTGAACACCCGGGAAGAACACGAGGCAAGGGCGCTATTCCGTGGTATGAGGGGTTTTCAGACTGGAACGCCGACTACAGAACCCGTGCGAGAAGGAAGATTGCGGAGGATAAGAAGAGGAAGATGGAGGAGGAGCAGAGGAAGCTGGACTATGAACGCCTTCAAGGCCTAGAATCAAAGCACGCGGACTTGGCAGTCAAATTCCAGCGGCAGCAGGAGCAGATCGACTCACTTAGCCAGCAAAGGGGGTCTCAGCAGGTGCAGCGGCTAGCGGATGATCCAGCATTGGATAGCACCGCCCCATCCATGCCGAGAAGCAGCGTGGGTTCCGCCCCGGGCGACGCAATGCTGGATAGGTACCCCGTGGATGACATCATGGAGAACACTAACTGTGAGCTACACTTCAAAATGAATAAGATATCCATGAAGGTGGCGGACGCCGTTGCTTTTACAAATCCCCCCGAGGCAACCTTCCATTGCAACCCGATTCCAGCGGGCTATGCTTGTGTCTTGGTTGATGAGGTGGTGGACCCATATTCGGGGCTACAGCTTGACATTCCTGGAGGTGACGATGAGCACACATTGGGAGAGGCCATACATCATGTCATCCTATGGAGAAAGGATTGCATCGTCTTTCGAAGGCCACCGACATCGCGTCACCCGACTCCTCGTCGAAGTCCACCACCGAGTCAGCAGACTCCCGCTCCTCCAAGTCCAGCAACGCGTGAGGCCACTCCTCCTCCTCCAAGTCCGGCAAAGTGTCAGGCCACTCCTCCTCCAAGTCCGACACAGCGTCAGACGTCCACTCCTCCTGCAAGTCCGGCACAACTTCAGGCCACTCCTTCTCCAAGTCCGGCACAGCTTCAGGCCACTCCTCCTCATCCAACTCAGCCACGTCAGCCGTCTCCGCCGCCTCAACAATCGCAGAAGAGACACGCCGCAGCTATGGTGCGTAGCGGTACGAGTCGAGGTAGTACAGGAAGTACAGGCGGAGGCAAGCGATATAAATATGATCCAAGCCTCGTGCCTCTTCCGCAGAGGCCTTATGACAAGTCCGAGGAGGAAACCGCGGCCATATCGAAGGCCGAGGTGGAAGCCCATTTTGCACCGAAACCGCCACCGCCGCCAAGGGAGAAAGTGCCTGAGGAAAAGATTGACCACTTCATTCGTATGGCTCAACCACCAGCTCACAAGCCTGTTGACACAGACTATGAGCGCCACATCAGGAAATTAAATCGAGCACGTATACAGAAGGAGGCGAGCTCGAGCTCGAGCAAACAACAAGCAGCTGTCAAAAAATGCGGGAAAAGCGTTCCTCAGCAGGGAGAACAGGTGGCGCAATCGATCCCCCCGCTTGTTGTGCCAAAAACACGTGAGAGTACGCGCGCCCAATATTATTGTGGGCAAACAGTTTACGTTCCCGAGGTGGGCAATGTGGTAATAACCGACGAGCATATAGCGTAGGCTGAAATTCTCAATATCACTGACGGAAAACTCCTCGAGATCGAGCCCATGCCTGTGCTTAGAGAGGAGGAAATAAAACGGAAATATGTCCGGGGCGAACCTTTGGTCAAGCCAGACGAGATCAAGAAGCTCCCAACGAGAATGTATGAATTGCATCAATGGTACATGGACATTACCAAGAGTTCCTATCGAGAGTCCCTCATGGTGGAAGTCAAGAAGGATCATTACTACCATCAGAAATCTGTGGCCGTTGAGTATAATGAACTGTTTCAGTTATACAATCAAGACGCACTCGACAAATCTATCGTCAGTTGCTATTGTCTGTAAGTGATTTCTTTCTGTAATTTAAATCTCAAGCTAGCTGTAGTGATCCTTTTGATCAATCATTACCTGTAATTATCCTCACTATATTCTTTTCTGTGGTATTATGCAGGATGAAGATGTATGAAATGAGAAAAGGTGGACGCTATGGCATTGGGTTCATTGACCCAAACACCGTTAATGAATACACATGGAAAATAGATGCATATCATGAAAAGCATGTAGAGGACAGCATGCTAGAGTTCTTGAAGCGCCTCAAATACAATGAAGATATACTACTTCCTTACAACTTCTAGTGAGTCACACTATCTTGTACTACAAATTTTCTGTTTTTGCCTACTAGCTAGCTACATGTTTTTGCTTACATATGGCCACTTAATTAAGACATGCAAATGTGTGTGCATGCAGATTTCACTGGATCTTGTGTATCATTAAAGTTGACGCCGGAACAGTTGAACTACTGGACTCACTACTTAAAAAACAAAGTGACTACACCATCTTGTTTGGGATAGTCAACAGGTAATTTCAATCATTATTAACTATATATCTCGGCCTATTTAGTAATTCGTCATTTCCTGATATGAACTATTTAATAACCCATTTGTTCATTTTCTTTGTCGGCGGGCAGGGCTTGGGCAAGGTTCATCAGCGTCACTCCAGGCGAATGGAAAGAAAGACTGAAATGGTTTCGATCCAAGGTAAGTAATTAAGTAGTACTAGCTAGCTAGCTAGCTGCCTTCTCTTTAATTATCATGCTTGATTAATTATTATCTGATCAAATTCCATTCTCATAAAGGCCCTGAAGCAGGTGCTGGGGACTGATCTGTGTGCATACTGCGTTTGCGAGAACATTCGCATGATGACGTCCGAAAGGAGCAGATCTCAAAGACAGGAATGGGTACGTTTGTCAGAATACTATTCACAATTTTTACACCATTATCGATATGTAGTCACACAACTAATACACATGCATATTGATCTCTTTCTTAACAGTTCATAGAGGTGCGGGAGAAGCTCCTACCAACGGAGCGCGTACAAGCACTTCAAGACGAAATAGCGGGATTTTTGCTCGACCAGGTCATAGATCCGAAGGGAGAATACCATTACCCGCTACCGCCTCCATAAACCACTTCCAATTGTCATCGTGCTCCGAAGGCACCAATTAGGCTAATGCCACTGGCTCCGAAGGCAACATGTAGGAGAAATTGTATATAGCTATACATGTGTGTATGTGTGAATTAATATGGTGGTTTGTGAGACATTTGATGACATATATATATATGATCAGTTCTACTAGAAATTCTATTTATATATATGCATAACGTGTACAATGTGTAGTATCATAAAATACCGGCAAACAAAAAAAGATTAAATGGAAAACACAAAATTAAATGAAAAAGAAATCATAAACCCAAAACCCCCCAACCTTTTAATACCGGTTGGTTGCACCAACCGGTACTAAATGGCTCCCTGCCCCCGGAGCTGGCTCGTGCCACGTGGTGGCACTTTAGCGCTGATTCATGCTAAACCGGTACTAAAGGGAGGGGGGGCTTTAGTGCCCACACTTTAGTGCCGGTTACAGAACCGGCACTAAAGGGTCTTACGAACCGGTGCTATTGCCCGGTTCTGCACTACGTCCTCTCATATTTTGAGTTAAACTTTGACCATCTACATATAATTAATAAATGTGGTATATGTTACAAAAAGTATACCGTTTGATTTGTATTCAAAAGAGGTTTCACATTGTATAATTTTTGTGACATAGTTCATGTTTAATTAACTCAGTAATTCAATTTATGGTTAAAGTCGGGCCCAAAATAGGAGTCGGCCTAATAAATCCGGAAGGAGGAAGTATGTAGCAATTCCTACTACATCAATCATGACAGTCCTTGTTATTTATTGTAGCTATGGCTTTGATTTGCATGCAACATCAACCAAATACATGTTCCCAAATATTCATGACCTCTAATTGGCCACATACACAACCACTCCAAGTTAATTCAATTTTAGCCTTCGGGCCAGCTTGACAAATGGAGTCGCTCATGTTACTCTCTTCTACGTGCATCTTACATATTGTTATTGCTTAAGGTCATTTATATCAATTTGACTGGATATTTTCTAGCAATACACATGAAATTAATTTTCCCACAAAATAGTCGGTATAGAGGCCTAGGAGCCTCTACGATGCTATGGTTGCCCCGCGAAATCATCTACAAATCTCTCTAAATGGCTCCAAAATGAGCAAAAACCTCTAGAAATCATATCTCTCGGCTGAAAAATTGCCCATATTGTTGTGATTGCCTGCTATGGCATCGCTATAGCTGCTGGGAAGGCCGGCATGAAATCATTTCTCCCACAATTTAATCTCTGGTAATACACTGAGAGATTGTATGGTGGGGCGCTTACTAGGAACTGATTCAACTATTGGGAAATACATCGAGAATTTCTTCCACACAGTGATGTTCTGGGGGTGAAAATCCAACTAGAGGAGAATGTTAGTTAATGGGCATGGATGTGTGATCACCCTAGAAAAACACTTGTAGATGCTAAGTTGTGTACGGTCGTAATTTGAAAAGGGTTATGTACTTCTCGGAGTATATACTATCACTCCTCAAATACCACTTACATGAACTGACCATACTCATATACCATTTTAATATATTTCATCAACAATTACTGGACAAACTCTCTTTAACATCATATATTCCCCAAGAAAATCCCTTCAAAACACTATTCCAACAAATTCATGAACTCGCAGACGTTAAAACCCACCGTCGACGAGTTTAGCGTCAACCAGTGTGGTGTCGTCGGTGGACACTACTACAGAAAAACACACATTACTCACGCACAGACCTAAATTCCGTATGCACCTCTCTATTGCCAATGTTTGGGAAACAACATCAAAACCAGTCTAAGTGACGCCGACCCAAGGAACCTGGAGACACTACAGGAATCAGGAACTTCGCCGTATGCCTTGGTTGACGGCAAAGGCCTTTACCGTCAGCCAGCAGACAGCAACACATCCGGCTGAACAAACTATGGCAAAGGGCTCTTTGTTGTCTGCTGGCGAATGGCAAAGATGCAAAGGTCTTTATCGTCTGCCAGCAGACGGCAAAGGGCCTGGAGGGCACACGTGGCAGCTTAGGTCCGTTGAGGCGTTAATGTCATGCTTTGCCATCTGCTAGTAGAGGCAAAGTACCCAAATAGGCCAGCCCAGTGCAGCCCAGGTTGCACAGGTAGCTGACATGTGGCAGCTTTGCCGTCTGCTGGCTGAGGGCAAAGCTCTTTGTCGTCTGCTAGCTGATGGCAAAGTGCCTGTATAGCCCGTGTTTTTTTGTTTTTTCTTAAATTCAATTAATTTCACATAATTTCATAGATATATATAAACATTTGAAAATACTTTCAACAAGCATACCAACACATATACATACCAAATCATATCCCTGCCATATGGATATGATAATCCAACACATATACATACCGAATCAAAAGTCCATAAGCAACATATATAGCTAGCTAGCCAACATATCCAACAACAAGCATACCATGGTTTCATCCATACATACATATATAGGTAGCAAAATCAAAACAAAAAGGGAGCACGAGGAGAAGAGTAGACTCCATCAACGCAAGCTTCCACATCTAAAGCAAATCTGCAAATTGGAAAATAAGAAAGTTAGAAGAAGAAAGTTAGAAGAAGAAGAATAAGATTAGCTAGAAGAAGAATAAGAAGAAGAAGAAGAAGAAGAAGAAGAAGAATTTTTCTTCTCTTTCTTTTTCTCCTCTCCTCTTCTTTATCTTCTTCTTCTTCTAACTGAGGTAGGTCAAGTAAGCTTATTATGTCAATTTGGAAGAAAAATAAGGTAAGTATAGGTCATTTTGTGCTAACCTAGGTGATGATGCCATTTTTGAGCCAATTTACGTAAGTATAGCTCATCTTTTATCTAACTTAGGTAATTATGCCATTTAGGAGGAAAATAAGCTAAGTATGCATTTGTTAAGCAAAACACTGGAGAAAACTTACCCTCATCACAACAAATGCGATGAAGATCGCAACTAAGCCTCATTATCAGTGGCATATTTTCTAATCTTCTTAATCTTCAAGCGCATTGCATCCATCTTCAAGCGCATTGCATCCATATACCGAAGAACATTCACTGGGATTTTGGTCTGCGTCTTCTCACCCATACCGTTGCAAACTCCATTAAATGTTACTCATCAGCATGTATATATTCATCAGTTAATGGAGTTTGTCACTTTTATTACGTCCATGCAACCTAGACGCTAATAGGTAAAGATAGGTCCTAATCCCACCCGAGTATGTGTAGATCCGGTTCATTTTCCCATGCTTTGCTCCGGATCCGACGCAAAATTTTGGCAGCACCTCCCCGCTGTTCTCTTGATACACGTCTCGGCAATAAGCCGAGAAGATATGTATCTGATGTCGCTTCAAGCTACGTTGGTATTTTCCCAAAGAGGAAGGGATGATGCAGCACAGCGGCGATAGGTATTTCCCTCAGATACGAAACCAAGGTTATCGAACCAGTAGGAGAACCAAGCAACACAATGTAAACAGCCCCTGCACACAGATAACAAATCCTCGCAACCTGACGTGTAAAAGGGGTTGTCAGTCCCTTCCGGGTAGCGGCTTCTCAAGATAGGCAAACGGATGTGAGATAAAATTGTAGTACATCGATAGATCGAACACCAAATAAAATAAATAAAAATAAAGTGCAGCAAGGTATTTTTGTATTTTTGGTTTAATAGATCTGAAAATAAATGCAAAGGAAAAGTAGATCGCAAAGGCAAATATATGAGAAAGAGACCCAGGGGCCGTAGGTTTCACTAGTGGCTTCTCTCGAGAAAAATAGCAAACGGTGGGTGAACAAATTACTGTAGGGCAATTGATAGAACTTCAAATAATCACGACGATATCCAGGCAATGATCATTATATAGGCATCACGTCCAAGATTAGTAGACCGACTCCTGCCTGCATCTACTACTATTACTTCACAAATCGACCGCTATCCAGCATCCATCTAGTGTATTAAGTTCATGGAGAAACGGAGTAATGCAATAAGAACGATGACATGATGTAGACAAGATCTATCTATGTAGATATAGACACCGTCATTTTATCCTTAGTAGCAACGATACATATGTGTCGGTTCCCCTTCTGTCACTGGGATCAAGCACCGTAAGATCGAACCCACTACAAAGCACCTCTTCCCATTGCAAGATAAATAGATCAACTTGGCCAAACAAAACCCAAATATCGAAGAAGAAATACGAGGCTATAAGCAATCATGCGTATAAGAGATCAAAGAAACTCAAATAACTTTCATGGATATAAAAAGATAGATCTGATCATAAATTCAAAGTTCATCGATCTCAACAAACACACCGCAAAAGAGTTACATCATATGGATCTCCAAGAGACCATTGTATTGAGAATTCAGCGAGAGAGAGGAAGCCATCTAGCTACTAACTACGGACCCGAAGATCTACAAAGAACTACTCACGCATCATCGGAGAGGCACCAATGGAGGTGGTGAACCCCATCTGAGATGGTGTCTAGATTGGATCTAGTGGTTCTGGACTCTGCGGTGGCTGGATCAATATTTCGTCGACTCCCCTAGGGTTTTGGGAATATTGGGGTATTTATAGAGCAAGGAGGCACCCGAGGTGGGCACAACCCACCAGGGCGCACATGGGCCTCCTGGCGCGCCCTGGTGGGTTGTGCTCTCCTCGGAACACCCCCAGGCGCAGCCAGGGCCCATTATGTTCCTTCTAGTCCAAAAAATCTTTGTAAAGTTTCATTGCATTTGGACTCCATTTGATATTGATTTCCTGCGACGTAAAAAAACATGCAAAAAATAGCAACTGGCACTTGGCACTATGTCAATAGGTTAGTACCCAAAAATGATATAAAATGATTATAAAACACCCAAGATTGATAATATAACATGATGGAACAATCAAAAATTATAGATACGTTGGAGACGTATCAGCATCCCCAAGCTTAACTCCTATCTCGAGGACGAGTGATAAAAACATATAGGAGTTAAGCTTGGGGATGTTGATACGTCTCCAACGTATCTATAATTTTTTGATTGTTCCATCATGTTATATTATCAATCTTGGATGTTTTATAATCATTTTATATCATTTTTGGGTACTAACCTATTGACATAGTGACAAGTGTCAGTTGCTATTTTCTGCATGTTTTTTACTTCGCAGGAAATCAATATCAAATGGAGTCCAAATGCAATGAAACTTTACAGAGATTTTTTTGGACCAGAAGGAACATAACGGGCCCTGGCTGCGCCTGTCGGTGCTCCGAGAAGAGCACAACCCACCAGGGCGCGCCAGGAGGCCCATGCGCGCCCTGGTGGGTTGTGCCCACCTCGGGTGCCTCCTTGCTCTATAAATACCCCAATATTCCCAAAACCCTAGGGGAGTCGACGAAATATTGATCCAGCCACCGCAAAGTCCAGACCCACCAGATCCAATCTAGACACCATCATGGAGGGGTTCACCACTTCCATTGGTGCCTCTCTGATGATGCGTGAGTAGCTCTTTGTAGACCTACAGGTCTGTAGTTAGTAGCTAGATGGCTTCCTCTCTCTCGTTTGATTCTCAATACAATGGTCTGTTGGAAATCCATATGATGTAACTCTTTTGCGGTGTGTTTGTTGGGATCAGATGAACTTTGAGTTTATAATCAGATCTATCTTTTTATAACCATGAAAGTTATTTGAGTTTCTTTGATCTCTTATATGCATGATTGCTTATGGCCTCATATTTCTTCTCTGATATTTGGGTTTTGTTTGGCCAACTTTATCTATTTATCTTGCAATGGGAAGAGGTGCTTTGTAGTGGGTTCAATCTTACGGTGCTTGATCCCAGTGACAGAAGGGGAACCGACACGTATGTATCATTGCTATTAAGCATAAAACGATGGGGTCTATCTCTACATAGATAGGTCTTGTCTACATCATGTCATTGTTCTTATTGTATTACTCCGTTTCTCCATGAACTTAATACACTAGATGGATGCTAGATAGCGGTCGATGTGTGGTGTAATAGTAGTAGATGCATGCAGGAGTGGGTCTACTAATCTTGGACGTGATGCCTATGCAATGACCATTTCCTGGATATCGTCATGATTATTTGAAGTTCTATCAATTGGCCAACAGTAATTTGTTTACCCATTGTTTGCTATTTTTCTCGAGAGAAGCCACTAGTGAAACCTACGGCCCCCGGGTCTCTTTCTCATATTATTTTCCTTTGCGGTCTATTTTCCTTTGCTTTTATTTTCAGATCTATTAAACCAAAAATACAAAACTACCTTGCTGCGTTTGTTCTTATTTATTTTATTTGGCGCTCGATCTATCAATCTACTACAATTTATTTCACGTCTATTTGCCTATCTTGGGGCGCCGCTACCCGAAAGGGATTGACAACCCCTTTTACACGTCGGGTTGTGAGTATTTGTTATTTGTGTGCAGGGGTTGTTTACGTTGTGTTGCTTGGTTCTCCTACTGGTTTGATAACCTTGGTCTCATAACTGAGGGAAATACCTACCGCCGCTGTGCTACATCATCACTTCCTTTTTAGGGAAATACTGACGTAGCTTCAAGCCGCATCAGGGGGTCGGAGTGTCGGGGTGACGGGGGTGTCATGTCGGGGTCAGGGTGTCGGAGTGCCGGTCATGTCTTCTTCTTCTTCTATTCCCTCTTCTTCTTCTTCTTCTTCTTCTTCTTCTTCTTCTTCTTCTTCTTCTTCTTCTTCTCCTTCTTCTTCTTTATTTTCCTTTTTCCTCTCCTTCTTTTTCTTCTTCTTCCTTCTTTTCCTTCTTCCTCTTGACTTCTTTTTCTTCTTCATTTTCCTTATTTTCCTTTTTCCTCTCCACTTCTACTTTTTCTTCTTTTCTTTTTTTTCATCTCACAAAATGTACTAATAACCTAATATATGACTAACCTAAAATCTACTAACCTAAAAAAAGCAACTAAATCAACTAACCTAAATTAATAACAGTACAACATAAATCAAAAAAGGCAAGAAATAAACGAAAGAAAAAAGTGAAGAACCTCACCGGGGGCGGCTGGACGGAGCGACGTCGGGCGGCGGGGCACCGGGGCGACCTAAGCGGCTGAGCGGCGGGGCGCCGGGGCCGCGGGCGGCCTTGGGGGTCGGGAGCGGCTCGGGCATGGGGGCGGTGGTGCGGGTGAGGTGAGGGGAGAGAGAGGGGTGGGGCGCGGGCGCTGGCCGCTTTTTAGTTAGGTCACAGCTCTTTGCCGTCTACTAGCAGACGACAAAGAGCCTAGCTAGTGGGGTGGGGCCAGGGGAAACGACCGTTAGGTTAGCCACTTTCTTTGCCGTCTGGACGGCAAAGAAAGTGGCCGTTAGGTCATTCTCGTTAGTGGGCCACCCACCCTCTTTGCCGACTGCTAGCAGGCGACAAAGCTTCTATGCCGCCAGCTAGCAGACGGCAAAGAGCAGGCTGATGGCAAAGACCTTCTTTGTCGTCAGCTAGCAAACGACAAAGAGCTGGCTGACGGCAAAGATCCTGATTCCAGTAATCAGGGGCGACTGTGTTGAAAGGAGGTTAAAAACGAAATGCAATCAGTCACCAAAAAAATCTAGTTGAACGGGTTTTCTTCTTGCACTGGAAGAAAGAGGACCGCTTCGCTAGGGTTTCTCATGCCTCCCGACGGTGCCGCCGCCGGTCTACGACATCTTTTGTGGTCTTAGGGCCATGGAGGTGTGCTAGATCTTGGCCCTTAACGGTGGGAGGGCACCATTTTTCATTCTCTTTTGAGCTTGTTAGGGTTTGTGTCCTGCTTAGAGAGGCGAATCGGCGACGGCTCTCTGCAGATGGAATAAGGTTCTCCCTATCTTGTCCTCGTCTCGGTGATGTTTGTAGCATCGTCGAAGGGCGTGTGGAGGTTTGCCTCCGGTAGATCTAGCAGGATTCGATCGACATTTGTCTTCGGTGGATCCACCTAGATCTTGTGTTCGTGTGTCTAGAAATTGGATCCTTCTGATCTACGCTTCTCTTCATCGGCGGCGGATGTTGTTCTTGTGCGCTGGTCCTATGAGGCCTTAGCACGACTATTTTCCGACTGTCTACTACAACAAAGTTTGCCCGGCTCGGATGAGGGAGGGGCGAAGCCGGCGGCACGCCTTCGGCTCGCTCCAGTGTTAGTAGTCGTCGCTAAGTGGTCTACGGATCTAGATTTATTGTTTTACTTCTAGTGTTCTTTGTTCTACCTTGACAATTCAGCTGTTTTTTCTAGTCCCTCCGTCTCATAATGTAAAACGTTTTTTTAACTATAGTGCAATGTCAAAAAACGTCTTACATTATGGGACGGAGAGAGTACTTCGGTTTTTAGTCAGTTTTTCACACAAAAATGGCTGTTATTTTTTAGGAGCTAGATGTTTTCAAAATCTGTTAATAATTAGAATGTTTATTCTACACAAAAATTCTACATGTATTTTAGTATTGAAAAGTTCACTTTATATTAAAAAATGTTCATCGTATATTAACAAAACTTTCAATGTGTATTAAAAATGCTCATCGTAACATTTAAAATTTCATTGTATACTAAAACAATTCAATGTATACAAAATAATGTTTATAATACATTATAAAAAAATCAGTGTATTTCAAAAAGGGCCATATTATACTAAAAGAGTTTAGTGTGTGTTCGAAAAAATAGGTCAATGTATATTGGGAAAAAGTTTCACAACATATTGCCAAACCTATAAGTAAAGAAAATGTGCAAAATTAAAGAAAACAACAAAAACATAGAAAACCCAAGATATGAAAAGTGAAAAAAAAAAGGAAAAGAACAGAAACAGAACAGCCATTACTAGGCCGGGCCCTCTGGAGGAGCTATATGACGCGCGCAGGCGTCATATAGGATTGGCCCGCTGTAGCGTAACAAAATATAGAGCAGAGGCCCTGCCACACTACGACGGACTGCTTCGCGCCTCTCGCGTCGTCGACCGGCTCCACTCGTCGATCTTCCATGCCCGGCCGGTTCCCGCCTATCCCAAGCGCGCATTCGGCGGAGCAACGGTGGCCGGCGCCGTGTTGCATGGCTCCATGCCGGACTTGGACGGACGCAGCACCCGGTCCCTGCCGTGCTCGACATGGCGTGCAACTATGTTTGTACGTGAGTACCTCACTTGTTCGTCCTGAACTCCAGACAATTTTCTCTTCTTTTTTGGCCTCGCGCGCCGTCATTCCGATTCCCAACTGTTGATTTTCCGTCAACGTCTCAACGATGAACAGTGTATGAACCCTTGTACGGCGCCGTCATGGCTCCGCGTATACAGCAGCCGACACGTAGTTCTATGAGTTGGAGTGCGACGAGTACGCAATGCAACGCTGCTTCTAGTTCGAGACGTTCTACCTTTGGAATGGGTAACGTTCAGTATGATGATGGTACTGAACCTTGGCTTGCTATGCCTTTTGACTGTGGTAGACTGCTCTGCTCTGCTCCTGTGGCGAATGTGAAGCATGTTACTGATTTGAACGCACGGTGATTACAGTTGCATACGACATCAGCCAGAGTGCGTGCTCAAGGAATCATCCTTTTTTATGAGCCTTGGACACGCAGCCAGCCAGTAGCGCTCTACTGAGTGAGTTTCTGCTTGGAGTATTTGCAGTACTGCTACGAAACACCAAATGAGTGTTTAGAGTACGAAGGGAAACTCGGCCTAAAGGGGAAAATTGGGTGGGCATGCCACGACAGGCGGACCAGGTGAGGACAAGGGAAGGACGTCGTGGGCAATCCGCACAGACGCAAACTCGACCTAAATTTAAGCGAGAAGCCCAGAAATGGGTTGCGGCGGACAAGAAAACGGACACTCGTCTATTTGCGTCGATGCATTGGGTCCTGATTTGAACTAAACACCATTCAGGATGGATGGTGAGCTATCTCAAAAACAAAAATGGTCCCTGTGTTGATGTTTGCCTTACAGAAGTGAATGGAGGAAGCAATGCATACTCCCCTAACAAATATGGTCCTGGCTACCTTTGGGGCCACGTACGATGCTGACTCTGCTGGCACGTTGACATACACATATGAAAACATGTGAAAACATGGGAGAAAGAAACAGGAATACTAATATGTAAAAGTGAAATGGCGCGGGGCGGCCGGCGAGGGACCCAGATTGAGGCTGGCCCGTATGCACGAGTTGACCAACCTACTCAAGTGCGCTTCGTCCGGGATGGCTGATGGCGGGCCGTGTTCTTGTTCAAAATAGTGTCTCAGAGTTCCCCTCACCACACCACAGCACTCCTCTGCCCACGCTTCGTCCTCCTTCGGCCTTTTAAGTAAACAGGATATTTTCTCCGGCCCATGGGAGAAAGAAACAGTAATTGTGAGTTAATGCCACTTTTTAATCAATTACTGTTATTTCATAAGCAGAATATGTTCTTTTAAGTAAACAAAATTCTATTCTTGTTATGATTTAGTGGTTACATACATGGCACCAGAATTCCTACATGGAGGCACAATTACTCCAAAGTCGGACATATTCATTTTGGGTGTAATAATCATGGAGGTAGTAACGGGACACAGAGACTAGACGATTTATCGAGCTTGTAATGGAATTTTGTCTCACATTTCAAAATGGAGATATCTATGTTTCACAGACACGATGGAGGAATGTGCTACAGATGTGTGTTCTGATTCTACAGACCCTTACAAAATGGAGGAATGTGCTACAGATGTCATTGGGATATCGATCCCTAGAAACAGAGTGCGAACAAATAATTAAAGAGATGTATGCATGTTGGTCTAATCTGTGTGAACCCTGATCGCCACCAAGAGCCCTCAGATAACAAAGGTTATCAGTATGCTCCAAGGAGCAGAAAGTATTGAACTGCAACATTAGCAACGAGGCAACGTATACCGCGGTCCAGGTATGATCACTCAACAGTCATGCACGAGCATGTGTATCTGCTAGTCCTCTCATCCTCTTGTTAGCATTGTGCTTGAATATCTGCATATCTATCTAGTATCTAAGGACCTTACATTCACATATGTGCGAACATTTGATAATGTCGGTTTAATATTTGCCGTTGGAGATGACTTAAGGGCCTCTCCAACGCGGGCGCTGAAACCACCCGCATCCATCCGGACTGCCGGTCCGCACGTGTTTTGCCATTCGACACGGTCTTGTATCCCTCCACTAGACCATTCGGACGTCCTTTTTCCCGCGAACCGAGGGGAAGGAGGGCTTTGCGGGTATCTGGACTGCTGCCATGCACGCATCCAACAACTCTAGACCACCCAAAACCTTGCGCCTTGCGCCTCTAGCTCTTCGTCAAACTTCAATGGCTCTCCATCGATGTCAACACCATCGGCTCCTTCAAAGTCTTGGCCCTGGGTGTCTTGGCTGTCAGCATCTTGGCCATGTTGAGTCTCGTCGTCATCTCCTCCAAGACTTCGGTCGGCGTCGGGGTGGGCGTTTTCACCAAATAATTTGGCCAGGGAGACCACCCGCTGGTTCTTCTTTTGCACAAAAATTAATGGCCAGTCAATTTACACGCAGAGTACTAGTACAACACTATCCTTAGGAATTGAATATCTTAATTAAGCGACTGACGAAAAGAATACTTTAATTAATTAGCCGCGCGGCGACCTCCACCTAGCAGATAGAGAAGCGCGATGCGGCGGCACGCCGAGACAGGAGGGTCGAGGAGCAAAGCTTAGTGCAGCCGCCGCCTGAAGTTCGACCTTCACTATCCCGCCATTGACGGCGATGGAAGTGCTCGAATCCCGCCGCCGCCGACCTCGATGGTTGAGCTCCTCCTATCTCCCGCCGCAGACCAAGGATTGACCTCCTATGACGCTGCCACCGCCCACCGACCAAGGATTGACCTCTTCTCCGGTAGCCGCTGCTTAGGTCGACGCCGCCATCTCTATATGTAGAGCGGCTGTTTTATTTTTTGACGGATATCCGCAGAGCGGCTGTTTTATTTTTTGACGGATATCCGCGGAGCGGCTGTTTACACGGTATCACTGTAACTCGATTATATGTACAGGGTAGTACATCACATACGGTTATGTAATGGCTACTGTGTCTCACCTACGTTGTCTCCCTACACGGTTTGGTGTGGTAATCGTGTGTGACGTTGTAATACCTAACACAAACGACATGTATAAACAGTGTGCCATATACAACCTATAGTGACATAAGTAGTTCTCGAGCGTTAGCTTATCCACACAGTTTCCCCACAAATCCCTAGATAGCCTCCAAATTCACTCGCGTGGCCCTGACATTGGGGGAATGCGGACGAGTGGTGCTGATGGTTTCGGTGCAGCTGCTCCTGCTCGTATCGCCACCACGACGGCGGTCACCGCCAAGCACTTGCCTAAGGTCATCAGAAGGCAGGTGTACTACGGATCCGAATCATCCTATCAGGTTTCAATCCATCCCGATCTTTTTAGCATGTCCAAAGTAGCTCCTTGCTGAATCCATCCTGAATGAACCCCCTCCCCCATCAGGAAAGCGATATGCCGCCGGATCCGGAGCATGACTCCAGACTCCCACAACACGAGTTTGACTTCGAGTTTTGCGCCACCAAGAAGTACCAAAAGCTGAGTTGTGTGCACGGGCACACTCCCGCTCGACGTGTATGCACAGAGAGATTCGACATTGGCATGCAGTTTCTCAGTTGCCCCTTAGAGGTCTATTTAATATTGGCAGGGATATGAGGCTTGTGCCTTTGTTAACTGGCTGGATGAAGAATGGCATGGCAGGGCTTGGAGTGTTATCACCAAGCTCTCAGAAAAAATGTAAAGTTGAAAAAGAGACTGGCTGATCTGGAATGTACAATCTAGTACGATGAAGTATAAGAAAGAATCAATCACAGGCAACAGATGAAAGCAAGAGACAAGAAGGAACTAGCATGTCTAGTTGTGGTTGTCGCATTAGCCATGTTCTATGCGCTGTTTGCAATGATGATTAGGGATTTTGTTTGACAGTATTGCTAAAGCACATCTAGATGTGCTCTAAGTAATGCACATCTAGGTCATATGCCATTGATGTTACGCGGAGATTTGTGCAGATATTTTCCTTTGTCTTTTTTCTTTTCCTTTGTGGTTTGATTATTACTGACTTAATCAATAAGAAGAGCTCAATGTATTGCTTGTCAACTGTCCTACTCCGTTCGTACCGGTACCGGTGCATATTCCCGAAACTCGTTCTTTATTTTTGTCTTGAAAAAAGAAATCAGCCAATAGGAGTCATGCGCAACCTCGAGAATTTGGAAAGACTGGGTACAAATAATTGCGGTTGATTATATCAGCGGTTAGATAATACGTCAACCCCCGCTTCAATTGGCATTTCCTATTCTCTGCATACCCCTCTTAAGTGTTCACCATCTTGATCGTCCTCGGCAGGCCGCGCTACACACTTGCACACACTCTGCAATCTCGCTTTCTCGCGGTTTTTATACGACCGCAGCCATGTCAAGCGACAGCTCGGCCAGCAGCCTGGTGCCCGATGATAGGTCAACATCGGACCCGCTCGTCTTCCATGAGTCCAGCTTCGAGCCCAGAGCTTGATTATATCCGGATCATGGAAGGGACGCCGCCTCCGGAGTGTCAGACGACAACCAGACGGACGAGGAGCCGTCGGAGGACGAAGAAGAGGACGACGGTGATGAGGAGGAGGAATGGTCGAACGAGGAGGAGGAGGACGACGACAACAACGACGATGATGACGGCGGCGGCGATGAAAAGCCAACGGTTAGCGGCAAGAAGCGTCCTCGCCAAGACGATGTCGCGGGGCCATCCAATAACAACAACAAGAAGAAGAAGGAGTAAATTAAGCAGACTATATATATCCCTGTTTTCGGTCGCTCATATTAATTTGTTATCTCTGTTTATCCTATCAATCTAATCGCAGATGGTTAGTAATATGCATTCGACAGAGATCTTCTACATTATCGCCCACAAGTTGGTTTGTTGAACTATGTGCCCTGACGAGCACACAATTCACAAAAAAAGACCATATGGGCTGTCTATAATGATCGCACACAATTCTGATTACCGACCTGTTTGTCGGGTATCACACACATCTTGTTACACCGAATCGTTTGTGTTCACCTCGATCATTGAAAACGGTTCATCGGAGCGAACTGTATGTCGTATATCGCACAGACCTTGATCTGGCTGCCCGTTTCTGTTGTTCTGTCTCATCGCAAACATTTCCCATGGATGAACCGTATGCCCCGCATCGCACACGCAACTAAAATCTGAACCGTGTTCGATGTATCATTCATCGCAAACATTTTGCATCCTTTTTTATGGCTTTTTTACATCACCCTTTGCGATTAATGTGTCGTACATAGTTTTGTCAAAGGGTCTCTGATTGTAGTGTCGCATTAGCAGCATCCTGCAATAGTGTTTGCTGATCCTTTCTAGATCATCTAAATCTTCTTCGGCATTTCCTTCAGAGGAAGAATCTGATGCATCCTTGAGAGCATGATTCTTGCGATGACTTGAGCCATACATATCTTTGTTTTCTTCTTGTTGTTCTTCGTGAGGGTTTAGCCTCTCCATGATGTCAGCAGAATTGAGATATTTGAAATCAGCTCGTTCTCTAATCATCAGCACAAGTGTGTGGAATGAGTTGTCAAGTGATTGGAGCAGTTTCTTCACAACTTCATGATCAGTGATATCTTTCGCGCCAAGACCTTGCAGCTCATTTGCGATGTCACTCAGATGATCGAAAGTTTGCTGGGATCTTTAATTTCTGATTCATTTGAACTGATTGAATTTCGCCCAAAGGGTATCGATGTGAGATTTTTTCTGAGTTGAAACACCCTCATTAATCTTCTCGAGAATGTCCCACAAATCCTTCGCCGTTTCATACTGACGATAGCGAAGAAATTGAGCACGAGAGAGATGGCCACCAATTTCATATTTGGCTTGAGCGTCCAACGGAACAAAGTCTTTTCTCTCAGTCAGTGGGGACCTGGGGCACTTCAATCGTGACTCCACTCTGCACCACATACCACATATCATCATCAATAGCTCGGAGATGGATCTTCATCTTCTCTTTCCAGAAGGGATTTTCCGTCCCATCAAAGATGGGAATCTTGAGATGCGACTTGTAGCTCACTAAAGACATACTTAAACTCCAAGGTGGTTAGACCAAAATGAGAAGAGTCAAGGAGTATCTCGCTCTGATACCAATTGTAGGAACAAAGTATGTCTATCAGAGGGGGTGAATGGGAGTTTTAAAATTTCTCTCGAAAAAACTAAAACTCTCAGAACCCAGCAATGGAGTGAACGAAAACAGATAACAGTGAGCGAAAGTAAACTACCAAATGGAAAGTAAGGCAGGCATCGAAGAAAATCACATTATTGAATCAGTACAAATATAAAGGGTAGGAGCGGATGAAACTAGCGATGCTTGATGGCGACAGGGTATTTATTCGACTAGTTCGTCCTTCTGCACAAGGACTACGTCTCGTTGGAGGGGTTGTGATTTAACATAGAAGATAAACTCTCTTCGCCCTATTCTCCTCAACATTTGGTTTGTCAACCAATGCCGATTACTCGTGGTAGATACTTGAGGTGATCTCTGAACCTTTACAGACTTTTTCTTCGAGTACCACAATCACTCTTGGTCTTTGAAGAAATTGACACCTAACCATCTAGAGAGTTTGCAACTCTCAAGAGTAATAGGCGGTGCGTACTGGACTTAGATGTGAGTGATGCTGAACCACAATCTAATTCTTCAGCTCTAGGGGTTTTCTCTCGGTGGATTTTAAACTGAAAGCACTCGGAGAGGGGGTTGCTCAACAATCTTCTCACAATCAAACGGAGCAGCCACCGGACAAAGCCGGCGTGGGGTGGCTATTTATAGCCACAGCCTTTCCAGATGGGAAATGACCATTTTGGACACTCTATCCAGTCAATGGCCAACCGACACGTTCTCAATGGTCGGATTTTGGAGCAACGGTAACATTACTTGTGGAGCAAGTAATGCTAACTCATCGGTCTGAGACAAATCTCTCACAACAAAGATCTCAGTCTCCTGCTGGCAAGTATTTGCTCGGAACACAAAGAGATTTCTCTCACAACTTTCATAGGATTTGGGTTTAGCATTAGAGAATAAAAGTTTTTGAACGCCACATCCCTTTTAATAGTATGGTGGTCCTATGACTCAATAAGAAGAAAAGAAATAAAGAAATAAATGCTATGTCTTCACTTCGTCTTCAATCTCCTCGGTCACAGTCACTTCCTTTGGACGAACACTGAACCAATTGCTTCACGTCAGCAATTTTTGAGGGTCCACTCTTGTTACCATAATCTTCGGTGATAACCTTCACTGCTGTGCAGGGGATTATCTGAAGGAAATATGCCCTGGAGGCAATAATAAAGTTGTTATTTATATTTTCTTATATCATGATAAATGTTTATTATTCATGCTAGAATTTTATTAACCAGAAACTTAGTACATGTGTGAATACATAGACAAACAGAGTGTCCCTAGTATGCCTCTACTTGACTAGCTCGTTAATCAAAGATGGTTAAGTTTTCTAGCCATAGACATGTGTTGTCATTTTATGAACAGGATCACATCATTAGAGAATGATGTGATGGACAAGATCCATCCATTAGCTTAGCATTATGATCGTTTAGTTTTATTGCTATAACTTTCTTCATGACTTATATATGTTCCTCTGACTATGAGATTATGCAACTCCCAAATACCGAAGGAACACTTTGTGTGCTATCAAACGTCACAACGTAACTGGGTGATTATAAAGATGCTCTACATGTGTCTCCGATGGTGTTTGTTGAGTTGGCATAGATCGAGATTAGGATTTGTCACTCCGAGTCGGAGAGGTATCTCTGGGCCCTCTCGGTAATGCACATCACTATAAGCCTTGCAAGCAATGTGACTAATGAGTTAGTTGCGGGATGATGCATTACGGAACGAGTAAAGAGACTTGCTGGTGACGAGATTGAACTAGGTATGATGATACGGACGATCGAATCTCGGGCAAGTAACATACCGATGACAAAGGGAACAACCTATGTTGTTATGCGGTTTGACCGATAAAGATCTTCGTAGAATATGTAGGAACCAATATGAGCATCCAGGTTCGCTATTGGTTATTGACCGGAGATGTGTCTCGGTCATGTCTACATAGTTCTCGAACCCATACGGTCTGCATGCTTAACATTCGATGACGATTTGTATTATGAGTAATGTGATTTGATGACCGAAGTTTGTTCGGAGTCCCGGATGAGATCACTTACATGAAGAGGAGTCTCGAAATGATCGAGAGGTAAAGATCGATATATTGGAAGGTTATATTCGGACACCGGAATGGTTCCGAAGTGTTTCGGTATTTTCCAGAGTACCGGGGGGTTACCGGAAACCCCTAGGAGAGTAATGGGCCTTAATGGGCTTTAGGGGAAAGGAAAGGAGGGCCTCAAGGGGTGGCCGCCCCCCATGGCTGGTCTGAATTGTACTAGAGGGGGCGGCGCCCCCCTCTTTCCTTCTCCCCTCTTCCTCCTTCCCTCCTTCTCCTAGTTGGAATAGGAAAGGGGGGGGGCGAATCCTACTTGGACCGGGAGTCCAAGTACGACTCCCCCCTTGGCGCCCCCCCCCCCACCTTGGGCCGGCCTCCTCTTCCCCCCTCCTTTATATACGTGGGAGGGGGGCACCCCAAAGGCACACCAAGTCTTCTCTTAGTCGTGTGCGGTGCCCCCCTCCACAATTACACACCTCGGTAATATCATCGTAGTGCTTAGGTGAAGCCCTGCGCCGGTAACTTCATCATCACCGTCGCCACGCCGTCGTGCTGACGGAACTCCCCCTCGTCCTCAAATGGATCAAGAGCTCGAGGGACGTCATCGTGCTGAACGTGTGCTGAACACGGAGGTGCCGTACATTCGGTGCTAGGATCGGTTGGACCGCGAAGATGCTCGACTACATCAACCGCGTTACTAAACGCTTCCGCTTTCGGTCTATGAGGGTTTGTGGACACACTCTCCCTTCTCATTGCTATGCATCTCCTAGATAGATCTTGCGTGACCGTAGGTAAATTTTTTGAAATATTGTGTTCCCCAACATTATCTTCGTCGTTTGAACCAACCTCCTCTTGATTCCAGGGACCTGTTACTCTATGTGCACTAGCAAACCACATAAGTGCCATACTGTTTATGTCAACAAGCTCCAAAACATAAGGGGGTAGGATATTGCACCAACACAAAGTGCCAAATAACTAACACAAAGGGCGATAGTGCCGGGGGCTCAAAGTGCTTCAGCATCGTCACTGCCATCAATCTTGCCCAGCACTGTCTTGAAGATGGGCTTGCGAGTCGGGTCCTCGCCTTCTACTGGTAGCCACTCAGCCGGCAAGCCTTCAGCGAGCAGAGGACCATGATCGACATACTCCTTCATATGACACATAACTGGATACATTAGAGTCTTCTTCTTCCTCGACGACGACGGTCCGTAGTCACCCAAATCAAGTTGCATTGCTTCGTACTCATCCATGGACTCGGGTGGCTTGTTTATCAGATTGGGCCCATGTATCTCAGCTGCCACTAGCTTGCTAACAAAGAATGGATCACGAAGCCAAGCCATTACCTCGAGCTCGCGGCGGCTTGTCAGCGGCAAGATCTCGACCAGCTCGCCACCAAGTTCATTCAGAATATCGTTCACTGACGCCGTTGTCCATGACTGGTTCGAGAGGCCTTCGAAGCTGAGCTTGCTCTTGTACTCTAGAGCCCCGGCTGAGCACGAATCATTCTGCTCCAGCGTGAAAACTGCATCCAGGGCCAGCAACACTAGATCTTCATCGACCAAAGGAGTACATCAGTGCACTTCTCCTCCATCGAGAAGGTCAGCCACAAGTCGTGTGGTGGGCCCGCGGCCTCAATGACCACCTCCGACGGCAGCAAACCGCAATGCTGCTACAGGGTCGCCAGCAGAGCTGCCGACGTTACTGTCCCCTCACCATCTCTGACCGCCCTCGCCAGAAGCAGCGGCCGTAGCGCAGCTCGAGTGCACCCATGGCCGGAGTGCGCGAGATCAGCAGATGGATCGTCTCCCGATGGAGAGACGGCTCTCCTCGCCGCCACACCTCCTGCCGGAACGGCCGATCCAGCAAGCTACAACTCGGTTGTACTGCGGCGACAACCGGGGTCGCACCGCCACCGCTGTCAGCGCTCACGCCGTCCGCCGACACAGTGGTGGAGCTCACGCTGCCGCCGCCCATGGCAACTAGGGTTAGGGATTTGGGCTGGGAAGAAGAAGAAATGGGGATTTTTTTTTCCTGCAGATCGAACCGGCAACGGCAGATCTTTCCCAGCCCCACCTGACAAGGGGGCCCACCCAGGTCAAAACCGCCGTTGACTAGTGCCACATCAGCAGCGGGTGCAGACAAACCAGCCAGGAGGTTGTTTTGTCCGGTTTGGCTTTGTTTGGGGGCTAGAAGAAGAAGAAAAATAGATCAGGGTAAAGTGAACCACCCGCTTTATTTAGGGTAGTAAAATGGACTTTTTTCAATTTAGAATTAGTTATCAGTAGAATGGTCGCCTTCGTTTGTAATCAAGAAAAACTCTCATTAGTACTCTTCGGTCAGTTTCTGCTTGCAATTGTGCAATGGCAAATTCTTAAGATATAGTTTTTATTTATCGGGTAATGACTTTGATCTGTAAATTTTTGTTTCAGTTACACTATATCTGACTATGAATTAACCTTCGGTATGTTTGCATTGCCATAAAATTTCCGCAGCAACGCGCGGGGTATTATCCAGTTGTCGTAATCCATATCACCCATTGAGGCTGAAATCCCAGTCGGCACAACATCTCCTCGAAGGTTCTCCAATCAACCCGGTCATATGCCTTTGCTAAGTCATGTTTACAAGCACAAAATTCCCCTCTCACATCAGAACATTTCTGCAAAGCATACAAACAATAAAATGCAATAAGGGCATTATCGATAATGACTCACCCCGGTATGAATGGGCTTTGAGTGGTACAGATAATGCTATCCAACAGAGGACGCAATCTGTTCACAAGGCACTTAGCGAACCCTGTTCTGAGCATTGGAATGGATAAGCAAGCAAGCAGTGCGCTTACTCTGGCGCATATTGAACCTTAACTTGACGGTGCCGCTCGAGTGAGTTTGCGCAAATCCATCGTAAGCAAACATACAAAGGCGAGCAGTTGCTGCTTTAGAGCTGCGTGCCTCTGATGCCCACGATAATCGAACCTGAAGTTGTCTCTGTAAGTATGATGAATAAAGTCTTATATCCAAGTCAAAAGAGAATTGATGTAAAGTGGACAATGATGCCGACGCGCACCACTGCCACTCCCTATTCAAAAAAGTTCCCACTACGTGATGTCCTCCCAATTCAAAAAAGTGTCCACTGCGTGTGCGGCTCTGCTTTACTTGATGTATGTATCGGATAGACTAGCTTTGCCTCACCACACCACACCATTGCCACTCTCGTCCTCCTCCAGTCCGGCCTCCGCTGTATTGGACTGCACCGGCGCCGGTGCCGGCCGGGCTGCAGACCGGTCGACTCCTTCGCCTTGCCCGGCCTCCTCGCAGGTGAGTCGCTGGCCACACACACTCATAAGAAGCGAGGCGTTTGCTAGCCTCCCTCCAGAATTAGTTTCACAGGAGCTCGCATCGATCTGATCCAGATCAAAGTTCGCTTGCTTGCTTTGGAATCGATCAAGGAATAAGGAGGCAGATCTTAGCTAGCGGCCGGTGGGAAGCTCTTGCTAGCTAGCTAGGGTCCGGGTTTTTCTTTCCTCAAAAAGAAAAAAAAAACTAGCTAGGATCCGGGTTCCTTTATCCTCGCTTCTCCGATCCCGACGCCGCCATCATCCATGAATTGTTCCGAGATGGACGACAACCCTCATCGGCCGGCGAGGACCTCCCGCTCCTGGCCCGACTACGGCTTCGACCCGTACGGCGTCATGGTGCCCATGTTCTCCACTGGCCGTGTGAGGGCTCGGACACCACCTCGGACGACGAGGATTGTGAAGGCCCCTTTACTAGCAAACCTCCGAGGCGGTCTTCCGAGCCGCCGAAGCTGATCGCCGTTAGATTTTCGTGAGGAACATCTGGCGTTGTCGAATACGTATTGGGCTTCACCCAGGCAACATGCTGGCACACGGGCAGGTTATACCGACCGATCTGACACATGTGACTGAATTTACTAACAGTATTACGTGGTCAATATTCACGTCAACAATTTTTGGCCGGGTCATCGAACGATGGAGCAAATATTATTCGGCGCCATCACAAGGCGCGGACAGCGTTCAGACGTGGGCACATATGCGGAGCATTCATAAATGAAATTTTCCGTTGATTTTTCCTTTCTGCTTCAACTTAAATGACACTGATCTTGACGGATTGCGCCTAACACCCACCTGTGTGATCCAGTCAAATGCACATACTAATACGTGGATGACAAGAGGCCAAGAATAAATTAGGCATCGCTCATGTAGAGATAAGCATTGATGCTTAAAAAAACCCAGTTTATTTTACCAAGGCCCTCCTTAAACACCTTGCATTGTACAAGGCTAAGTCGATCTTAGCAAAAATTATACATTGGAGGAGTGGGTCTTGAGAAGCTAAAATACCTAAGACCGAGTCTTTGCACTAAGACCAGCTTATATATAATAAAAAAAATCTCTTTCCTTATTTCACATGCATGATTGCACAAAGCTTGGGAAATAAAACTAACTAAGTTGCTAACTTATCGAGTACCATGAGGGTATTGAGCATTGGAGGAATTCTAGTCTAGTTTACTATAGCACAACAGTGGGACTTAGCTTCTGACCGACTTAAGAATTGTACATTGGTGATGCCCTAATCCAAGTACTGTAGACTGTGGTATATCCTTTCCTGCACCCTATCTAGTGATGGATAAGGATCCGGAGATCTCCTTTTCAGAAGTAGGATAACTCGAGAACCTAAAACCAGAAAACTACGAGAAATGCACCATTTCCTTCCCATCCGGTTTGTTGCAGATTTATTTGCTCCTTGCTTTGCATGTGGGAGAACCAGTACGAGCTTTGTTTGTTTATTTTTTCCCCGGATTTTTTTGCAGACACGGCTTTGGAGATTCAAAGAATTTACGTTACTAGACAATTCATGCATATATGAAGTCCTACTTGTAGGTGAGCCTAGCAGTGCTATTCTTATGTGCAGTATGGCACGGACAACTGCAGATCAGGCAATGGCGACACGTAAGTTGGTCGTAAAGGTCGTCGGTGCTCACGGCCTGGCACACAGCAAGAGGGGTTTACCCAGTGCATTTGTTGTGCTTTCGTTTGATTCTCAGCAGTTCCGCACGAGTGTCAAGGAGAATAATGAGAACCCGGTATGGAACGACACCTTCTGCTTCAACGTGTTGGATCGACCCAAGATTCATGAGCTAGTTCTTCAAGTTTGTGTGTATGACACCAATACGTCTGTTCAAGGCGAAATGTCTTTGATTGGAAAAGTCAAAGTAAATGGGGCCTCATTCCGGCCCTGTGACAAAGGACCATCAAATTATCCGCTGAGGCTTGGGAATGTTAAACATACATGGCGCATACGTGACAGAAGAGGATCTTCAGAGATAGTTCAGAGGTAGTTTAACTAGGATATGATATCTATTCGGTCGTAACCAAGTCTATCTCTTGCTTTTCTTTCTCCTCAAGTTGTATCCCGATTCTCTCTTATCTTCTCAACCAACTCATGTATGCGCCTCAGGGTTATTGCACCCCTGCTATATAACACGTAGCACGTCGCCCAAGATAGGGTAAGACGTTTCCGCCATCGCACATGGTAATCAGAGCCTTCCTCTTCCAATCTAGCCTCCCGATTGCATCTAGTGCATAGACATGTCTTCATCCTCCGGCGCAGCTCAACCTAGCCTCAATGGCCAGGTCACCGAGAAGCTCAACCGCACGAATTACGTGATGTGGCGCACGCAGGTCACACCCCACCTGCGGGGCGTCGGTGTCTTCGGCTACGTCGACGGCACCGCGCCGGAGCCGGCCCGACTCCACGTCACCAAGGACAAGGACGACAAGTAGTCCTCTGAGCCCAACCCTCTCCACCCACTTTGGGTCCGGGAGGATCAACAAGTGCTTGGCTATCTGCTGAGTACTCTGTCCAAGGAGGTGTTGGTCGCGGTCACCGCGATCACCACGGCGCGTGACCTCTGGGTGGCCTTGGCGGGCATGTTCTCGTCCCAGTCCCTCAGCCGCGTCAATAACATCCGGACTGCGCTCATCAACGCGCAGAAGGGCAACCAATCGGTCGCCTCCTACTTCGCCTCCCTGCGCGGCCTCGCCGATGAACTCGCCACCGCTGGAAAACCCATCCAGGATGACGAGTTGATCTCGTATATCCTCCACGGCCTCGACGTCGACTACCAGCCGCTCGTCTCCGCTCTCGACGCCCGCGTCACGCCCGTCACCCTCGACGAGCTCTTTGCCGTGCTGAGCAACTTCGATCAGCGCATGGCGCAGTTCCACGGCTCCTCCGGCGGCTTCAAGTCTTCGCCCAACGCCGCGTCTCGCGGCCGTGGTGGCGACTCTCGCTCGCATGGATCTCCCCGCAACAAGGGGCAGTCAGGAGGAAACAGCAACACTGGCGGCTCCTCCAACTCTCGTGGCGGCCGCTCCATCAACTCCAAGCCTCGCCGCCGCGGCGGCTCCAGTCGGTCCCGTCCTGATGCGCCCCGCTGCCAGATCTGTGGCAAGCTTGGGCATACAGCCAAGGACTGCTGGTACCGCTACGATGAAGATGAGGACTCCTCCCAAGACGAGGACAAGGTTGCTGCGGCTGCGGACGGCTCCTACGGCATTGACACGAACTGGTACGTTGATAGTGGGGCTACCAACCATATCACCAACGAGCTCGAGAAGGTCACCATGAAGGAAAAATACCGGGGCAAGGATCACATCTACACCGCCAACGGCGAAGGTATGAGGATTAGCCATGTTGGTCACTCACTTTTTAGTACCCCTCGTCGTAAACTTCATCTAAAGAAAATTTTGCTAGTTCCTAGTGCCGACAAGAATCTTCTTTCTGTTCATAGATTGACATTGACAACCATGTCTACCCTGAGTTTCATCCTCATTTTTTCTTGATCAAGGATCAGGCAACGAAGAAAGTGCTCTATCGAGGTAGATGCGTTCGAGGGCTCTACCCGTTGATTCCGGAGCGTAGAAGATTAAATAAACAAGCCTATGGTGCTGCCAAACTCTCATCAACACGGTGGCACGATAGATTAGGACATGCTGCTTTCTCTTTAGTTGAAAAACTGCTTAGGAAAAATAAGCTCCCGTTTGTTCGTGAGCGTGATCGTGAAACTATTTGTGATTCTTGTCAATGTGCCAAAAGTCATCAATTGCCTTATGCCATATCCACTAGTGTTTCTACCAAACCCTTGCAATTAATCTTCTCTGATGTGTGGGGCCCTGCTCCTAGTTCTGTTGGTAGACACACTTATTATGTGAGCTTCATAGATGACTACAGCAAATTTTCTTGGATTTATCTTCTCAAGAAAAGATCCGATGTTTTTCAAGTCTTTCAAAACATTCAAGCTCTCGTTGAAGAAAAATTTGATAGTAAAATCATTGTTGTCCAGTCGGACTGGGGAGGGGAATATGAAAAATTAAATTCCTTCTTTCAAAACCTTGGCATATCACATCATGTGTCATGCCCTCACACTCATCAACAGAACGGCTCTGTTGAACGCAAACACCGACATATAGTTGAGGTTGGTTTAGCCCTCCTAGCTGGCGCATCTATGCCCCTCAAGTTCTGGGATGAGGCTTTCCTCACAGCAGTCCACATCATAAACATGCTTCCCAGTCATGTCATCAACAATGAAACACCACTAGAACGACTCTTCCATGTTAAACCAGACTACAAATCTCTCCGTGTTTTGGGGTGTACCTGTTGGCCCAATCTTCGCCCATACAACACTCGAAAGCTCATGTTTCGCTCAAAACAGTGTGTCTTCCTAGGCTATAGCACCCAACATAAAGGTGTCAAGTGCCTCGATGTTGCCACTGGTCACGTGTATATCTCACGCGACGTTATCTTTGATGAAACCAAATTTCCTTTTGCTGATCTTCACCCCAACGCTGGTGCCCTTCTTCGCCAAGAGATTCTTCTTTTTCCTCCTCATCTCTCCGGTGTTGATCAAGGGGGAAACAATGGTGATGATCAACTACTGACTAACCCTCTTACTGATGATATGCATGAGCCTTGTGGTGTTACAGGTGAAAATAGCGAGGCAAATGGCGAAATCAGGGAAGAAAATGGTGAAGAAAATCCTCCACCAGCGCCATATTTCATGTGCCGGGAATCTGGAGACAAATCCTCCTCGGGATCCGTTCGCCTGCGCCTGTAGAGTATCAGATCTGCCTCGGGATCAGTGGCGGCAGACGCGTCAGGGGCGCCAGCAGCGCGCACGCCCGCCTCGAACCAGGCGCGCCCCACGCGGCCACCGCTCACGGGATGCGGCGCGTCGTCACCTCTGCACCAACCGTCATCCGCTACTTGTCAGCCCGCGGTTGGCGCGGGCGGCGCATGCTTCACCGGCCAACCGGTGTGTTACAAGCGGCGCCACCCAGTTCGCCCGACTGGTGCGGGACCCGAAGCTGGCGCGGGATCCAGCGCTGATTCGCGCATGCACCCGACCGGCGTCAGACCCGAGGCCGATTCGCCATCATGTGGCAATGGTGAACCTACTGCTGGGGCGGGATCTTCTGCGGATTCTACACACGGGCAGCTGCTACCACTTGCCACAGAAAATCCAAGCGGGACAGAATCTGCTGCTGCTGCATGCGGATCGTCCTCGGGATCGGCTCCTACAGAAACTCCTGTTCAAGCTGTGGGATCATCTGTGGCTGAAAATCTGGGCACTTCTCCTCGGCGTACATGACTACAAAAGGGAGTAATACAACCTGTTAATTACAAACGTGTAACAAAATATGGCATGGTTTGTTCTACAGGTGAATCAGGTGAACCTCATACTTTAGAAGAAGCACTTGGTGATGAGAACTGGAAGAAAGCGATGAATGAAGAGTACATAGCTCTAAAGAAAAATAAGACATGGCACTTAGTTCCTCCACAGCAAGGTAAAATTTAATTGATTGCAAGTGGGTATTCAGGATCAAGAGAAAGTCTGATGGAACTATTGACCGTTACAAAGCTAGACTCGTTGCAAAATGATTTAAACAACGGTATGGTATTGACTATGAGGATACTTTTAGTCCAGTTGTTAAAGCTGCAACCATCTGTCTTGTTTTGTCTATTACTGTTTCTAGGGGCTGGAGTCTTAGACAGTTAGACGTTCAGAACGCGTTTCTTCACGGTGTTCTGGAAGAGGAAGTGTACATGAAGCAACCTCCTGGGTTTGAAAGCAAAAATTCCCCTTCTTATGTGTGCAAACTGGACAAGGCACTTTATGGATTGAAGCAAGCACCGAGAGCATGGTACTCTCGTCTCTGTCATAAAATGCAAGCACTTGGCTTTATTCCATTCATATCTGACACTTCTTTGTTCATTTACAACAAGTCCAACACATGCATATTTGTTTTGATATATGTTGATGATATCATTGTGACAAGCTCATCAAATGAAGCAATCACAGGACTGTTAAAAGATTTGAGTGCAGATTTTGCTCTAAAGGACCTTGGTGACTTGCACTATTTTCTTGGAATTAAGGTGAAGAAACATGCAAGTGGGCTTCATCTCTCTCAGGAAAAGTATGCAGCTGATTTGGTAAAAAAGACTGGTCTGCAAGGCTGTAAGCCAACACCTACTCCATTATCTAGCTCAGAAAAGTTGTCTCTCGCAGAAGGAAATCTCTTGAGTCCAGAAGATAGCACAAAATACAGGAGCTTGGTAGGAGCACTTCAGTATCTCACTTTGACCAGACCTGATATATCTTTTGTTGTTAACAAAGTGTGCCAGTTTCTTCATGCACCTACTAATGTCCATTTTACTGCTGCAAAACGCATAGTGAGATATGTCAAAGGAACTATGAACATTGGTCTAGATTTCAGCAAGTCATCTTCAAATCTTGTTAGTGCTTTTTCTGACTCAGATTGGGCAGGATGCCTGGATGACATACGCTCCACTGGAGGTTTTGCAATCTTTTTTGGACCAAATTTAATATCATGGTGTGCTCGAAAACAGGCCACTGTTTCTAGATCCAGCACAGAGGCTGAGTATAAAGCACTGGCAAATGCTACAGCTGAGATTATATGGGTTCAGTCCATGCTGAAAGAACTGGGCATAAAGAACACACCAGCTCCGTGTCTGTGGTGTGATAACCTCGGTGCAACTTATCTATCTGCCAATCCAGTTTTTCATGCAAGGACAAAACATATTGAAATAGACTTTCACTTTGTTCGTGAGAGAGTTGCTCAAAAGCAACTTGATATTCGCTTTATCGACTCCAAAGATCAACTTGCAAATGGATTTACAAAGGCTTTGCCTGTGAGAAGCTTTGAAAATTTTAAACATAATCTCAACTTGATGAAGTTGTGATTAAGGGGGGATGTTAAACATACATGGCGCATACGTGACAGAAGAGGATCTTCAGAGATAGTTCAGAGGTAGTTTAACTAGGATATGATATCTATTCGGTTGTAACCAAGTCTATCTCTTGCTTTTCTTTCTCCTCAAGTTGTATCCTGATTCTCTCTTATCTTCTCAACCAACTCATGTATGCGCCTCAGGGTTATTGCGCCCCTGCTATATAACACGTAGCACGTCGCCCAAGATAGGGTAAGACGTTTCCGCCATCGCACAGGGAAGATATATCGAATGGCGGAAATGGTGTGTCTGATTGCGAGCAGAGGCAAATTGGGTCTGAATTTATACATCAAGGATGAACCCTCCACCAGAGCTCAAGAACCCAATATTGCTAGCTTATACTCACCGCCTATGGCCTTGTATGTGGAGGTCGTAAGTGCTCATGTCCTCAAGCCCATGGACAGGCAAGGCTCTGCAAGTACTTTTGTTGAGGTCACCTTTGATTATGTCCGGTTCCGCACGGCTATCAAGGTCAGGGATCGTTACCCGGTGTGGAACGAGTGGTTCTACTTCAATGTATGGGGCCCATCTTCTCTTTGTAATCTTGATATTAAAGCATTCGTCTACCATGTCCACAGTTCGTCCAAACGTTCCAATACCTTACTTGGCAAGGTCAAAATTTCTGGGACCAAATGCAGGCATCTCCACGGAGACAAGGTAACTTATCCATTAGAGAAGCCTACAGTGTTGTCGTACGTGCAAGGGGATTTGAGTCTAAAAGTATACACCATTGATAACCCTTCCATGGGAATTACAACCCCTGCTCCGCTCATGGATGGTGTAATATTGCACAACCAGAGTTCAAGACCACATCATTTTGCATTACAATATTTGAAAAAAATCACAAATAACTTCTCCGAAGAGAGATTAATTGGCCAAGGTGGTTCTGGTGTGGTATATAAGGTAACATTACATTGTAACATTTCCTGTATTTATTTTGTTTGAAACTTTGTCTGCCTTTCAATGTAACTAGATTTGATATAAGGCACGTGTGTATAAATAAGATACTTTTAAACAGGGTGTGGTTCAAAATGGAGATATTATTGCTGTGAAGAAGATCTTGCCGTCATTCATGCCAGGCGAGCAGAAGCAATTTGAGAACGAGATCAGTCATCTCACGATGCTTGACCACTCCAATATAGTGCGGGTTGTAGGCTACTGCTATGAAGTAAAGAAAGAACTTATAGAATACGATGGGAGAAATGTTTTTGCAGACATGGAGGAAAAGTTAGTTTGCTTCGAGTATCTACCCAATGGAAGTCTTGATAACTATATATCAGGTATGACATTTAATATGAAGTTCAAGAAACCTTAAGCATATCTCTACAAAATTGTATTTTACCATGTAGAATGTATTTAGTGTGCATATGAAGAGGAAGTAATCAGCGTGTTGTATTCATCCTCAAGGGGTACAATATATAGAGTTACAAGGAGGATGAGGAGAAGAAGATACGCACGCACACACTGTAACTAATTACCGTTAGCGATCCTATCTAGTAGGACTGACCGACGTTGCATGCTGCATGGATAGGTGCAGTCGTTGAATATCCAGTAGAAGCAGTCTTCAGTCTAACATATAATTTCAGGTAACATATGCGTCTAAATGCTCTTATTGGTGTTACAAGTGCAGATGAATCGACTGGACTTGATTGGAGCACACGTTATAATATTATCGAGGGGATCTGCAAGGGTTTAATTTACCTTCACGTGCAAAATGATAAGCCTATTATTCACTTTGACCTTAAACCTGCAAACATATTGCTCGGCAAAGGTATGATACCAAAAATTGCAGACTTCGGTCTGTCAAGACTGCATGATCAACAACAGTCAATTTACACAACATCCCGTCTTGGAACACGGTGAGTTATTACAACCTTTTAGACCATTACTCTATAGTCATAAGCAAGATGTGTTTTCTCTACTATCTATTTAACACTTTCAAATTATATCCATGTGGTGATTCAGTGGTTACATGGCACGGGAGTTCGTGGATGAAGGAAAAATTACACTACAGTTAGACATATTCAGTTTGGGTGTAATAATTTTGGAGGTAGTAATAGGACATAGGCACTACCCGGACGTTATTACAGAAACATCTTCGGATGATTTTATCAAGCTTGTAAGAATATTTTGTCTCAAATTTCAATATGGAGGTGTTTGTTTCATAAACAATTATTGCAATTTAACCTCTTGCACACTAACAGTCTAGATGTTTCTTTTATTCCATAGGCGCTTGAGAAATGGAGAAGTGTACAAAGGTCACCGGGGAATGAATCCGAAAAACCAGACTACGAAGAAATAAAGAGATGCCTACAGGTCGGTCTGTTGTGTGTAAATCATGACCACGCCAAGAGACCACCGATAACGAAGGTTATGAATATGCTCCAAGGATCAGAAATTATTGACTCCAACATCAGCAATGGGGAAGCAGCGTAATCGGCAGGCCATGTATAACTGATGACTTAACTGTTATGCGTTGTTTAGTGTTTGTATTGTCTAGCTCTTTTATTCTCTCCATGCTGGAGATTGTATTTTGACATTTGTGCATGTTGCATTCGTATGCACGAAATAATTAAATAACAACTGCCGGAGATCGGCATCGACCTCTCTGCGTCCGGCATCTTCAAGGGTCTTCCTCCTCTCTGTCTCTGGCGCGGGCGCTTGCCATGTCGCTGTAGCATTACAACGTATGCCCCGTGCCGTCAGTCCTAGCCGTAGATTTTCGCCAACCCTGACACTGAACTCATCTGCACCATCGTCATGGATCCACGGTATATACCTACAGGGCCAACGCTATATCCTTTTTTCAGTTATAAACAGAGTAGCTGGGTAACTTGACCGTGACACTGGTATGAATCGCGATCGTCGGTTGGCATTCAAAGGGTTCAAAATGGTACCAATTTTTTTGTTAGCCCGGAATTTCAAGCCAGACTCCAACTGTTTTTCTAAATAAATATTTAATTTTATCAGAATTAGTTAAAATCAATTGAATTTTGGTAGACTGAAATCCAAAATAACTTTTGAAATTGATGAAAATTTAAACTTTTCAGTGAAGTCTAATTTTTTCTGTTTGTGAAATTTAAAATCATCGAAATCCGCAACGGAGAAGAACAGGAGTTGTCGGCTGAGGAGCGGGTTTGATCGCTCATTGACCCACCCATCCTGTCACGTAAGACAGAGCGCCTCATAGGGACAGGGTGTGCATATGTGAGTTCATAGGGATGAGTGTATGAGCGCTTGTGTTGTACTGTCTTTGAAAAAAAAAAAGCAGCCTGCTCGCGATGTCATCCATGGGACGGACCCTCGGGCACAACATACTACGGAGTACTACAGAGCTGACTGGGTATACGCCAAGAGCCACGTCAGACTGTTAATCAAACAAATCATATGCGTCAGATCAGCCTGCCTAGCCGTGCGCCTGTCTGTACGTCGATTTAGGCAGAAACTAACCTCCACTGAGAAAAAAAAAGAAGGCAGAAACTAACCGGTACAGTAGTTCTGCTGATCCAAGGTTCAGCAAAAAATTACTCTCTTTTGCTCTTCTGATGATTGTGCTAGACTGATGGTGTGGTGAATGCGATGTTGGGCAGTGTTAAGGATACTGCTCAAGCGCTCAACCAAAAGAACAAAACAGGGTTCAGTGTAATCATATCAGACAAGCCGCCAGCAGCATTGCATTGCAGAGCCCCTACAGTCGAACTGTAAAACCAGACCGCCAAGGACCTACTCCCTTCGTTCGGAATTACTTGTCTCGGAGATGGATGTATCTCCGAACGGAGGGAGTACAAAGAATCCGAGATATATCTTTACCCGCTGGCGTGCTGTCTATGTGCGTACAAGAAAATCTAGACTTTGGAATGATGGTGTGATGCCGTGGACAGGCCGAGCTTCGCCCAACGCCAGGTACGACTCCTTGAGGATGCCTGCCACGGACAAGTCGATGCCAGTCTCCAGTGCCCCGGCCCGCGATGATCGGCGTCGACTGAGCAAGCTGTCCAACAATTATATATACTGACAAATGTGGGCAAGTACCGAAACACCGGCAATATCCTGTGTCATATACTTATCCAGGTTCAACAACAGATACACCATCCATCATTGATTCCTCAGTGGACTGGATTGCACGATGAAGCATTCCAACCTCCAGGCACACTTGCAACTTGCAAAAAATACCCATCATTGAATCCACCGTGAGCTTTTTCTTAGCTGTTAACTACCCCAACCAACGACCACAATCAGTATCAACGTGTGGCCGGGCGGAAAACGGCAAAGCAGAGGACTCCTCCAGGGCAGGTCGATCCCATTCTCCAGCCATCCGCCCTCTCACGATCTGCATTGATCCGCAGTCTCTTATACAGCGCTCATCACACATTGCTAAAAGAGAACGCAAGGGCTAGCAAATACAGACACAACGCGGATGATTGTTGAGTGGCTATACATACCTGTCCTGCATAGTATACTGCCTAGCTAGCTGCTAGTCCCAGTCGATACTATCCGATGATAATCCCAGTCGATACTCTACGGACAGTGCCATGTAACCACTGCGTCGCAATATGTACAAAATTCTGGTGATGGTAAAGTAAACACATCTTGCTCACAAAATCCGTCCTAAACATACATTCAGAGGCGCGTAAGGGCATGTACAATGGTGCTATCTTAAGAGTGCCACGTAGGATTAATGATGAGGTGGAGGAGAGAGAACTCGTAAGAAAAGGCTTGTCTTCTCTTATTTAAGATAAGACAAGAGATGATCTCTTAGCACAATTTGTCTCACCATGTTTTAAGAAATTGCTAATTATTAAAGATAAGGCTAAGATATAACCCATTGTAGACATATTTTTTTGTCATCTCTAAATTGCATGCAATACTTAAGATAAGATTGTCTTATCAACCATTGTACATGCCCTAATGATTTACAGTTAGATCTGTACGTAACTCAGCTAACAAATGTGGCAGGCTCCGACAGTCGTCACAAAAATAGTGAACAGAAATTCAGACGAAAGGGGAGAAGACGGGCTTGATCTAGACGAAATTCTGCCCAAACCACTTTGCTCTTCTTATCATTTTGCCCTTCCGTCACGGTTCCGTCCAGTTAGTGTCGTTTGACTGTGTGTTGACCGTGAGTGGACTTTTCGTTGGACCATTTTGGCCCTGCTTCTTCACTCTCTAGTGAGACACTGCCAAGTGGGACCCATCACTCATAAAACCATTCAAAATGTTATGAAAAACTGACGTGTGTTTACAACATGGCAATGTCATTAGTTATTTGGTTTGGTTCGTTGTGAGTCGGTGGATCGATTCAGAGATTATGCTGCACCCATGCTTGGGTAAAATCCTTCTTGGCCACCAGCTCCATCGCATGCACACCGCCTTAAATAACGGTTGGTACTCTTTGATGTAGATATACCACGTACGAAGTGAGCCTGTACATCAGGAAAAAGTCAGCAAAGGATAAGAGACTTTGCCATTAAAAACTAAATCATTTCAATATAGTCAAAGCGGCCATAATAAGGCATACGCTCCCACCCTTATTAGCTTTCTAAACCTACTTGAAATACCGTCCAACCAATGATTAAAAATATTGGCAACACTTGTGGGGGTATACAAATTGGATGCTATTTGGATAACTGACCACGTGCAAACTTGCGCTGAAAAATGAGGTGTTTCATTGTCATGCTGTGAGCACAAAAGTTACACTTTTTAGTTCCTTGCCAATTGTGATGGGCGAGGTTGTCTTTGATTAGCACAACCCTCCTCCAAGGACAACACATGAAGATATGAACTTTTAGTGGAATCTTCCACTTTCAAATTTTCTTGTTATCCACTGGGACATCTCAATATGTAAGAACACAATACATAGAGTTGACTGAGAAGGACCCAGATGTAGTTAGATTCCAGCATTACACATTTCGACCTTATGTCATGCTAATCAAATTCAATCGGGTTAATTTTTTTTGCCATGACATAAGACGGGTCAACCAAATCTCGCCTGAAAGAAATATATGGCACGAATGAGTTGAGCACATGCGCAAGAGTATCATTCTTATTGCGGCAATACAGTACAAAGTTGGATATTATTTTTGGAGGCTGGTATTGCCTAGCCACTTGTCCTCCTAGAAACCAATTTTTGATCCATCTTTTATCTTGAAGGGTCCAAAGCGACAAAGGTGTTTCTTTGCCACCATTACACCAATTCCAAAGTGTGAGTCACCAGATTTTCAATAGACCGGAGGCATTGTTTTTTGGCCTAGATGCTTATTGCGTAACAGGTTTTGTCAAACACCATCCTTAATAAGTAGTTTGAACAACCATTTACTAAGTAAGGCATCATTCTAGACCTAGAAATTATGAACGCTATGTCACCTTCTTCTTTTGACGTACAAACCATGCTTCATTTGGCCAGTCATAATGAGGGTGTCACAATGCACAAATAACTGACACAACTCAAAAATGAAGGCAGACTCTACATTCAAAATCCTTCACTTTATCTTTAATTATGCCCCTAATATTCCAGAAAAGTGAAGTAACCTAAGACCTAATTTTCCTGGGGTGCTTTCCCCGCTTATGGATTTCACCATGAAAAAAGAAGAGCTGTTGTGTAAATCAACCCTGGCACTAGTGTTGATCGTGGTTGATTCGTCGCTCGACATACATCTCTACTCCCAATGGAGCAGTTGGTAGTCTCCGCCGGTCAATTTTCGTCCCCACCACTTTCGTCCGATTTTTTTTCGTAGGTTTTTTTCGTAGATTTTTTTCCGTTCCGTCCACCACCTCCCCTCCGTTGGTTTTACCGTCGCACAGAACCGGTGGACACCCTCTGTCAATCCCTCGCTAGCCCTACCTCGTCTCCCGTCTCCGGTCGCAGCCGCCGCCACACCTGGCGACCCCTGCGCAGCACACCCATGCCGCCGGACAGCCCTGCCGCCCATACCTGCCGTCCCCTGCGCCACCCATCCCCGCCTCGCCCCGCCCGCCGCCTCCCCTTCACGCCGGCGTGCGCTCGCCTCGCCTGCACCGGGCTACTTGTGATTGGACGCCGTCGGTGATCTGGACCATAACGTAATCCCATTCATCTCCCCACCTTTCCTTCTTCTCGTCGATCAAGTCCTTGTTCTCTGTCAATCAGGTGCTCATTCTCATATTTCACACGTACATGGCCGCCGGAGGGTGGAAGAATCGACTATGTTAAGACTTCCCTGGTATTTTTTCCAATACAACGTATTATTTTGTCACCACTAAGCTTCTTCATTTCTCCATAATTTCTCTAAGCCCACAGACTACATGTACAGACGTGATTCTTTTTTGAACTGCAGCTAACACTTTCATGTTGAAGAGAACTTTGGTTTTCGTGGTTTCCTCTTCATAAAGCCAGCAGAAAGTTGGAAAGGGAGGCTAATTCTGCAGCCACATGTCTCTTTTGCAGCACGAGAAGCAACAATGGTGAAAGGAGGAGGAAGATGACGGACGGTGATGGAAGCTGCAGGCGATGAGCTAGCGGCGAGGGACACAGAGGACACCAAGCAGACCTTCAGGATAGAGACACATTTATCAGGATTGTCTTCGTGTTGCGGGTGATGGATAATGAGGGATGGGACCTCGGCTTGACGCTCTTCAAGATTGTCGTTTTATTTGGGAGCCTGCCCTTCGATCGCCACCAGGTGCCGATGGATCCCTGAAAATTTCAGTATATTATTGTGTTCTGCTCCTGTTAATTTCTCTTGTGAAATTGCTATCAGGTATTTGTGGTTGCTTTTATAAAGGAAGATATCAACCCAAGATATCATGGTATGAATCAGCACATGAATCAAAAAGCAAGAAGTTGTTCCTTCCATTTTCCTTTCCTCTTCTGGTACTACTCACACACCTTCTCCTCTTGTGAATCATATGCAGATGGCACACAAGATCAGCTTAGGATGCTTGTACCGCCAATTTGATGGCTTTCAACCAAATTGTGCTAACTTTGGCGTGAGAACGGTAACATATATGTTTTCCTCTAGGCGTCATAGCGTTGTGGATTTGCATCATTACTTCAGCAGGCTAGCTGGATGTGATCTGGACATAGGTGATTTTGAGCCAACACCAGCCTTAAAAGTATGTCTCTGTTTTCTCTCATGCTTCAACTATGATGCCTCGCATCATGTGTTTGTTAAAATGCTTAACAAATCTGAAGTAAGTTCATGCCAGCCACATGCTTGCTACGATGCCTCTCATAGATCTCTAATATTAACCTGCATGCCAAACTTACTCTCGTTATTAGGCAAGACTAGATTGGATGGATATAACTAATCTAATGTATTTTCCAATGTGATCATGGATGCATTTAATGTTGAATAATATCTCCTACGTCATAATTGAAGGTAAGTAGGTAATAGTAATTTTTCATATATTGTTTGTTCTAGGTACTGCACTAATGTTTCTACAGGAAACATTTTACCTGACATATGTTTACAGGTACACGCACTTTAGAAGCCACAAACCAGTCCAACTCATGTCTGATGATTTGGTAGAGCTGACATAACCATGGAACTGGCTTCATTTATTGATAAGATTATGTTCATTGATCCAAGACTATGCTCATGGGACAAGGATTAAGGAAGGTCGCCATGGGATGATTTACAAGGAATTGCCAGTATTACGTGAGAAGGCCCAAGGCTGGAATCAACGGTAGCAAGTTATTGTTTCCCGTGAAGCCTTTTGTTTTTATTAATTACATTAGATCATGACTTCTTTCCGGATCAATAATTATTGGATGGTAATTATATCTACCAGTTTAGCTTGGAAACATCTAAGGGTAACAACAAAAAAGCTGGCAGGAAAACACATGAAATCTGAACTTACACTCAATTATATGCACTCACGCTGAATTTTCTTCTTTTTGGTTCAGTTTCATAGCAGTGAAGGGGAGAGCAAGCGACTAACCAACACTATTGTGTAAAATGTAAAGAGAAAAGCATGATGGGGAAGGATTAACTTCCATTCAAGAGGTGGCCATTGAGTTGGGCAGATCAAGTTGTGGAACAACTTAAGGTCAGGGCTTCTTCGAACACGCAATGATTATTGAGATTGCAAGAAGAATGTCTTTAAGGAGTTAATTTGCCATATAGATGATGTCCCTATTTTACCGAACCAACTGGTAATTACTAGATATAATTTTCTGTTACATACAAATAGTGTGCAGTCATTTGAGAAGTGAAACATGGTGCGTAAACTTAGGTCTGAATCTTGATAATCTCAAGGTCGCTACAGTACTGTACTAGATACATCATATTTGCCAAGTGGTCCCTGTCGGTGTCAAAACCGGCGGATCTCGGGTAGGGGGTCCCGAACTGTGCGTCTAGGCCGGATGGTAACAGGAGGCAGGGGACACGAAGTTTTACCCAGGTTCGGGCCCTCTCGATGGAGGTAAAACCCTACGTCCTGCTTGATTAATATTGATGATATGGGTATTACAAGAGTTGATCTACCACGAGATCAGAGAGGCTAAACCTTAGAAGCTAGCCTATGGTATGATTGTTGATGTGTATGTCGTCTTACGGACTAGAACCCTCCGGTTTATATAGACACCGGAGAGGGTTAGGGTTACATAGAGTCGGTTACAATGGTAGGAGATCTGAACATCCGTATTGCCAAGTTTGCCTTCCACGCCAAGGAAAGTCCCTTCCGGACACGGGACGGAGTCTTCAATCTTGTATCTTCATAGTACAGGAGTCCGACTGAAGGTATAGTCGGCTATCCGAGCACCCCCTAATCCAGGACTCCCTCAGTAGCCCCTGAACCAAACTTCAATGACGACGAGTCCGGCGCGCAAATTGTCTTCGGCATTGCAAGGCGGGTTCCTCCTCCAAGTACTTCATAGAAGGTTTTGAACACAAAGATAGTGTCCGGCTCTACAAAATAAGTTTCCACATATTGCCATAGAGAGAATAATAATATTAACACAAATCTAATCTGCTGACGTATTCCATGGTGTGACACGCCACGGCCAAGCCTTTATCCATTTAATTATCCCACCTCAGCATGTTGTGCGAGGCGGTTTCCTTGGCACGTCTTGTTGAAGCAGAGATCGCGTCCCCTCATTTTGGGATTCTCATCAATACGGGCATGGGTAACCCAACCGCGCCTTTGATTACGGCGCTTGGAGATAAGCAAGTTTTACCAGGCTGGTGGGGACACATAACCGCGTCCACCCATATAAGGGGATAAGGATCCACCTTTTCACCCATGCCTTCTTCCTCCTCTTCCTATCCATTCTTGCGCACTCGAGCTCCAGCGCCCAAGTCCGCACTACCACCTCGACCTTCTCCAGTCATGTCCGGAGCGGGAGGCAAGTGGATGACGGAGGAGACACATAAAAAAGCTGAGGAAGGCTGGATATCTGGCCAGCGACATCGCGCACCGACTCCCCGAAAAGGGGCAGCTCATCCCCACTCCTAGGCCCCATGAGAGGGTGGTATTTCTCCCCCATTTCCTCCGCGGACTGGGCTTCCCTCTGCATCCATTTGTCCGGGGGCTGATGTTCTACTACGGCCTGGATTTCCATGATCTGGCCCCGAACTTCGTCTTCAACATCTCGGCGTTTATCATCGTGTGCGAGGCTTTCCTCCGCATCCGCCCCCATTTCGGCTTATGGCTAAAGACCTTCAACATCAAGACGAAGGTGGTGCGCGGAAGCCAGGCGGAGTGCGGCGGTGCCATGGTTGGCAAGATGGCCAACGTCCTGTGGCTCGAGGGCTCCTTTGTGGAGACCCTGAAGTGGTGGCAATCGGGGTGGTTTTACATCACCGAGCCGTGAGACCCCGAATGGGTCGCAGCCCCCGAGTTTCGGTCCGGACCCCCTACACGGCTCACCTCCTGGAAGGAGACCGGCCTGTCGTGGGTTAAAAAAGGAGAGCTGACCGGACTCCAAACATGCATCCAAACCCTGGTGGACAAGAAGCTCAAGCTTGTCAACGTAGTCCAGGTTATGCTCATCCGCCTGATCCTCCCGTGTCAACGACGGGGCTTCAACCTGTGTGAGTTCGACCCGGCGCAGCATCAAACTCTAAACAGGCTCTTTGACACGACGTACGAAGATGCTTGGAGGATGCTTTTAAGGGCGCTGAGGCTCCCGCATCCGCTGCCGAGGACCGTGGATTCAGTACTCAACATCACGCTCATGCGGTAAGTTGTTTTTGTCCTTTTACAGGGTATCAATTTTTCATAGTTTGACTCTATGCGGGATCTGAGTTCCCTTATCTTTGATAGGATTGGGTGGCGACGTCCGGACAGATCAACTGTTCGGCTCCTCTGCCCGAAGGCCTAGCGGACGCTCGCTTGGCGAAGCTGCTGGTTCCGGCGCCCTATGTGGTGCCGGAGAAGAAGGCCACGAAAAGGGCCACGGGGACTCGAAAGAGTGCCCGGCGCCAGGAGGTGTCGGATTCGTCATCCGACGGTCCCGAAGCGCCTTCCTCTCGTGAAGACGAGGAGGAGGAAGAAGAGACCTCTCCCCCTCCAGCGGGAGGAGAGAAGAAAAGGAAGGTCGCCCTCTCTGAGGAGGTCGGAGGGTCCAAGAAGGGGAAAATCCTTCCTCCGGACTGCTCCACCGACGCCGCCGACGACGAAGAGGAGTGGCAGCCCAGGGCCAAGCCCCTGGTGAAATTGTAAGTGTCTGGATAACGGAGTAATTCATAGTATTCGTTTTTTGCACAGCTTTCCCTTATGTCGAATATGTTTATGCAGCCCACCCAATGACCGGCTCGACACATCGTCGAGCGGCTCACTGGACCCGTCGGAGGTGAACTCTCTTCCGACGGCTTCATCCCCCCGCCCTGCGGACGACACCGAAGTGTTGTCCCAATAGGTTCCAAGCCGGGAGGAGGTGGTCTTAGAGGCGCCGCTGTTGGGGAATGTAGCAATAATTCAAAATTTTCTACATATCACCAAGATCAATCTATGGAGTCATCTAGCAACAAGGGAGGAGTGGATCTACATACCCTTGTAGATCGCGCGCGGAAGCGTTCAAGAGAACGGGGTTGATGGAGTCGTACTCGTCGTGATCCAAATCACCGATGATCCTAGCGCCGAACGGACGACACCTCCGCGTTCAACACACGTACAGAGAAGCGACGTCTCCTCCTTATTGATCCAGCAAGGGGGAAGGAGAGGTTGATGGAGATCCAGCAGCACGACGGCGTGGTGGTGGAAGTAGTGGGATTCCAACAGGACTTCGCCAAGCGCTGCGGGAGGAGGGAGAAGTATCATGGGAGGGAGAGGGAGGCGCCAGGGCTTAGGTATGGTTGCCCTCCCTTCCCCCCACTATATATAGGGCCAAGGGAGAGGGGGGAGCAGCCTTGGCCCTTCCTCCAAGGAAGGGTGAGGCCAGGGAGGAGTCCCACCTCCCCAAGGCACCTAGGAGGTGCCTTCCCCTTTTAGGACTCTTCCTTTCCCTCATCTCTTGGCGCATGGGCCTCTTGGGGCTGGTTCCCTTGGCCCATACAGGCCAAGGCGGACACCGCTACAGCCCATGTGGCCCCCCCGGGGTAGGTGGCCCCACCCGGTGGACCCCCGGGACCCTTCCGGTGGTCCCGGTACAATACCGGTGACCCCGAAACTTGTCCCGATGGCCGAAATAGCATTTCCTATATATAATTCTTTACCTCCGGACCATTCCGGAACTCCTCGTGACGTCCGGGATCTCATCCAGGACTCCGAACAACTTTCGGGTTACCGCATACTAATATCTCTATAACCTTAGCGTCACCGAACCTTAAGTGTGTAGACCCTACGGGTTCGGGAGACACGTAGACATGACCGAGACGACTCTCTGGCCAATAACCAACAGCGGGATCTGGATACCCATGTTGGCTCCCACATTCTCCACGATGATCTCATTGGATGAACCACGATGTCGAGGATTCAATCAATCCCCTGTACAATTCCCTTTGTCTAGCGGTACGATACTTGCCCGAGATTCGATCGTCGGTATCCCGATACCTTGTTCAATTTCGTTACCGGAAAGTCTCTTTACTCGTTCCGTAACACATCATCCCGTGATCAACTCCTTGATCACATTGCGCATATTATGATGATGTCCTACCGAGTGGGCCCAGAGATACCTCTCCGTCACACGGAGTGACAAATCCTAGTCTCGATTCGTGCCAACCCAACAGACACTTTCGGAGATACCCGTAGTGCACCTTTATAGTCACCCAGTTATGTTGTGATGTTTGGCACACCCAAAGTATTCCTACAGTATCCGGGAGCTGCATAATCTCATGGTCTAAGGAAATGATACTTGTCATTAGAAAAGCTTTAGCTAACAAACTACACGATCCTTGTGCTAGGCTTAGGATTGGGTCTTGTCCATCACATCATTCTCCTAATGATGTGATCCCGTTATCAACGACATCCAATGTCCATGGTCAGGAAACCGTAACCATCTATTGATCAACGAGCTAGTCAACTAGAGGCTTACTAGGGACATGGTGTTGTCTATGTATCCACACATGTATCTGAGTTTCCTATCAATACAATTCTAGCATGGATAATAAACGATTATCATGAATAAGGAAATATAATAATAACCAATTTATTATTGCCTCTAGGGCATATTTCCAACAGCCGCAAGGTGACCTCCCGGACTCCAGGAGTAAAGGGGATGAAACCCCCCAGGGCTCTAAGTCCGGCTTAAGGCCAGACACAGCTCCGGAATCTTCAAGGGTTCCAGAGTCCGGCGGGCGACCTCCTTCCAAGAGGAGCAAGCCTACCGTGCCGGTGACCTCCGTCCAACCGGAGGCACCGGACAATATGTTGGAGGCGCTCCAAGGTGCCTCCATCGACGAGGGGCACCGCACTATTATGAGTGCGGTGATCCAGAAGGTTCAGTCCGCCAAAAGTGGACTGACTGAAGCTTGTACAAGCCTTTTAACAGGCTTTGAGGTAAGTAAAGAATGTTCAAATAATGTTACCGCATAGACAGTAGCCCTTGATGCTTTATTGGGCGTTTGGGAAGAAAAGCCGAATAGAGGATCAAAGAATTCGCAGGAGTCTAACAAAAGGAGTCAATATGCGTATGCAGGCTTCTCTGCTAGCGTCGGCCGCACTGACTGCGGAAGTGGACGTGCTGAAGCAGAGTCTCGAGAAGTCCGAGCAAGAGCTCGGGCGTGCCAAGAAACAGCTCGAGGAAAGGAAGGTAAGAAATACCCTGTTTGAATATGTATATAAAAAAGGTGCAATTGCAAAAAATGACAGGATTGACATGGCTATTGTAGGGGCCATGTCAGAGGTGGCGACCCTTAAGCAAGCGCTGCTCGAGGCCGAGAAGAGTGCGGCCGTGGAGCGCACCGAGCGGGAGAGGTATGAGGCTAAGGTTGGCAAGGTGCGGCAAGAGCTGCAGGTTCTCATGAAGAAACATGAGAGTTTGGAGCTTGACTCGAAGACGCGAGCGTCCGAGCTCGCGGCAGCTATAAAAAATGCCAAGTCTGCCAAGGCCGAGTCCTAGAAGACCCTCCAGGAGTTGGATGAGGTGAAGAAGATTGCGGCGGGTAAGGCATTCTTTATGCAAAGCAAACACATAAACGTGAGTTACCTGTTACTTACCCGAATCCGAAGCTCTCCAGGAGCATTCGCAGATCTTCCCCAGAGTGTATCCGATGCCACCGCATTCTATCGAGCCGAGGAGGGCAGCTCGACGGAGAAGGTGTTCTGGTCTCAGTACGCTGAGGCCGGACACCCCGTGCCCCTGAGTGACCAGCTGAAGCAACTGGTCGAGCTCCACAAGGCGGCCGAACAGGCCAAGAAGGGCCTCCTAGTTCGGCTGTGGCCTGGAGTGGCTCTGCCTGGGAGCTATTTCGGGCTGGTGCAGCGGCTGGTGGAGGCCTGTCCGAGGCTTGAAGACATCAAGCGCTCCGTCTGCATTGAAGGTGCCCGTAGGGCCCTTGCCCGTGCTAAGGTGCACTGGGGCAAGCTGGATGCGGAGAAGCTTATGAAGGATGGGCCACCGCCGGGGAAAGAGCATCGCAAGCCCAAGAATTATTATAAGGATGTTCCGAAGAGTGCCCGCCTTGTTGCGGATGAATGTACCAAGGGTGTATTTTTTTGAGTAAAACCCGCTCGTGTTATCCTGTGTGCTGAAAACTTGTTCATATGCGCTAAGCAATGCTGCTTGAATTTAAAATATTACCTTCTGTGCGGCTGTTTATCAATATTGAGAGATGGCGAGTCGTCGGCTTCTACCCCCGTGCGGCTAGTGCTGGGTGTTCGGGGATAAACCTGGGCACTCTTTTTCCCATATTTGGGTCCTTTGAGGGAGGCGCTCAGCCCAACGAACGAGGCAATCGGATTATAATGCGTGAACACTCTCACTTAGCCATAGAATTCTATAATTTTGAATTTCAGCGAAGCCCCTAGTATTTGGAAGACCGATTTCGGGGCGCTATCCACGCCTTGGCCGGACAGAGCCGACTCCTCGCCCGAAGCGGCATAAGTCTTTAGGGACTCGAAAAAACCTCTTAAACAGCGACCAGCTCTCGCTTCATCATGACAGTCAGTTTTAGCTTTCTCCACTGAGGTGCTCGGCCCAGCTCAACTGGGGCACAATCACAATGGTTCTCCTAGTGCTACCTTAGCCGATATAGCGGAACGTAAGGCACCAAAACATAGGAGCCGGGCAAACCCAACTATTGACACAAGACATGATTCGGAGCCGATGCATATAATGCTATAAGTTCGGGGTGCCGCACTTGTTAAAGTGTTCGGACTTCTCACACCATGTTGAGGGGTACTGAAGCCCCTGGCGTATTTTGGCGTACCAAAGTGTACAGATGCAACATGTCATTAAGGAACATATATATATATATATATATATTAAAAAAGGTAATGCAAAAAATAGACAAAAGCTATGCATTGTTCATTAAAATAGTTGCGATCAAAGCAGAACGATACAAGTGATGCGATAAAAGAAAAGTTGGACTATTTAACATGTCTGCTTCAGGGGCAAGCTGCGGGATAGTATGCGAAACAGGTATAATGCTCGTGATAGAGACCACCTGGGATTTCTGTAATGCGGCATGGCTTGTCTGCTTCCCTGGTCCTTGCATCGTTTGTGTGGCAATTGAACTGCCGAACAAGCCTTCCGAAGAGTAGAGTCCTGGAAGTAAGAGAAAAGTATAAAAAAAGTCGGCAGCCCCTGGTGCGGTTTAAGCCATGTTTTGGGCAATGCCGTGATGGTGCTCCTCCCCCTATGCCCATGGTATTTCTAGAGCGTAGTTATGTACGTGAAGTACTGACGTCGCCTTTTTGCGGGGGTTGGGGTTGGGGCGCATTGCTACGCCTGCTCGGAACGTGCCAAGCGGTCTTGTTGTAGGTTACTCCGGGCGCGCTTGACTGTGTCCGGACGTTTAATGGCCGGACTGGAGAATTGCCTGGAGAGGCTGCTTTGTACTTGCGCTGCAAGGGCCGTCGTGTGCTGCTCCATTCGGAGGGAGCGTTCGGTGTTTCCATTGACCGTAATTACTCCTCGAGGGCCTGACATCTTGAGCTTAAGGTATGCGTTGTGCGGGGCCGCATTGAACTTGGCGAATGCGGTTCGCCCGAGCAGTGCATGGTAGCCACTGCGGAACGGGACTATGTTGAAGATAAACTCCTCGCTTCAGAAATTATCCGGAGATCCGAAGACCATTTCAAGTGTGACTGAGCCTGTACAGCTGGCCTCTACACCTGGTATTGCGCCTTTAAAGGTCGTTTTGGTGGCTTAATCCTCGATGGATCTATGCCCATTTTCCGCACTGTATCCTGGTAAAGCAGGTTCAGGCTACTGCCGCCGTCCATGAGGACTCTAGTGAGATGAAATCCATCAATAATTGGGTCGATAACCAATGCAGCGAATCCGCCATGACGGATGCTAGTGGGATGGTCTCTTCGATCAAAGGTGATCAGGCAGGAGGACCATGGGTTGAACTTTGGAGCGACTGGCTCTACCGCGTATACGACCCTTAACGCGCGCTTCCGCTCCCTCTTGGGGACGTGGGTGGCGTATATCATGTTCACCGTCCAATGGTGGTGCCAGGTTACGGGATGAACAAGTGCATGTCCCAGAACTTTGATGTTGATTAATTTTCTTAAGATGGAGTAGTTCACATGGTTCCATTTTGAGAATTCCGTCACCCCATTCGCGTGTAGCCCTAGAATATTATCAAGGCAGGATACATTGCCCCAACGCACCGAGTCGGCAAGCCCTCATATCTGGAACCAGATTCATCACACATGCAGTTCTATCCATGGTGGTGCAGTGCGACAGTCTGTACTATGTTGCAGTTAATCTTGTGATAATGATATGCTATTCATTTGTTATTTTCAAAAAATATTAGATATGATTTTTTTCATAATTATGAACCAAATTTTGCTTGTACGGATTCCTCTTATCTCTGCTTCAACTCTTTTCCTTTTATTTGTGCTGCATGGTGTAACCTGATTTGTTTGATCATTGGTGCATGCACTTGATTTGGTTTATCTTGGTGTAGCGTGCAGGGAACCTAATTCGACTTACATCTCGTGGGTGATGTGAAAAATTATGTACTCCCTTTACATGGAGTTGTTAGTTTTGTTGGTCTCCAATGCTTGACCATTTGGCTAAATATTTATTTTCTGGCTTAATTCTATAGATAACAACGATTATAGTGGATGAATGTCCATAAAAAAAATTGATCTATTATGTCGCACTTTATGTTTTTAAGTCCTTTCAGGTAAAGTTTTATAAAAACTTGATGCAAAATATTTTAGATGCAAAAGATAGTAACATGTGTACAGAAAATTGATGGATATGTTAGCAGTATGCTTCTAATGTACAATCCCCTTTAATAAATAAAGATTTGTCCTTCATTTTCTTGTCACATAACTCACCTTTTGAATAACATTTCTTGTTACACACACACACGCGCGCACGCACGTGCGCGCGCACGCGCACACACACGAGTAGCAATTTCCAATGTGCGATTATAATCTCATAATGATCTCTGTAAAGCCAGTGTGGGTGTCATCCTGATTATTTATTAATGCACACCACTTGCAGCTACATAACTCTATAGTATGAAGACTTAAAAATATGAGTGTCTTTTGTTGTTGTTTTACTAACCATTTTCAATCACATCTTACTATTATGTATTTCATAATAGTTACATAGTAGTAACTGTTGACATTTGACTGCCACATTCATATATCAGGAACAAAGTATTTATTTACAGATTTTAGTTTTATTAGTACCTCAACTCACTTTGTTATGCTCAGACGCACACTGTTTCAGTTTTGGTTTTAGCATTTCCCCACTCTTCAGTAATTGTCCCGCGAGTGTCGCCGAGGGGGTCCGAGTGTGACAGAGATTACCTACGACATGCTACTGCATAAGGTCTCCAAGGAGCGACAGCTCCGTAGCCACCATCGCCGCCCTCACCATCAGTTACCTACCATCGCCGTTCCACACGCCTTTCCCTCAGACACACCTGCATACTTATTATCTACCTAACCAGCACCCACCAGTCATAATCGATCTGAAATCTAATTCCTGTTCATGACCATGGGTTGTTTTCTTAATTTATCTTGGTACTTTATTGGATCTGGGTTACACCTCATCTATCTGAGATAAACAATTGATCTGAAGAATTATGGGACACTGGGTTGATTGGCCTGAATCACCCGTGACCCCCTTAGGGAGATTTCTGGAATGCTTTTATAATTCTGTTTCTGGTTCTGTATAGATGTACAGTAATGAACAAGTAACAATCGTGATTTGGACACAAGTAGATTTTAGTGTTGCTCACGCCAAATGCAGGAGTTGGATTTAGATTTGTGCACCAACTTCCTAACAAAGAATCTTGGGATTTCAGTTTAACTGACTCTGTTTTATTAGCATCTGTTGTTCACTACTGGAATTTGCACATGTAATCTTCGGTACTACAGTTTCTTGATTCTATAGACTGGTTCATATTAGCACTTGTACTAAATGAAAAGTGTTCATGCTCTGATATGGATCTCATGTTCTGAATTTAGGTGAAAAGTTTTCTTTCTTAAATTTTGTCATTATTACTGGAACTGAAATTTCGCTCTGTTTTCATGACCTTTAGCTGCACAGGAAAACCATGCCGCCACCGCTAGGGAGCTCTTGGTTGCACTGCAAGCTGCAGGCCTTGTCAACTTGCTCGTGTCACTTAAGCGCCATAACCTCGCCCCGCTCAAGATGGATAGTTTTCTGCAGGTTCGCCTCGCCCACTTCTTCCTATCCTACTTGTATAATGACACAAAGTTCTAGCAAAAGCTGCAACTTAACATAATGTCACTCAATGATGTCTGTGGCAATTATAGCAGGGCAAGGACGGTGGAAAGTTTGTGGCACGCGTTGGAGGAGATTCCTGTGTTGTTCTGTATGTGCTAGGCCATGGCATGGAGTGAAGTGGAACAGTTCGGCACAATTTGTTTCAAGTGGCGAGGATGCCCGGAAGGCCCCTCATCGATGGCGGGTGACCTCCGCGTCAATCTGCCGGAGCCCCTTCTTCTTCGACTCCGCCAACTGTGCAGCCACATTGTCGATCTCCTCCACCTTGTGGTTGATTTGCTACTAATCTTTTTGCACTAACTATGGACCAAATTGGTTGTATCAGGGCGGATAGTGATAATTGAACAATGTGAAGGTCGATAGATGGTTGCACAGGCACGCATTTGCCACACTACTAGGAAAAGGGCTATAGATAGGTTTGACACTAATGGCGCACCAGGGAAGTAGTGCGCCACTACTATATACTAATGGTGCACCAGTTGGTGATGCGCCATTAGTGTGGAAGACACTAATGGAACACCAGTGAACTGGTGCGCCACTAGTGATAATTTTTTTTTCATTTTTACATACATACTAATGGCGCATTCTACCTCTGGTGCGCCATTACTAGTTCTAACTAGTAATGGCGCACCAGACATGGAGTGCGCCAGTACTGATTTTTTTTTATTCTTTTTTTTTGCAAAACTACTAATGGCGCACCACCTCACAGTGCGCCATTACTAGTTTAAACTACTAATGGCGCACCCTGTAAAAGTGCGCCATTAGTATATATATATATATATATATATATATATATATATATATATATATATATATTTACTTTTCTGCAAAACTACTAATGGCGCACCACCTACAGGTGCGCCATTAGTAACCAGGGTTACTAATGACGCATTTGCAGGTGGTGCGCCATTAGTAACCTGGGACCCCAACAAGATATTTTGGACAGCCCCACACCTACCCACTCACTTTCCCCACTTCATTCCCTCCACCTCCTTCTCCAAGCTTTCGGCTGCCTCCTCCTCCTCACCTCATTTCCACCATAGATTCATAAAAATTAAGTGGTGAAATTACCTTTTTTTTGATAGGTAAGTAAGGGGAAAGCTATCTTCATGATGTAGATCTACTTTTTTTCTCCCTAGCTCGCTCCAACAACGTGCACATGCACTTTTTGTGGCCTAGCTAGATCTATGTATGTTTGTGGTGTTGCATGTGTTTGTGGTGTTGCATATATGTTTGTGTTTGCAGGTACCGGTATTTGAAATGTGATAGTTGCCAATATTTTGCCGGAATGTTGATTCATTTCCGTTTCGGCGAGAATTTTGGCACTATGCATTCTTTTTGGTCCTATTTTTAGGGAAGGTCATGCCAAATTTTTTCTTGGTTCTAAAATATCGTTTTGCTTTACCCCGCAGGCGACCATGGTCCGCACGATAACCGAAGGCATCGTGAATAGGTTTTTGAGCTCCGCGAAGGCCGAGATGCTTCAAAAGAACGAGACGGAGATAAGATGTCCGTGTCGAAGATGCAAGCTGAAGAGCCTTATTGCGGACCCGGATTCCGGGCAGGTGCGGGACCACCTGCTCTTGCGTGGTTTCATGGATGGCTATCGGTGGCAAGGTGATGAAGATGACTATGAAGTCGTCCATGGGGGCCGGGCAAGAAATGAGGAAGGGCAACAAGACAAGTACCACCGCGGCGAGGGCGGGCGAGAAGACGAAGAATCTCTAGGACATGATCACGACGGTGATGTTGTACACAGTCATCATGTAAAAGATGTCGTACATGATTATGAGAAAGATCAAGACGAAGGGCATGATCATGAAGATGAAGATGCCGGAGCAGACGACGATGGAGGCTGGGTGCAGGACCCTCATATTCAAGAGCTGCTTCTCAAGCAGACGGATAACGCAAGAGCTGCCGCCCGAGAGAAAGCCATGCTGGATCAACTGGAGATAGACGCGGTTACTCCATTGTATGAAGGATGCAGGCCCGAGGATACTCGCCTGAAAGTAACGCTCATGGCCCTGGAGATGAAGGTAAAACACAAAATGACCGACGCATGCTTCGACGAGAACATGTCATTCTGGCACGAACGTCTTCCCAAGGGGAACAAGTGCCCGACCAGTTTCGAGGAGGCGAAGAAAATCGTGTGCCCTCTGGATTTACCGCACGTGAAATACCATGTGTGCATGAACAATTGCATCATTTATCGGGACGAGCACGCGGAGTCTACCATATGTCCGGTGTGCGGCGTCACTCGATACAAGAAGAGGAAGAAAGCTCCTCGAAAATCGGTGTGGTACTTTCCGATCACTCCTCGTCTGCAGCGGTATTTCGCGGACCCTAAGGTACCAAAGCTCCTGCATTGGCACGCGGATAGGGAGGAGAAGAAGCGAGAAGATGACGGAAATGATCTGGAAATAAATAAAAAAGACAAGATGCTGAGTCACCCTAAGGATGCGATGATGTGGGCATAGACACCATAGATACTTCTACAAATATTACACGAGACATTTTTCAGGTAATTTCGGTTGTTAATTCTATAATATTATATTATATTATCAGAGGCAAAAATACTACACATTTTTATTTCTTTTGTAGAATTATTGAAGGCATTTGCGAAATAAATATGAAGATGAGAGATTGTGTTGGAGATTACATGATGCATACAAGTGCACAGTCAACCAAAGCCCTACGTGCATGCATCGGGAAGGAGGAGGCAGCTTTGTTTGCGTCAATCACACATGTGTGTACACGAGCCGGTGCAAAGGAGCCAGCGATACAAGGATCAATTAGTGGGCCTGTACATCAAGTTGGGCCACGTCTTGTCAACCAAATCAGACGTCAGGTCTTTCCGAGAAATCGTATCCAGCCTCTGTACGAGCCCTACGTCCGCGCACCAACACATAAGGCAGCCGCCGCTCTTTAATAAATAGCTTGTCTGGGTTAGGGTTTAGGCTCGGGTTTTGTTTAGAGAAGTTTAGCTATTGCTACTTTTATTTGTTTTCGCTCGTAGCGGCTAGTGCGACCGTCAAGACATCCTATCGGAACCCCATCTTGTGAGATTAATCCCATCTAGCATATTCGCAATTTTGAGATTGCTTGGCTATTATTTTCTTGCATGTTCTTCGATTTGCTTGCAGGAAAAATCCTTTGTGGATAGGTCGATCGCGCCGTTGGCTCGGTCGATAACGCCGTGGAGTTGGTTCAGCGATTGCCGTGGATACCAGTCGTCTACGGTTCTTCTTGTACGGTTGGTAGCCGGATCGTGAGGGTCAAGTCCCACCCAAAATCGTAGTTATCCTCTCTCATCGAAAGATCGGGTCCCAGTACACATCAAGTGGTATCAGTTTTCAGGTTCATCGGTGAGAGATTTACAGTTTTCTTAGATTAGATTGATTTTAGTCCTACAACCCACAAAAAGCCAAAAAAAATTAGATTAGTTCATCCGCTGCACCTACCTTTTTAGCCTCTAGCAATTTTTGCATCTAGTATTTGTGTAGTTGAATTTTTGGTTGCATTCATCTAATACTAGTGCTGGTCTAGATTAGTCCGAGAGCAAATTATCTACTAGACCGACTTTGTTTTTGTCCACCATATTTTCTGCCACACCAATCCATCCGCCGCGCACCGTCTACCTGATCTACTAAGTTTACGTGTTTGTCGCACACGCGCCAACTGCACCTGTACACCACGTCCCATCCGCCTTAAAAATTGCTCCGATGCTGCCGCGCGCACGTCCCAGATTCCGGCCACTAGCCAGGGAACATCCCGAGAAGTTTTTCTGTTCATATCTTTTCTGCCTGCGCGTCACCCTAGCCTTCTGCCAACAGCTCGTTTTTCATCACACATCAGTCTATCCATCTGCCATCGTGTGTAAGCCTCAGCAAATTACGCCGACCCCACACGCCCACCTGTGCGCAGCTGCTCCCTATGCTCCTTGGCGCCGCTTAACTGCTGTCTGCTTTGTGCATCGCTAGCCAGTACTACTATTAAACGTTTGGAGTTGTCTACCTACGCATCTGACACTTCATTAATCTCCTATATCTCTAGTAGTACAATCAGGTCGCTTCTAGTAGCACACTCTAGTTTAATCCTGTTATCCTCTTGTTACGTGTGTATACTTGTTGGTAACCGGCCTGGTTAAAGGAAAAAAAAAGAGAAGAAAGAGCAAAAAAAAGGAAAGAGCAAGAAAAAAAAGGAGAAAAAAATTGGAAAAAAATAGAGAAGAAAAAGTAAGACAAAAAAGTTCAGGCCGGTTAGCATCTTTTGGAATATCTTTTATTGTCCAGAAACTTTACTTTGTTCGTATACGTGATATCTGCTGGACATTTTTCTGCTCTAGGTTTTCATACACTGCCATTTATACCTCACTTATATCTAGCTATTTAGAGCTGTCATATTTTTACCGGCTTCCACTCATTTGATTCAGTATCTGGGATTAGATTATTTTATCTCTTACTAGTCGACTGCCAGCACTAGTTAGAAGTTTGAGCAATTATTCAACTTGCATTTCTTTTTGCTAAATTGTGCCACTGATATTGTGAGTTGAGAAACCTTTGCCAAGCTACACTTTTTCTACCAATAAGTACAGGTTCCGGCTCTACTGATTCCTGGTTATCGCTCCATCCAATCTTCATCGGTAGTTTGAAGCCAACACCAACGCGCCGATCACCACCTGTTGCATTGGTAAGAACAAGTAAGAATTTGATACTAAGTTTGAGTGTGAGCGAATTTTGTCCACCACATCCTGTTAGTTGATAGGGATTATACATTGTGTTTTTTCCTCTTTCGCCAACAATGGCACAGGATCAACCAACACTTGAGGGCCTCACCACGGATGTGAAAGTCACCAGCGAGCGTATCTCCCAACTTGAGGGTGCTCAGATTGCGGCTGAAGAGAGGCTCAAGGCCATAGAGGATGCACAGGGTGTTGCGAACACACAGCTAAAGGACATCTTGTCACGTCTTGACGAGTTGCGAACTGCAGCCCCTATCAATAACAATGCGGATCCTCGCAACTCCACAGGTGGCGCCGCTACTTCGCGAGCTCGGCGTGTGCCCATGGGGCATCCACAACACCCAGCTACTGCCACTGATGTCGCCACCATAAACCAACACCAACAAATTCCTCCCCGCGTCGAGCACCATGGGGACAACTATGAGGATTATTCTGGTGACACAAAAGATGACCAAATGGTCAACCACCATAATGATCGTGCTCATTGACAACTACGTTTCAACCGTCAAGGTATGGCACGAGGTCCACACAGGTATGTTGTTCGAGATTATGACCACTCTAGTGCTAAAATTAAATTTACTATGCCTGCTTTCAATGGTAAATATAATCCAGATGTCTATCTTGATTGGGAACTTTCTGTTGAACAAAAATTTGCATGTCATGATATTCCTGAAAACCAACGAGTTAGGGCAGCCACTAGTGAATTTACAAACTTTGCTTCCATGTGGTGGAGTGAATATTGTCGTATTAATGCAAATAATATACCTACTACTTGGGATGCTTTAAAACGAGCTATGCGACAACGTTATGTTCCTTCATATTATGCTCGTGATAAACTAAATGAATTGCAACGTTTAAAACAAGGTAGCAGTTCTGTAGAGGATTATTATCAAGAATTGCAAACTGGCTTAGTGCAATGTGGATTAGTTGAAACCGAAGATGCTATGATGGCTCGATTTTTAGGTGGTTTGAATCGTGATATTCAGGATATATTGGACTATAAGGAGTACCATTCTATTACTCGTTTGTTTCATTTTGCTTGTAAAGCTGAAAGGGAAGTACAGGGACGACACAACAAGGGACGAGGTACCATTTCTGCAGGTCGCCGCTCATCATGGACACCCTCTCCTACTGTTCCGTCCACTACTGAGTCAACACCACCTATCTTGCACAATGGTGCACACTCATCAAGTTCAAAATCAGCTCCACAATCATCCAAGGGTTCAAAAGCAATTTCTGTAGCATCCACCACTTCGTCTAGACGCACAAGGGACATGAAGTGTCATATATGCAAAGGTGGCGGGCACTTGATGAAGGACTGTCCAAATAAACGAACATTCATTGTGCGGGAAGATGGTGAGTACTCTTCTGCTAGTGATTTGGATGAAGATACACGTGCTATGCTTGCCACTAATAATGCAGGTGACTCTAAGGAGCATGACACGGATGAGATACATATTAATGTTGAGATGGCAGATCAGTACCCAAGCATGGTAACCATGCGAGTACTTAGTGCCCAGGTGGGGCATGATGAGATGCCTCAACGCCATAATCTTTTTCAAACTAAGTTTGTTGTCAAAGGGCATTCTGTTCGTGTGATCATTGATGGTGGAAGCTGCAATAATTTGGCGAGTATTGAAATGGTAGAGAAGCTTTGCCTCACCACTACAAGACACCCCCATCCATATTACATCCAATGGTTCAACGACTGTGGTAAGTTGAAGGTAACACGTCGTGTGAGGGTTCATTTTACACTTGGTTCATATCATGATTATGTTGACTGCGATGTTGTACCTATGCAAGCATGTTCTTTATTGTTAGGTCAACCTTGGCAATATGATAATAGTGTTATCCATCATGGTAGAACAAATTCATATACTCTCGTGTTTGAAGGAAAAACCATTAATTAACTTGCTTCCAATGACCCCCCATGAAATAGTAAATGATGGAAAAGCTAAATCAACGGATCATGCTATGCATAGTATGCTTGCGATCAATTCTAAAAAAACTCCGTTGAGTGTCTCAACTTTTGAACTAGACATACCGCATGCTCAGGATGCTACAAATTTATTTCACCCTCATGAGCTAACGCCTTTGAAATGGCCTATATATGTTGCATCTATTTTCGCTTTGCTCTATGATGTGTTTCAGGTAAATGAAAGCCGAGGACGGCTTTGTTTTCAAGAAAGGGAGGATGATGTGGGCATAGACACCATAGATACTTCTACAAATATTACACGAGACATTTTTCAGGTAATTTCGGTTGTTAATTCTATAATATTATCAGAGGCAAAAATACTACACGTTTTTATTTCTTTTGTAGAATTATTGAAGGCATTTGCGAAATAAATATGAAGATGAGAGATTGTGTTGGAGATTACATGATGCATACAAGTGCACAGTCAACCAAAGCCCTACGTGCATGCATCAGGAAGGAGGAGGCAGCTTTGTTTGCGTCAATCACACATGTGTGTACACGAGCCGGTGCAAAGGAGCCAGCGATACAAGGATCAATTAGTGGGCCTGTACATCAAGTTGGGCCACGTCTTGTCAACCAAATCAGACGTCAGGTCTTTCTGAGCAACCGTATCTGGCCTCTATACGAGCCCTACGTCCGCACACCAACACACAAGGCAGCCGCCGCTCTTTAATAAATAGCTTGTCTGGGTTAGGGTTTAGGCTCGGGTTTTGTTTAGAGAAGTTTAGCTATTGCTACTTTTATTTGTCTTCACTCGTAGTGGCTAGTGCGACCGTCAAGACATCCTATCGGAACCCCATCTTGTGAGATTAATCCCATCTAGCATATTCGCAATTTTGAGATTGCTTGGCTATTATTTTCTTGCATGTTCTTCGATTTGCTTGCAGGAAAAATCCTTCGTGGATAGGTCGATCACGCCGTTGGCTCGGTCGATAACGCCGTGGAGTTGGTTCAGCGATTGCCGTGGATATCAGTCGTGTACGGTTCTTCCTGTATGGTTGGTAGCCGGATCGTGAGGGTAAAGTCCCACCCAAAATCGTAGTTATCCTCTCTCATCGAAAGATTGGGTCCCAGTACACATCAAGTGGTATCAGTTTTCAGGTTCATCGGTGAGAGATTTACAGTTTTCTTAGATTAGATTGATTTTAGTCCTACAACCCACAAAAAGCCAAAAAAATTAGATTAGTTCATCCGCTGCACCTACCTTTTTAGCCTCTAGCAATTTTTGCATCTAGTATTTGTGTAGTTGAATTTTTGGTTGCATTCATCTAATACTAGTGCTGGTCTAGATTAGTCCGAGAGCAAATTATCTACTAGATCGACTTTGTTTTTGTCCACCATATTTTCTGCCACACCAATCCATCCGCCGCGCACCGTCTACCTGATCTACTAAGTTTACGTGTTTGTCGCACACGCGCCAACTGCACCTGTACACCACGTCCCATCTTCCTTAAAAATTGCTCCGCTGCTGTCGCGCGCACGTCCCAGATTCCGGCCACTAGCCAGGGAACATCCCGAGAAGTTTTTCTGTTCATATCTTTTCTGCCTGCGCGTCACCCTAGCCTTCTGCCAACAACTCGTTTTTCATCACACATCAGTCTATCCATCTGCCATCGTGTGTACGCCTCAGCAAATTACACCGACCCCACACGCCCACCTGTGCGCAGCTGCTCCCTATGCTCCTTGGCGCCGCTTAACTGCTGTCTGCTTTGTGCATCGCTAGCCAGTACTACTATTAAACGTTTGGAGTTGCCTACCTACGCATCTGACACTTCATTAATCTCCTATATCTAGGGTAGTACAATCAGGTCGCTTATAGTAGCACACTCTGGTTTAATCCTGTTATCCTCTTGTTACGTGTGTATACTTGTTGGTAACCGGCCTGGTCAAAGGAAAAAAAAGAGAAGAAAGAGCAAAAAAAAGAAGGAAAGAGCAAGAAAAAAAGAGAGAAGAAAATTGGAAAAAAAACAGAGAAGAAAAAGTAAGACAAAAAAGTTCAGGCCGGTTAGCATCTTTTGGAATACCTTTTATTGTCTAGAAACTTTACCTTGTTCGTATACGTGATATCTGCTGGACATTTTTCTGCTCTAGGTTTTCATACACTGCCATTTATAACTCACTTATATCTAGCTATTTAGAGCTGTCATATTTTCACCGGCTTCCACTCATTTGATTCAGTGGCAAGCGTTGAACTTCGAATACCCAGAATTTGGGAAGGATCCAATGAACATCATGCTGGGCGCGAGCACCGATGGAGTCAATCCGTTTGGCAGCCAGAGAAGCACACATAGCACGTGGCCTGTGTTTGTGTGGATGTACAACCTTCCCCCCTGGTTGTGCATGAAGAGGAAGTACATTCATATGAGTATGCTAATTGAAGGGCCGAAACAACCAGGGAACGACATCAATCTGTATCTGGGGCTGCTGAAAGAGGAGCTAGACACGCTGTGGAAAACACCAACCAATACGTGGGACGCCGCAGAGAAAGAATATTTCTCTATGAGAATCGCGCTGCTCACGATGGTGCATGACTATCTCGGTTACGGATATCTCGCGGGGCAGGTAGTCCACGGATTTTCTGGATGCGTAAGGTGCATGGATGACACAACGTATCGCCAGCTAGATAGAGATCCCGGATCTTCGAAAACCGTGTTCATGGGACATCGAAGGTGGCTTCGCGACGATGACCCGTGGAGGAAACACAAGGATCTGTTCGATGGTGAAACCGAACCCCGAAAACGCGCGCGTACGAGGAGCAGTGCAGGAAATAGACGAGCTATTGAAAAATTGGAAAGATTTCCCACTACGGGAAAGAAGAAAAAGGCGCCAGAGATGGGAAAGAAGCGAAAGGCGCCAGAGCCGCTGCTGAAGGTATGGAAAACGAGGTCTATTTTCCGGGACTTGCCGTACTGGAAGATCCACCGTGTGCCTCACAGCCTTGATGCCATGCATATCACGAAGAACGTGTGCAAGAGTCTGCTTGGTACCCTGCTCAACATGCCAGAGAGGACCAAAGATGGGCCGAAAGCAAGGGCAGACTTGAAATCAATGGGCATCAGGCAGGAGCTTCACGCTAATGATGATGATGATGATGATGATGATGATGATGATGAGGCGAAGCAGGACACAGAAACTCGTCGCAAAGGCAAAAAGGCCAAGAAGACCGGAAATGACTACCCTCCCACGTGCTTCACTCTAAGTCAGGAGGAGATCGAGCATTTTTTCACCTGCCTCGTAGGAGTAAAACTTCCTTACGGTTACGCGGGGAAGATAAGCAGATACCTAGACCCAGCGAAGCAGAAGTTCAGCGGGATGAAGTCTCACGACTGTCACGTGCTGATGACGCAGATACTTCCAGTTGCAATCCGTGGGATCATGGACGCGCACGTCCGTGAAATGCTATTTGGCCTATGCAACTTTTTCGACGTCATCTCTCGAAAGTCGATTGGCGTGAGGCAACTCAGAAGGCTACAGGAAGAGATCGTGGTGATATTATGCGAGCTTGAGATGTACTTCCCGCTCGCATTCTTCGATGTTATGGTGCATCTGCTGGTCCATATCGTGGAGGATATCATCCAACTCGGGCCGACGTTCCTGCACAGCATGATGCCGTTCGAAAGGATGAATGGTGTCATCAAAGGATACATTCGCAACATGTCACGTCCAGAGGGAAGTATAGCCAGGGGCTTTCTGACCGAAGAGTGCATCTCCTACTGCACGAATTATCTAGGCATCGAGAACCCCGTTGGTCTGCCCGTCAACGGGCACCTCGGCAGGCTCGCTGGATGGGGTCACCGTGAGGGTCGCCGCGAAATGCATGTCGACTTCGAGGGTCGACCCACCGACTTTGAAAGAGCAAACCTAGTCGCGCTACAACACATAGACGTGGTCGATCCTTGGGTGGTAGAGCACAAAACCTTTATTGAGAAGATGTACAATGACCGAGGCTAACAGAGGACGGACAGAGATAAAATCAAAGAGCACAACTCATGTTTCACGCGTTGGTTCAAGCAGAAGCTTCTGTCGTACCCTTTACATGAGGATTCTTCCGCGGAAGAACAACTCATATTCGCCTTGTCACAGGGCGCCGAGCACAACCTGATGACCTATGAGGCGTATGATATCAACGGCTACACATTCTACACCGAGGACAAGGACATGAACAGCGATGGTTATCAGAACTCCGGGGTAACAATGGAATCCTACACCGGTAACGACAAGGACAGATACTACGGAAGGATCGAGGAGATCTGGGAGCTGAGCTACGCTGGAGAGAAGGTCGCGATATTCCGTGTCAGATGGGCCAAGAGCGTCCTAAAAGAAGACCGGTATTTCACCACCATGGTTATACCCGAAGCCAAATCCAAGACCGCGGGCGCAAATGTCACCACAAAAAATGAGCCATGGGTACTGGCTTCCCAAGTGGACCAATGCTTCTTCATTACCGACCCGTCAAAACCCAGTCGTGTTGTCGTGAGGAGAGACAAAAGGAAGATCATCGGAATGGACGGAGTAGACAATGAGCAAGACTTCGACAAGTACGGCGGAACGTAAGGCACCAAAACATAGGAGCCGGGCACCAAAACATAGGAGTCGGACAAACCCAACTATTGACCCAAGACATGATTCGGAGCCGATGCATATAATGCTATAAGTTCGGGGTGCCGCACTTGTTAAAGTGTTCGGACTTCTCACACCATGTTGAGGGGTACTGAAGCCCCTGGCGTATTTTGGCCGTACCAAAGTGTATGGATGCAACATGTCATTAAGGAACATATATATATATATATATATATATATATATATATTAAAAAAGGTAATGCAAAAAATAGACAGAAGCTATGCATTGTTCATTAAAATAGTTGCGATCAAAGCAGAACGATACAAGTGATGCGATAAACGAAAAGTTGTACTATTTAACATGTCTGCTTCAGGGGAAAGCTGTGGGACAGTATGCGAAACAGGTATACTGCTCGTGATAGAGACCACCTGGGATTTCCGTAATGCGGCATGGCTTGTCTGCTTCCCTGGTCCTTGCATCGTTTGTGTGGAAATTGAACTGCCGAACAAGACTTCCGAAGAGTAGAGTCCTGGAAGTAAGAGAAAAGTATAAAAAAAGTCAGCAGCCCCTGGTGCGGTTTAAGCCATGTTTTGGGCATGCCGTGATGGTGCTCCTCCCCCTATGCCCATGGTATTTCTAGAGCGTAGTTATGTACGTGAAGTACTGACGTCGCCTTTTTGCGGGGGTTGGGGTTGGGGCCGCATTGCTACGCCTGCTCAAAATGTGCCAGGCGGTCTTGTTGTAGGTTACTCCGGGTGCGCTTGACTGTGTCCGGACGTTTAATGGTCGGACTGGAGAACTGCCTGGAGAGGCTGCTTTGTACTTGCGCTGCAAGGGCCGTCGTGTGCTGCTCCGTTCGGAGGGAGCGTTCGGTGTTTCCATTGACCGTAATTACTCCTTGAGGGCCTGACATCTTGAGCTTAAGGTATGCGTTGTGCGGGGCCGCATTGAACTTGGCGAATGCGGTTCGCCCGAGCAGTGCATGGTAGCCACTGCAGAACGGGACTATGTCGAAGATTAACTCCTCGCTTCAGAAATTATCCGGAGATCCGAAGACCATTTCAAGTGTGACTGAGCCTGTACAGCTGGCCTCTACACCTGGTATTACGCCTTTAAAGATCGTTTTGGTGGGCTTAATCCTCGATGGATCTATGCCCATTTTCCGCACTGTATCCTGGTAAAGCAGGTTCAGGCTACTGCCGCCGTCCATGAGGACTCTAGTGAGATGAAATCCGTCAATAATTGGGTCGAGAACCAATGCGGCGAATCCGCCATGACGGATGCTAGTGGGATGGTCTCTTCGATCAAAGGTGATCAGGCAGGAGGACCATGGGTTGAACTTTGGAGCGACCGGCTCTACCGCGTATACGACCCTTAACGCGCGCTTCCGCTCCCTCTTGGGGACGTGGGTGGCGTATATCATGTTCACCATCCAATGGTGGTGCCAGGTTACGGGATGAACAAGTGCATGTCCCAAAACTTTGATGTTGATTAATTTTCTTAAGATGGAGTAGTTCACATGGTTCTATTTTGAGAATTCCGTCACCCCATTCGCATGTAGCCCTAGACATGACCGAGATGACTATCCGGCCAATAACCAACAGCGGGATCTGGATACCCATGTTGGCTCCCACATTCTCCACGATGATCTCATCGGATGAACCACGATGTCAAGGATTCAATCAATCCCGTATACAATTCCCTTTGTCTAGCGGTACGATACTTGCCCGAGATTCGATCGTCGGTATCCCGATACCTTGTTCAATTTCGTTACCGGAAAGTCTCTTTACTCGTTCCTTAACATATCATCCCGTGATCAACTCCTTGATCACATTGCGCATATTATGATGATGTCCTACCGAGTGGGCCCAGAGATACCTCTCCATCACACGGAGTGACAAATCCCAGTCTCGATTCGTGCCAACCCAACAGATACTTTCGGAGATACCCGTAGTGCACCTTTATAGTCACCCAGTTACGTTGTGACGTTTGGCACACCCAAAGTATTCCTACGGTATCCGGGAGCTGCAAAATCTCATGGTCTAAGGAAATGATACTTGTCATTAGAAAAGCTTTAGCGAACAAACTACATGATCCTTGTGCTAGGCTTAGGATTGGGTCTTGTCCATCACATCATTCTCCTAATGATGTGATCCCGTTATCAACGACATCCAATGTCCATGGTCAGGAAACCGTAACCATCCATTGATCAACGAGCTAGTCAACTAGAGGCTTACTAGGGACATGGTGTTGTCTATGTATCCACACATGTATCTGAGTTTCCTATCAATACAATTCTAGCATGGATAATAAACGATTATCATGAATAAGGAAATATAATAATAACCAATTTATTATTGCCTCTAGGGCATATTTCCAACAGCCGCAAGGCGACCTCCCGGACTCCAGGAGTAAACGGGATGAAACCCCCCAGGGCTCTAAGACCGGCTTAAGTCCGGACACAGCTCCGGAATCTTCAAGGGTTCCAGAGTCCGGCGGGCGACCTCCTTCCAAGAGGAGCAAGCCTACCGTGCTGGTGACCTCCGTCCAACCGGAGGCACCGGACAATATGTTGGAGGCGCTCCAAGGTGCCTCCATCGACGAGGGGCACCGCACTATTATGAGTGCGGTGATCCAGAAGGTTCAGTCCGCCAAAAGCGGACTGACTGAAGCTTGTACAAGCCTTTTAACAGGCTTTGAGGTAAGTAAAGAATGTTCAAATAATGTTACCGCATAGACAGTAGCCCCTGATGCTTTATTGGGCATTCGGGAAGAAAAGCCGAATAGAGGATCAAAGAATTCACAGGAGTCTAACAAAAGGAGTCAATATGCGTATGCAGGCTTCTCTGCTAGCGTCCGCCGCACTGACTGCGGAAGTGGACGTGCTGAAGCAGAGTCTCGAGAAGTCCGAGCAAGAGCTCGGGCGTGCCAAGAAACAGCTCGAGGAAAAGGAAGGTAAGAAATACCCTGTTTGAATATGTATATAAAAAAGGTGCAATTGCAAAAAATGACAGGATTGACATGGCTATTGTAGGGGCCACATCAGAGGTGGCGACCCTTTAGCAAGCGCTGCTCGAGGCCGAGAAGAGTGTGGCCGTGGAGCGCACCGAGCGGGAGAGGTATGAGGCTAAGGTTGGCAAGGTGCGGCAAGAGCTCCAGGTTCTCATGAAGAAACATGAGAGTTTGGAGCTTGACTCGAAGACGCGAGCGTCCGAGCTCGCGGCAGCTATAGAAAATGCCAAGTCTGCCAAGGCCGAGTCCTAGAAGACCCTCCAGGAGTTGGATGAGGTGAAGAAGATTGCGGCGGGTAAGGCATTTTTTATGCAAAGCAAACACATAAACGTGAGTTACCTGTTACTTACCCGAATCCGAAGCTCTCCAGGAGCGTTCGCAGATCTTCCCCAGAGTGTATCCGATGCCACCGCATTCTATCGAGCCGAGGAGGGCAGCTCGACGGAGAAGGTGTTCTGGTCTCAGTACGCTGAGGCCGGACACCCCGTGCCCCTGAGCGACCAGCTGAAGCAACTGGTCGAGCTCCACAAGGCGGCCGAACAGGCCAAGAAGGGCCTCCTAGTTCGGCTGTGGCCTGGAGAGGCTCTGCCTGGGAGCTATTTCGGGCTGGTGCGGCGGCTGGTGGAGGCCTGTCCGAGGCTTGAAGACATCAAGCGCTCCGTCTGCATTGAAGGTGCCCGTAGGGCCCTTGCCCGTGCTAAGGTGCACTGGGGCAAGCTGGATGCGGAGAAGCTTATGAAGGATGGGCCACCGCCGGGGAAAGAGCATCGCAAGCCCAAGAATTATTATAAGGATGTTCCGAAGAGTGCCCGCCTTGTTGCGGATGAATGTACGAAGGATGTATTTTTTTGAGTAAAACCCGCTCGTGTTATCCTGTGCGCTGAAAACTTGTTCATATGCGCTAAGCAATGCTGCTTGAATTTAAAATATTACCTTCTGTGCGGCTGTTTATCAATACTGAGAGATGGCGAGTCGTCGGCTTCTACCCCCGTGCAGCTAGTGCTGGGGTGTTCGGGGATAAACCTGGGCACTCTTTTCCCCATATTTGGGTCCTTCGAGGGAGGCGCTCAGCCCAACGAACGAGGCAATCGGATTATAATGCGTGAACACTCTCACTTAGCCATAGAATTCTATAATTTTGAATTTCGGCGAAGCCCCTAGTATTCGGAAGACCGATTTCGGGGCACTATCCACGCCTTGGTCGGACAGAGCCGACTCCTCGCCCGAAGCGGCATAAGTCTTTAGGGACTCGAAAAAACCTCTTGAACAGCGACCAGCTCTCGCTTCATCATGACAGTCAGTTTTAGCTTTCTCCACTGAGGTGCTCGGCCCAGCTCAACTGGGGCACAATCACAGTGGTTCTCCTAGTGCTACCTTAGCCGATATAGCGAAACGTAAGGCACCAAAACATAGGAGCCGGGCAAACCCAACTATTGACCCAAGACATGATTCGGAGCCGATGCATATAATGCTATAAGTTCGGGGTGCCGCACTTGTTAAAGTGTTCGGACTTCTCACACCATGTTGAGGGGTACTGAAGCCCCTGGCGTATTTTGGCCGTACCAAAGTGTACGGATGCAACATGTCATTAAGGAACATATATATATATATATTAAAAAAGGTAATGCAAAAAATAGACAAAAGCTATGCATTGTTCATTAAAATAGTTGCGATCAAAGCAGAATGATACAAGTGATGCGATAAATGAAAAGTTGGACTATTTAACATGTCTGCTTCAGGGGCAAGCTGCGGGATAGTATGTGAAACAGGTATACTGCTCGTGATAGAGACCACCTGGGATTTCCGTAATGCGGCATGGCTTGTCTGCTTCCCTGGTCCTTGCATCGTTTGTGTGGCAATTGAACTGCCGAACAAGCCTTCCGAAGAGTAGAGTACTGGAAGTAAGAGAAAAGTATAAAAAAAGTCGGCAGCCTCTGGTGCGGTTTAAGCCATGTTTTGGGCATGCCGTGATGGTGCTCCTCCCTCTATGCCCATGGTATTTCTAGAGCATAGTTATGTACGTGAAGTACTGACGTCGCCTTTTTGCGGGGGTTGGGGTTGGGGCCGCATTGCTACGCCTGCTCGGAACGTGCCAGGCGGTCTTGTTGTAGGTTACTCCGGGCGCGCTTGACTGTGTCCGGACGTTTAATGGCTGGACTGGAGAACTGCCTGGAGAGGCTGCTTTGTACTTGCGCTGCAAGGGCCGCCATGTGCTGCTCCGTTCGGAGGGAGCGTTCGGTGTTTCCATTGACCGTAATTACTCCTCGAGGGCCTGACATCTTGAGCTTAAGGTATGCGTTGTGCGGGGCCGCGTTGAACTTGGCGAATGCGGTTCGCCCGAGCAGTGCATGGTAGCCACTGCGGAACGGGCCTATGTCGAAGATTAACTCCTCGCTTCAGAAATTATCCGGAGATCCGAAGACCATTTCAAGTGTGACTGAGCCTGTACAGCTGGCCTCTACACCTGGTATTACGCCTTTAAAGGTCGTTTTGGTGGGCTTAATCCTCGATGGATCTATGCCCATTTTCCGCACTGTATCCTGGTAAAGCAGGTTCAGGCTACTGTCGCCGTCCATGAGGACTCTAGTGAGATGAAATCCGTCAATAATTGGGTCGAGAACCAATGCGGCGAATCCGCCATGACGGATGCTAGTGGGATGGTCTCTTCGATCAAAGGTGATCAGGCAGGAGGACCATGGGTTGAACTTTGGAGCGACCGGCTCTACCGCGTATACGACCCTTAACGCGCGCTTCCACTCCCTCTTGAGGACGTGGGTGGCGTATATCATGTTCACCGTCCAATGGTGGTGCCAGGTTACGGGATGAACAAGTGCATGTCCCAGAACTTTGATGTTGATTAATTTTCTTAAGATGGAGTAGTTCACATGGTTCTATTTTGAGAATTCCGTCACCCCATTCGCGTGTAGCCCTAGAATATTATCAAGGCAGGATACATTACCCCAACGCACCGAGTCGGCAAGCCCTCAGATCTGGAACCAGATTCATCACACATGCGGTTCTATCCATGGTGGTGCAGTGCGACAGTCTATACTATGTTGCAGTTAATCTTGTGATAATGATATGCTATTCATTTGTTATTTTCAACAAATATTAGATATGATTGTTTTCATAATTATGAACCAAATTTTGCTTGTACAGATTCCTCTTATCTCTGCTTCAACTCTTTTCCTTTTATTTGTGCTGCATGGTGTAACCTGATTTGTTTGATCATTGGTGCATGCACTTGATTTGGTTTATCTTGGTGTAGCGTGCAGGGAACCTAATTCGACTTACATCTCGTGGGTGATGTGAAAAATTATGTACTCCCTTTACATGGAGTTGTTATTTTTGTTGGTCTCCAATGCTTGACCATTTGGCTAAATATTTATTTTCTGGCTTAATTCTATAGATAACAACGATTATAGTGGATGAATGTCCATAAAAAAAATTGATCTATTATGTCGCACTTTATGTTTTTAAGTCCTTTCAGGTAAAGTTTTATAAAAACTTGATGCAAAATATTTTAGATGCAAAAGATACTAACATGTGTACAGAAAATTGATGGATATGTTAGCAATATGCTTCTAATGTACAATCCCCTTTAATAAATAAAGATTTGTCCTTCATTGTCTTGTCACATAACTCACCTTTTGAATAACATTTCTTGTTACACACACACACACACGCACGCACGTGCACGCGCACGCGCACACACACGAGTAGCAATTTCCAATGTGCGATTATAATCTCATAATGATCTCTGTAAAGCCAGTGTGGGTGTCATCCTGATTATTTATAAATGCACACCACTTGCAGCTACATAACTCTATAGTATGAAGACTTAAAAATATGAGTGTCTTTTGTTGTTGTTTTACAAACCATTTTCGATCACATCTTACTATTATGTATTTCATAATAGTTACATAGTAGCAACTGTTGACATTTGACTGCCACATTCATATATCAGGAACAAAGTATTTATTAGTTTTATTAGTACCTCAACTCACTTTGTTATGCTCAGACGCACACTGTTTCAGTTTTGGTTTTAGCATTTCCCCACTCTTCAGTAATTGTCACGCGAGTGTCGCCGAGGGGGTCCGAGTGTGACAGAGATTACCTACGACATGCTACTGCATAAGGTCTCCAAGGAGCGACAGCTCCGTAGCCACCATCGCTTCCCTCACCATCAGTTACCTACCATCGCCGTTCCACACGCCTTTCCCTCAGACACACCTGCATACCTATTATCTACCTAACCAGCACCCACCAGTCATAATCGATCTGAAATCTAATTCCTGTTCATGACCATGGGTTGTTTTCTTAATTTATCTTGGTACTTTATTGGATCTGGGTTACACCTCATCTATCTGAGATAAAAAATTGATCTGAAGAATTATGGGACACTGGGTTGATTGGCCTGAATCACCCGTGACCCCCTTAGGGAGATTTCTGGAATGCTTTTATAATTCTGTTTCTGGTTCTGTATAGATGTACAGTGATGAACAAGTAACAATCGTGATTTGGACACAAGTAGATTTTAGTGTTGCTCACGCCAAATGCAGGAGTTGGATTTAGATTTGTGCACCAACTTCCTAACAAAGAATCTTGGGATTTCAGTTTAACTGACTCTGTTTTATTAGCATCTGTTGTTCACTGCTGGAATTTGCACATGTAATCTTCGGTACTACAGTTTCTTGATTCTATAGACTGGTTCATATTAGCACTTGTACTAAATGAGAAGTGTTCATGCTCTGATATGGATCTCATGTTCTGAATTTAGGTGAAAAGTTTTCTTTCTTAAATTTTGTCATTATTACTGGAACTGAAATTTCGCTCTGTTTTCATGACCTTAAGCTGCACAGGAAAACCATGCCGCCACTGCTAGGGAGCTCTTGGTTGCACTGCAAGCTGCAGGCCTTGTCAACTTGCTCGTGTCACTTAAGCGCCATAACCTCGCCCCGCTCAAGATGGATAGTTTTCTACAGGTTCGCCTCGCCCACTTCTTCCTATCCTACTACATTTGTATAATGACACTAAGTTCTAGCAAAAGCTGTAACTTAACATAATGTCACTCAATGATGTCTGTGGCAATTATAGCAGGGCGAGGACGGTGGGAAGTTTGTGGCACGCGTTGGAGGAGATTCCTGTGTTGTTCTGTATGTGCTAGGCCATGGCATGGAGTGAAGTGGAACAGTTCGGCATAATTTGTTTCAAGTGGCGAGGATGCCCGGAAGGCCCCTCATCGATGGCGGGTGACCTCCGCGTCAATCTGCCGGAGCCCCTTCTTCTTCGACTCCGCCAACTGTGCAGCCACACTGTCGATCTCCTCCACCTTGTGGTTGATTTGCTACTAATCTTTTTGCACTAACTATGGACCAAATTGGTTGTATCAGGGCGGATAGTGATAATTTGAACAATGTGAAGGTCGATAGATGGTTGCACAGACACGCATTTGCCACACTACTAGGAAAAGGGCTATAGATAGGATTGACACTAATGGCGCACCAGGGAAGTAGTGCGTCACTACTATATACTAATGGCGCACCAGTTGGTGATGCCCATTAGTGTGGAAGACACTAATGGCGCACCAGTGAACTGGTGCGCCACTAGTGATAATTTTTTTTTTCATTTTTACATACATACTAATGGCGCATCCTACCTCTGGTGCGCCATTACTAGTTCTAACTAGTAATGGCGCACCAGACATGGAGTGCACCAGTACTGAATTTTTTTTATTCTTTTTTTCCAAAACTACTAATGGCACACTGCCTCACAGTGCGCCATTACTAGTTTAAACTACTAATGGCGCACCCCTGTAAAAGTGTGCCATTAGTATATATATATATTTTTTACTTTTCTGCAAAAGTACTAATGGAGCACCACCTGCAGGTGCGCCATTAGTAACCAGGGTTACTAATGGTGCATTTGCAGGTGGTGCGCCATTAGTAACCTGGGACCCCAACAAGATATTTTGGACAGCCCCACACCTACCCACTCACTTTCCCCACTTCATTCCCTCCACCTCCTTCTCCAAGCTTTCGGCTGCCTCCTCCTCCTCACCTCATTTCCACCATAGATTCATAAAAATTAAGTGGTGAAATTACCTTTTTTTGATAGGTAAGTAAGGGGAAAGCTATCTTCATGATGTAGATCTACTTTTTTTCTCCCTAGCTCGCTCCAACAACGTGCACATGCACTCTTTGTGGCCTAGCTAGATCTATGTATGTTTGTGGTGTTGCATGTGTTTGTGGTGTTGCATATATGTTTGTGTTTGCAGGTACCGGTATTTGAAATGCGATAGTTGCCAATATTTTGCCGGAATGTTGATTCATTTCCGTTTCGGCAAGAATTTTGGCACTATGCATTCTTTTTGGTCCTATTTTTAGGGAAGGTCATGCCAAATTTTTTCTTGGTTCTAAAATATCGTTTTGCTCTACCCCGCAGGTGACCATGGTCCACACGATGACCGAAGGCATCGTGAATAGGTTTTTGAGCTCCGCGAAGGCCGAGATGCTTCAAAAGAACGAGACGGAGATAAGATGTCCGTGTCGAAGATGCAAGCTGAAGAGCCTTGTTGCGGACCCGGATTCCGGGCAGGTGCGGGACCACCTGCTCTTGCGTGGTTTCATGGATGGCTATCGGTGGCAAGGTGATGAAGATGACTATGAAGTCGTCCATGGGGGCCGGGCAAGAAATGAGAAAGGGCAACAAGACAAGTACCACCGCGGCGAGGGCGGGCGAGAAGACGAAGAATCTCCAGGACATGATCACGACGGTGATGTTGTACACAGTCATCATGTAAAAGATGCCGTACATGATTATGAGAAAGATCAAGACGAAGGGCATGATCATGAATATGAAGATGCCGGAGCAGACGACGATGGAGGCTGGGTGCAGGACCCTCATATTCAAGAGCTGCTTCTCAAGCAGACGGATAACGCAAGAGCTGCCGCCCGAGAGAAAGCCAAGCTGGATCAACTGGAGATAGACGCGGTTACTCCATTGTATGAAGGATGCAGGCCCGAGGATACCCGCCTGAAAGTAACGCTCATGGCTCTGGAGATGAAGGTAAAACACAAAATGACCGACGCATGCTTCGACGAGAACATGTCATTCTGGCACGAACGTCTTCCCAAGGGGAACAAGTGCCCGACCAGTTTCGAGGAGGCGAAGAAAATCATGTGCCCTCTGGATTTACCGCACGTGAAATACCATGTGTGCATGAACAATTGCATCATTTATCGGGACGAGCACGCGGAGTCTACCATATGTCCGGTGTGCGGCGTCACTCGATACAAGAAGAGGAAGAAAGCTCCTCGAAAATCAGTGTGGTACTTTCCGATCACTCCTCGTCTGCAGCGGTATTTCGCGGACCCTAAGGTACCAAAGCTCCTATATTGGTACGCGGATAGGGAGGAGAAGAAGCGAGAAGATGACGGAAATGATCTGGAAATAAATAAAAAAGACAAGATGCTGAGTCACCCTAAGGATGCGATGATGTGGGCATAGACACCATAGATACTTCTACAAGTATTACAGGAGACATTTTTCAGGTAATTTCGGTTGTTAATTCTATAATATTATATTATATTATCAGAGGCAAAAATACTACACGTTTTTATTTCTTTTGTAGAATTATTGAAGGCATTTGCGAAATAAATATGAAGATGAGAGATTGTGTTGGAGATTACATGATGCATACAAGTGCACAGTCAACCAAAGCCCTACGTCCATGCATCAGGAAGGAGGAGGCAGCTTTGTTTGCGTCAATCACACATGTGTGTACACGAGCCGGTGCAAAGGAGCCAGCGATACAAGGATCAATTAGTGGGCCTGTACATCAAGTTGGGCCACGTCTCGTCAACCAAATCAGACGTCAGGTCTTTCCGAGCAATTGTATCCGGCCTCTGTACGAGCCCTACGTCCGCACACCAACACACAAGGCAGCCGCCGCTCTTTAATAAATAGCTAGTCTGGGTTAGGGTTTAGGCTCGGGTTTTGTTTAGAGAAGTTTAGCTATTGCTACTTTTATTTGTCTTCACTCGTAGTGGCTAGTGCGGCCGTCAAGACATCCTATCGGAACCCCATCTTGTGAGATTAATCCCATCTAGCATATTTGCAATTTTGAGATTGCTTGGCTATTATTTTCTTGCATGTTCTTCGATTTGCTTGCAGGAAAAATCCTTCGTGGATAGGTCGATCGCGCCGTTGGCTCGGTCGATAACGCCGTGGAGTTGGTTCAGCGATTGCCGTGGATATCAGTCGTGTACGGTTCTTCCTGTATGGTTGGTAGCCGGATCGTGAGGGTCAAGTCCCACCCAAAATCGTAGTTATCCTCTCTCATCGAAACATCGGGTCCCAGTACACATCAAGTGGTATCAGTTTTCAGGTTCATCGGTGAGAGATTTACAGTTTTCTTAGATTAGATTGATTTTAGTCCTACAACCCACAAAAAGCCAAAAAAAATTAGATTAGTTCATCCGCTGCACCTACCTTTTTAGCCTCTAGCAATTTTTGCATCTAGTATTTGTGTAGTTGAATTTTTGGTTGCATTCATCTAATACTAGTGCTGGTCTAGATTAGTCCGAGAGCAAATTATCTACTAGATCGACTTTGTTTTTGTCCACCATATTTTCTGCCACACCAATCCATCTGCCGCGCACCGTCTACCTGATCTGCTAAGTTTACGTGTTTGTCGCACACGCGCCAACTGCACCTTTACACCACGTCCCATCTGCCTTAAAAATTGCTCCGCTGCTGCCGCGCGCACGTCCCAGATTCCGGCCACTAGCCAGGGAACATCCCGAGAAGTTTTTCTGTTCATATCTTTTCTGCCTGTGCGTCACCCTAGCCTTCTGCCAACAACTCATTTTTCATCACACATCAGTCTATACATCTGCCATCGTGTGTACGCCTCAGCAAATTACGCCGACCCCACATGCCCACCTGTGCGCAGCTGCTCCCTATGCTCCTTGGCGCCGCTTAGCTGTTGTCTGCTTTGTGCATCGCTAGCCAGTACTACTGTTAAACGTTTGGAGTTGCCTACCTATGCATCTGACACTTCATTAATCTCCTATATCTCTAGTAGTACAATCAGGTCGCTTCTAGTAGCACACTCTGGTTTAATCCTGTTATCCTCTTGTTACGTGTGTATACTTGTTGGTAACCGGCCTGGTCAAAGGAAAAAAAGAGAAGAAAGAGCAAAAAAAAGAAGGAAAGAGCAAGAAAAAAAAAGAGAAAAAAAATTGGAAAAAAAACAAAGAAGAAAAAGTAAGACAAAAAAGTTCAGGCCGGTTAGCATCTTTTGGAATATCTTTTATTGTCCAGAAACTTTACTTTGTTCGTATACGTGATATCTGCTGGACATTTTTCTGCTCTAGGTTTTCATACACTGCCATTTATACCTCACTTATATCTAGCTATTTAGAGTTGTCATATTTTCACGGGCTTCCACTCATTTGATTCAGTGGCAAGCGTTGAACTTTGTATACCCAGAATTTGGGAAGGATCCAAGGAACATCGTGCTGGGCGCGAGCACCGATGGAGTTAATCCGTTTCGCAGCCAGAGAAGCACACATAGCACGTGGCCTGTGTTTGTGTGGATGTACAACCTTCCCCCTTGGTTGTGCATGAAGAGGAAGTACATTCATATGAGTATGCTAATTGAAGGGCCGAAACAACCAGGGAACGACATCAATCTGTATCTGGGGCTGCTGAAAGAGGAGCTAGACACGTTGTGGAAAACACCAGCCAATACGTGGGACGCCGCAAAGAAAGAATATTTCCCTATGAGAACTGCGCTGCTCACGACGGTGCATGACTATCTCGGTTACGGATATCTCGCGGGGCAGGTAGTCCACGGATTTTCTGGATGCGTAAGGTGCATGGATGACACAACGTATCGCCAGCTAGATAGAGATCCCGGATCTTCGAAAACCGTGTTCATGGGACATCGAAGGTGGCTTCGCGACGATGACCCGTGGAGGAAATGCAAGGATCTGTTCGATGGTGAAACCGAACCCCGAAAATGCCCGCGTACGAGGAGCGGCCAGGAAATAGGCGAGTCGTTGAAAAATTGGAAAGATTGCCCACTGCCGGAAAAGAAGCAAAAGGCGCCAGAGCCGGGAAAGAAGCAAAAGGTGCCAGAGCCGCTGCTGAAGGTATGGAAAACGAGGTCTGTTTTCTGGGACTTGCCGTACTGGAAGATCCACCGTGTGCCTCACAGCCTTGATGCCATGCATATCACGAAGAACGTGTGCGAGAGTCTGCTTGGTACCCTGCTCAACATGCCAGAGAGGACCAAAGATGGGCCAAAAGCAACGGCAGACTTGAAATCAATGGGAATCAGGCAGGAGCTTCACACTAATGATGATGATGATGATGATGATGATGATGATGATGATGAGGCGAAGCAGGACACAAAAACTCGTCGCAAAGGCAAAAAGGCCAAGAAGACCGGAAGTGACTACCCTCCCGCGTGCTTCACTCTAAGTCAGGAGGAGATCGAGCAGTTTTTCACCTGCCTCGTAGGAGTAAAACTTGCTTACGGTTACGCGGGGAAGATAAGCAGATACCTAGACCCAACGAAGCAGAAGTTCAGCGGGATGAAGTCTCACGACTGTCATGTGCTGATGACGCAGATACTTCCAGTTGCAATCCGTGGGATCATGGACGCGCATGTCCGTGAAACGCTATTTGGCCTATGCAACTTTTTCGACGTCATCTCTCGAAAGTCGATTGGCGTGAGGCAACTCAGAAGGCTACAGGAAGAGATCGTGGTGATACTATGCGAGCTTGAGATGTACTTCCCGCCCGCATTCTTCGACGTTATGGTGCATCTGCTGGTCCATATCGTGGAGGATATCATCCAACTCGGGCCGACGTTCCTGCACAGCATGATGCCGTTCGAAAGGATGAATGGTGTCATCAAAGGATAAGTTCGCAACATGTCACGTCCAGAGGGAAGTATAGCCAGGGGCTTTCTGACCGAAGAGTGCATCTCCTACTGCACGAATTATCTAGGCATCGAGAACCCCGTTGGTCTGCCCGTCAACGGGCACCTCGGCAGGCTCGCTGGATGGGGTCACCGTGAGGGTCTCCGCGAAATGCATGTCGACTTCGAGGGTCGACTCGCCGACTTTGAAAGAGCAAACCTAGTCGCGCTACAACACATAGACATGGTCGATCCTTGGGTGGTAGAGCACAAAACCTTTATTGAGAAGATGTACAATGACCGAGGCCAATAGAGGACGGATGGAGATAAAATCAAAGAGCACAACTCATGTTTCACGCGTTGGTTCAAGCAGAAGCTTCTGTCGTACCCTTTACATGAGGATTATTCCGCGGAAGAACAACTCATATTCGCCTTGTCACAGGGCGCCGAGCACAACCTGATGACCTATGAGGCGTACGATATCAACGGCTACACATTCTACACCGAGGACAAGGACATGAACAGCGATGGTTATCAGAACTCCGGGGTAACAATGGAATCCTACACCGGTAACGACAAGTACAGATACTACGGAAGGATCGAGGAGATCTGGGATCTGAGCTACGCTGGAGAGAAGGTCCTGATGTTCCGTGTCAGATGGGCCAAGAGCGTCCTAAAAGAAGACCGGTATTTCACCACCATGGTTATACCCGAAGCCAAATCCAAGACCGCGGGCGCAAACATCACCGCGAAAAATGAGCCATGGGTACTGGCTTCCCAAGTGGACCAATGCTTCTTCATTACCGACCCGTCAAAACCCAGTCGTGTTGTCGTGAGGAGAGACAAAAGGAAGATCATCGGAATGGATGGAGTAGCCAATGAGCAAGACTTCGACAAGTACGGCGACCCAAAGATCGAACATGACGACGACGATGAAGTAGCAGCACACACCACAAGAAGAAGCAGGACCACCCTACCTAAAGGACGTCCGTTCCACAGAAAAACTCCATTTGCGAAAAAGAAGGGCAAGAAGATTGTGAACAGATAGCTAGCTAAGATCGGTTGTATTTAAATCGTAGTCTTCATTTCTCGATTGTATTTCATGGGCACTTTTTGATATCTTGAATATTTTTAAATTTCACGGGCACTTTTTGAATTCATGAGGACACTCAATCTCGATCCCCCTCCACCGCCGCCGACGAGCACCCGGCCCCCCGCACCCTCCCCCGCTCCACCGCCGCCAACGGGCACCCCCCGCACCCTCCCCCGCTCCACCGCCGCCGTTGATGATATTTTCAAGTAACAAATTTGAATTTATTTTTTAAAAAATTATTACTGTTTTTATAAAAAAATTACTGTTATGATTTAAACAAGTTTGAACATATTTAAACACAAATAAATATCAACCTGCATTTAAAATGCAAAAAAAATTGCGGAGCCTGGGAATCGAACCCAGGACCTCCTGGTGTGTGTGCTGCGTGCTGACCAATCAGGCTAGTGGGCGGGTTCTGATGTGGATTGGGTTAGGTGCAATATAACCTGTGCTCGAACTGTAATAAAAAAATTCTAATGGCGCACCGCTGCGGGGTGCGCCATTGCTATCTAGAAAAAGATTTCTAATGGCGCACCGCTGCGGGGTGCGCCATTGCTATCTAAAAAAAGATTTCTAATGGCGCACCGCTGCAGGGTGCGCCATTGCTATCTAAGAAAAAGATTTCTAATGGCGCACCGAGGTCTGGTGCGCCATTAGTAAGCTTCCCCCTAGCTATCTCCCTCTCCCTCGCCACCAGATCCCCATCGATCGATCGACCCACCCCCAACCCAACCCCAGAAGCGAGCGAGCGACCGCCTAGGGTTTCGACCGCCGCCGTCCGCCGCGCCTCATCCTCCCGTCCGTCGCCTTCGCCGCTCCGTCGCCTCGTCGCCCTCGCCGCTCCGCCCCAACCAAGGTGCTCCCTCCACCCCGCCTGCCACTGCCGTCCTCCGCCACCGGCCCCCTGCTCTCCTTCGACCGCGGCGAGCGAGGAACCGGACGAGCTCGGACCCCGACCCTGACCCCAACCCCTCCGGCGACCAGGTACCTCTCCTCCTTCCTCCTTCCTCCCTCTCTCCACCATTCCCCATTCCCTCCCTCCCCTCGACCGTGGCAGTCTATGGTTGCAAGATTGGGGAGGGCCTCCTCCTTCCTCCTTTTCCACTGCTGGTGGCAACATCCTCAACCCCCCGTCTTTTTTTCATTTGTTAGTTTAATTATCTGTAAATTGATGTGCCATGACCCAGTAGAGGCACATCCGAATTTTGTGTTTAGTTTTCTCACCCCAAATTGCATCCCATGACCCAGTAGACTAGTACAGATGACATGCCATGACCTAGTGCACTAGTAGAAATGTCATGGCAAATTTCACCACCATTCTGTACCATGGTATTTTTGTGATATGTAGTTTTTGATCTGGTTTAGAACTGGTAGGGGTATTCTAGGGCAATTTCCAATATGCGGTGAATGGCAAATTTAGATTCGTTCCACCACAATTTTTCCATTTTGTTTTTAGGGAGAACCAAATTTTGCCGCGGAAAATTCATACGTTCTGCCATCACTACATATGAGTTCTTTCTTGTCATGTCGTAGTTGCCATCAAGTTTTACATTTCTGTCATAGTTTTGACGTGTCAATCGCATTATTTCTTCGAGCTGATGCATTGATTATGCCTTTGAGGCAGTTAGTTAACCTCTCACCTATGTTCATGCAGGGATATTATTCTTGGAAAAGCCACTGTTGGTGATGGAATAGAAAGATAAGCAGGTACCTATCTTCAGTCCCAATCTAACAGGGTAGTCCATGGATTCAAACTAGCTAAAGGAGATTCAAACTCCCGAACCTTTAGGTTAACAACTCAACACAAACCAATCCCTGAAAGCAAAAACTCAACACAAACCAAGTGCATTATTTTTGTGACTGTTTTCATGTTTGCAGAACCAATATTTTTGTGCCAACAATCAGTTTACTCCCTCATGCCAACAACCACTCATTTTTCAGTTAACTCCTTACAGTTCAGATCATATTTTGATTGTCAACAATAGTGGACTTTTAAGGCTTTTTTAGAGGCAATACTAGTGGATATTAGGCCTTTTTACAGGCAATAATAGTGGAATTTTAGGCTTTTTCGGAGGAGTGTGTTTCATGCTGGCCTCAGTGATGAATTAGTCAGAATTGTGTATGATTGTGCCTAAAGTAGATAATCTAAAGATACAGACAAAATAATTAGGGGAGCATGTGTGAATCTAAAGTATATTGTCAACTTCCAACATTTGCTCTGTTGTCCATGTTGTTGAAGCAATGAAGTTGAGTGTGTCACTCTTGAGCTGAAATAGAACTTGACAACCTGTACAGTGAATATATGCAGTGAACAGAAATTGACAGGTTTTCTTGACTGAATTCAGTCCTGTACAGTGAATATATGCAGTCAATATACAATCATTGTAATTTTTGGGAGTAATTTTTGGTGTCAAATCACTCAAGCAGTAACTGAATTTTCAAACTAAACTTGACACAATACTATTCACTTAATTTGCTTGGACAGTAGTATGTATGCTCATCACTTTATGTATGGTGCTATGCCCTATTATCTCTGTTCAGTTGACTAATGAAGCACTAGGCTCATCCATGGTACAAGTTCACCTGTGAACACTTGAAATTAGTTAGGACATCCCGTACTAATAGATGTAAATTGTGTCCAGTAGGCTTTGAAGCACCGGTTTTTCCTGTTTCTAACTCTGAATCTGATATAAACCATACTGTTGGCATAAGTGGTCTTTTGTATATGTGCTGATGCTTTGTTAATATAAAGCTATAGATGATGTTGTACTTGTGATGATGCTACTTGTGATCTTCTGAAATAACCCATTGGCGACTTCATTACGCGGGGATAATGATATTGCAGGTATCCCGAGAGGCCCTTGAGTTTGCCGAAATGTCGATTAACTTCCGTTCCGGCAAATTCGGGTACTCCATATGTCCTATTTTCAGCAAAGGTCATGCTGAAATTTTCCGTGAATTTTAGCATGACTTTGCTAAAAATAGGACATATGGGGTACTTGCGACTAATGCATGGGCCGGGGTATCTTAGTACTTAGTTAAGTAGGATCAACTGCCCTGCCATTCTTGCTGCATAGGTGGCAATAGAGCCAAGTGATTAGTGCCAACTGATTAGGCCCAACCTAGGGTGCCTCGGCATCGATAAACCCTAAATGATGAAAACTTAACTTAGCATTTAGGGTGCCTCGGCGTCGACAAACCCTAAATGATGAAACCTTGGCTTCTATAGGGTGCCTCGGTGTCAATGAGAACCTAAATGATGTACGCTTAGGCTTTTAGGGTGCCTCGGCGTCGACAAACCCTAAATGATAAAAGCTTAGCTTTTAGGATGCCTCGGTGTCGACAAACCCTAAATGATGAGACCATGATCTTGTTCCTTGACAATAACCAACTTTTTGACCAAACTTTTTTCCTATTTAGAGCGAAACATGGCCCACGACGATGAGGCCGGCGGTTCGGGCGGCAAGCAATTCTGGGAGCTGTCCTAGGAGTTGGAGGAAGAACCTCACTGCTATGAGGACGCTGCGGAAGACACCGATCCTGACTACACAACCCCTAGTGGCGTCGGGGATGACACCACTGATGATGGCACCGCGGATGCCACCACTGATGATGGCGGCGCACGCACAGATGGCAGCCAACCGAAGAGGCAACGGAAGGACCGGCGCCCGAACGTACTCGACACCGTCAGGGAGGAATTTACTGAAGTGAACTCCGACGGGCATCCGACGGCGCCCAAACACGTAGTCAAGGGGTACTCGATTCAGCTCGGGTGCGTTCTCCGGAGCACCGCCTCGATCAACACCGAGAACCTAAGGCATAAGGACCGATGGAATTTGCGCAGCCTCCTCTTCACGAAGCTGCACGAACGATACAAGTTCCCCGCTGAGTTCGCAAACACACGCCTCTCGGGTAATAAAGTGAACGATGCCGCCCTCACGACGATGAGCACGGCCCTGTCTACTTGGAAAAGCACGGTGAAGGCAATGATTGACAAAGGTGATAGTTATGAGAAGATCAAGGCAAAATATCCTTTGATGAGCGAAGATGACTACAAGGAGTTCAAGATCAAGTGCGAGAGCCCCACAACCTCTGAATCAAGTCAGTGGGGGAAACAAATGCGGCAGTTGAACATAGGGGTCCACCAACTCGGTCCCGGCGGTTACAGAGTGGCGGAGCCTGTATGGGACAAGGAGGACGCGGAGCGTGCCGAGCAAGGCCTACCGCCCCGCTTCAAGAAATACAGTGACAAGCAGACCAGGAACTTTCTCAGGGCCCGGTACAAGGAGGACCCGGTAACAAAGGAGCTTACCACGGATCCGAAGACCAAGGAGCTTGAGCTTGTTCTGGTAAGGAATACACCCCCGCGTAATTAGCTCCATATGGTTGCATTCTAATTAATCCCCAATATTTCTAAATGGTTCACGTTCCTTCCGCAGGACAAAGAAAGCAGTAGCGCAGGGTCGTCTCAGAGCTCCCCTTTTGACACCCCTTTGAATAGGGCATTGAACGTAATGAAAAACAGGGATAAGCTCAATAAGCCGACGTCAGCTGGTCGTGTGGCTGGCAAAGGCTTGTCCACAAAATGGTCGTCATACTATGGCGCTGGTGGGCGAAAGGAGAAAAAGACCAGCTCGGAAAGCCAGTCGCGCGAGGTTGAAGCACTCAAGGCGCAAGTGGCGCGGATTCCGGAGATGGTCCAAGAGCAAGTGCAACAACAACTGGGATCGACGCTTACCGGCATTATGCCTACCTTGATTCATGGGATAACGACGTGGATTGCGGGTGGCCAACAGGGGTCGCCCCCGATTCCCAGCTTCACGGCCAGCAACTCACACAACGCGCAGGCGGCGCCATTGGTGTCTCCGGCGGCGGCGGTATTGGTGTCTACGGCGGCGGCGCCATTGGTGTCTCCGGCGGCGGCGGTATTGGTGTCTCCGACGCCGGTATTGGAGCTTAATGCACCCGAGTGTACGCCGGCCGGCACCTCGCCAGCAAGCGGCCCCTCCGTCAGTTGCACGCTCGCCGTTGGCGGTGCCTCGACATTAGCCGATCTCGATGGCATCATGGTAACTAAGCCTCTCGGCCGAGGACTTCATCTCCTTGCCTTTGACTGGGCATCCCTGACGCCCTACATGTTTTCGCAGGGCGCCACCAACGTTCCTTGCACTCTCCTGCACTTCATGGGCGGCGAGTTGGTCGATGTCGCCAAGGGCAGAATCGTTCAACCGGGCAACCCCGTGTTCCACGGTAATCCAATGCCACCCACAATGTATAGGGTTGAAGTGGTTCGGGTGCTGCCAGGCTGCGATGAGCTGTTACCTCCGATTCGACCCGCTGGGGCCGACGAAGAAGATGAGATGACCCTCAGCGCCTGCGTAAGCTGGCCCCTACTTTGGCCGAAGAGCCAGATTCGTTTGGGGGCGGGGGACACCACCCCACAGAAAAGACCACCAGTCGTGCCGGCGCCAAGCCATGGCAAGAACGCCGCAACGCTACCGGACATGTCGGACATCCCTATGGCACAGGATCCGGACATGCATATGGCACAGGATCCGGACGACAACAATGACGATGGTACATTTACCAACATCGATAAGTACTTTGCCGAACATGGGTACGGTGACGAGTTCTGCGGGCCTCCTTCTCAAGAACCCAAACAAGACGACCGCGATCTAGCTGGTACAACGGAGAAACCCAATTGCAACAGGCGTCGTCTGGCGTTCAGTTCTCAGGAGACGCCTCCAGCTGCCGCCTTCACCGAGCCTCAGATAGCGGAGGTGCCAAATATTATCAGCCCCAACACGCTCAAGAAGGCGGTCTGTGAGCAGAACTCGGTCCCATTACAGCAGATCAAGAAGAAGGGCCGGAAACGGCCGACTAAAAAGGCCACCGGTGTGAGCCAGCCGGCACCGAGTACGATCCGTGCTCAGGACGGGCCACCTTCACCTAAGGATATCTCGAGGAGGGTGCATGTGTCGGGTAGGGCGATGCTACCGGCAAATATGCTCAGTGCTACAACCGGTGTTATGCGGAGTCTGCACGACAGTGTTCTTTCTTTGGAGAAGCGGCGTCTCAGAGAGAATGATGTGGCATACCCGGTTTTTGTGGCCAAGGTGCCAGAGGCAAGGGCTTTGTGGATGGCGCCATCGGGGGTACGATCGTCCTGCGGTTTGATGACATCTTTGCTATGTTCAACCTTCATCCGCTGCACTACACCTTCGTTCGGCTGTTTTCGCTGAGTATGGAGATGCGGATCATTAGAGACAAGACCCCGGACATCGTGATCGTCGACCCCTTCTACATGTGTGCCAAGCTCTTGAGCAGCGCTGGGGACCGCCAAGTCGCGAGTTCACACCTCGAAGACGTCATTCTGGCAAACCCAGATAAGGATAACTTCCTTGTGCCTTACTTTCCCGAGTAAGTCATCCCTTAACCGCCCCGTAACATATGATTTCTTAGATTTTGATCGTTCTTTTTTTTCTAACATTCCGTGTTCTGTGCAGTGACACACATTGCACACTCATCCTCTTAAGCCCGAAATATTCCATGGCCACGTATTTCGACCCGAACCGTAACTCCAAGATAGACTACACAAATATCAAGAAAGTTCTTGATGATGTTCTCCCTGGCTACGCCAAATCTGAAGGCACCTTCATCAGGGCAGTTCGTAAGTACGGCAAGCACGTGTTCGCCCACAATACGACGTTCTGCTGCGTCAAGCAGCCGCTTGGCGGTCAGAAGGATGCCTACTACGCCCTCCATCACATGCGGGCGATCGTAAGGGACCATCATCACCTTCTGCTACCAAATAATCTCAAAGATTGGGCCGCGAGCTTGTCGGCAATCCAGGACGCGGATATCAGACAAGAATTCTTTCGCATCCAGTCGGAGTTTGCGAACATCATCCATCAAGATGTCCTTCATACCTCGGGGCAGTTCTTCCTCAGATATCAACCATCCAACATTGAGATAGACGGAATGCTACAAATGCAGGCTGACAACGCCCGCGATTTCATGACCATCACGACAGACGACGGCTTCATCCACGCTCCTGTCCATGAGTCGAGTCGAAAGTAGTGATGTGTAGTTCTGAAACATTGATTGGCTCATGTTGTAATTAAATTTTAATGAATTGTATGTCTCTTTGGTTTGGACAGTCGTTCAACTTAGATGTAATCGATGCTATTTATTAGTAGGACCATGAATCGTGCTATTAATGTCTTGCTTTTCTCTTCCGATCCTTTTGTTGCATACTTATATATTGCTTATGTATGTATTGTCTGTTGTTTGGCTTGTCCATAGAGATGCCGTCGTATGTCGTGTACAAGGGTAAGATTCCCGGAGTCTACGACGACTGGGAGGAGTGTCGGAGACAGGTTCACCGTTTCAGCGGTAACACTTACAAAGGGTACACCACTAGGGCGGAGGCCGAATCTAGATACGCCCGCTATCTAGCGGGAGAGAGGAGGGAGCGTTGGAGGAACCGGATGAAGACCAGTTTGATCGCGATGATGCTCATCGTGATGACCGCAGCTCTTTTCTATGTGATGGTAGTTTAAATGATTGATATCGACTTGTAATGTGAAGACAAACTCGATACTCGCGGTCTCGAGACTTGTAATGTTTTATCTTTGTTTGGTCTTTTGAATTCGGAGACTAATATGATGAATTGTATTCGGAGACTAATCTTCTATTGTATTCGATGAATCTGTTGTTGCTGTGTGCTACTGTCTATATTCTGTCAAATAATATATTTTATAACCTGCACAAAAATCAGAAAAGTAAAAATAAACCAAATATCCATACTAATGGCGCATCACCACAAGGTGCGCCATTAGTATGCCAAAGGATAATAATGGCGCATCAATACAGAGTGCGCCATTAATATGCCAAAGGATACTAATGGCGCATCAAGACAGAGTGCGCCATTAGTATGACAAGTATACTAATGGCGCATCTATACGCAGTGCGCCATTAGTGTGCCAAAGCACATGGCTAAATATGGCCCTTGGGAGGCACACTAATGGCGCATGGCGTTATATACTAATGACGCACTGGATGGTGCGCCATTAGTATACCAGATACTAATGGCGCATCAGTGATGCGTCATTAGTAAAAATTACTAGTGGCGTGCTACTAATGGCGCACCGGTGATGCGCCATTAGTATGCAAAACCGGTGCGCCATTAGTAGGTCTTTTCCTAGTAGTGCCACGGTGTCTACCGCGGAAATCTCAGGTTCAAGCCCATCAAAACTGCAAAATTTTGGTAAGATTGTCTTGTGGTTCCTGCTTGCTAGCTTACTATGGACACATTTGAGAGTTGTCTCAGCCCATAGGAAATTTACATACTAATTATATGGCGAAGGTTGACACAAATGATTTGACTTGAGCAAGCTCTTTTATTTACTCCCGTCTAATTTACCATCAGTATCGGATGTCGTTCCTATCATCAGTGCTAGCCATAAAGTCAGAATGCATATGTTGGTGAGCTCTGTATGCCAAAACCCCATAAGATAGTAGAAGCTATTTTGTACTCGTAGCAGGCAAGTTATTTTTAACTTTATGTAAAGCAACTGGTGATATTTCTAAAAAGTAAGGTCATGTAGGCACATGGAGCCCTACTTTTTGGTCATTTTTCTACTCAACTATAGAGTTTTATTGCAGTATCATAATTTTTCATATCTCAGTAAAGTGCATGTTTTTTATATTAATAGTAAAGTGCATGTCAGTACCACCTAAAGGAAAATTTTCAAGAAAATTGTTCTTTCCTGATGGTAATCATTTTCATACAAACTACAATGGTTTGCTTGTCCTTCTGGTTTTTGCATGGTGTCCATTCCAGAACCTCTATGGAATAATGAATGTTGTTGAATTCCTACTGTTTCGTTATGATTTTGAAGCTTTTATTGTTGGGTTCGTTTAGGTTAATAGTATGATAGAGATGAAAGTCTTTGCGGAGATACATTTTTATATACAACTGTACTTGATTCCTAATCCATGTGGAAATGTCATTAGCATACATGATACTTTACGCATACCATACACTGTTCTATCACAACAATTGATTAGTTCCTAAATTTTAATCTTCTTTTGGTTCAGGTTACAGAATTACATGAGGATGTAGGATGGAGCCGTCCTTAGAAGAATTGTCTAAAGAACAGAAAAGTAGTAACACCATGTCTTCTTCAAGTCCAAATCAGCATTGCAATATGCTGACTATCCGCCCATGTTCCTTATTGGAACCTTTGATAATTAGGAGAAGTCTTTTAAATATGTGTCCATGTGTTGTAGTGAATTTGTACAACGCAAGTCACCATAAGTCGATGTGTAGCACAATAAAACAAAAGAAGTTTAACTAAGGGGATCATGTTAACGTTCAAAAAGAATCCAGCGACGAGGGCCCCAAGGCGATGTGTTTGAAGGGGCCAAAAATCCACCAAGTATTAAGTGTACGTAATCAGAAGGAAAAAAAATTAAAAGGCCCGTAGCTGAAAGAAAAACAATTTGGTTCTGAGTTGAGATTTTTTTTAATTAGACTTGCTCAAATATTGTGCAAACGACAACATTTTTGATATTGTATGAGAATAACTAAGCGCATAAAGTAGATCTTAATTCGTAACAGATTATTTGTTGGATCATCGTTCTTTATGTATAAATCATCAAATTATTTTTTTCATCTTTTCTATACACGTGAAATTTAATATGCATTATATTTATATATAACTCTAGCAAAATATTTTAAAAGCCCGTGGCAACGCATGGCATTATACTAGTATATACAGAGGCCGGCCGAGGAGTAGGGCAGCATCAGGATGCGTCGGTTGGGCTTCGCACGCAAGTAGCTAGCGATTTGGCCGGCGTATATCCAGACAGATCTGTAGTATATTGTACGGAGTAATAACGTTGACAACAAGATACCGTGTCTGTATCCATTTGGTCTTTTGAGATAGGTTATTACAACCTCCGTCCAGATTTATTAGTCCTCTTTGTATTTTGTGTCGGAATTTGACCATAAGTTTAACTGACAAAATGTTAATGCAAGTCATAAATAGTGATACCGTTGGATTCGTATTTGAACATAGTTTATAATAAAATTGTTTTTTTATGACATGCATTAACATTTAATTAATTAAATTCATGGTTAAAATTTGGCACAAAATACTAAGGGGACTAATGAATCAGGGCGGAGGTAGTACTATTACAACACATAGGCCACGTGGTCGTGTCTGTATGTATGCATTGATAGGGAAGGGGTCAGCTAGCTATGTGCTGTCGACACTTCCAAATTTCCTGGTTCTTCTTCCACTAGGCTGTGACAACGACCCAACCCTATCCGCTACCACCGTCCAAGGCTCCAAGCCTCCTCTTCTAGTCTTCTCCGACCTCGATCCATCTGCTCTACCGGACTGGCACATCCTATCCGGATCGGATACATGCCCTGCGATCGAGCCATCGGTGAGCAAATCTAACTTTTTCCATTAATGTTTTTCTCTCACACTGGTCGTTTCGCTGGCTGCTCTAATCAAGCATACTGCAGTATTTGTTTCACTGCCTCCCATGCATCCAGTTTGCTGTGGATTCCTTTGCTGCTTGCGTCGCGTGGGGGAGAACTAATACGAGTTTAATTTGCTGCTTAATCGCCGGAGAGATATCCAGTGGGCAGTGGCAGTCAGGCCCGTACCGGACACCTGTGCAGGGTGTTCAACTGCACAGGGCCCCCAACTTGGCAGGGCCCCCAAATTTCTACTAGTACTAATGAATACTTTAACTATGGTTAATCAATGCATCTAGCAAATACTGCTGCTTCGGAATCTGCAAGAAATTTACTCCCAAGACCCCATCTCATTCACGTCTTCCGCTTCTCTCAATCCTCTTTCTCTTGCAGCACAAACATCTCTTTCTCTTCCCATAGTCCAAGTATTTTATCTCAGCTCCCGATCTTCTCAAATGGAGTAATGCACTCACATTTTCCCCAAAACAAATCCCTGACGCAATCAGTATGAACTGCTCCACCCTCAATCCATATGTTTAATCGGTGCCTTTTTCTCTGTTCTCTCATCTGATTATTTCAATCCCCTTTTTGCTTGCTGGTGGCCCGTGTCCTGGGTGCATCAATCAAAGTCAGAGGGAGGCCACCAGCGCTAGGTCATTGGTTCATCAAGAGGATCAACTGGACTATCAGTACCAATGCCACATACAGTACCGCCACATGGTCTTCTTCCCATATCTATCAAAGGATTTCTTTTTTATAGAATCAGAGGTAGTTTCAATCCTTGTTGTTTCTATGTTCAGTTTTTAGTGCCTGAAATTTGCCTCTTAGTTTTATTTTCTGAGATGTCTTGTAGTTTTAGAATTAGGAATTTTGAGTCGGGTATGAAAAATGTAAGAAAATGAAAGAGATTGAAAAACTCACTCGACCTCGAAAAGGCGCTTTTGATAACTTATTAGCAAAAGAATTGAATATTCCTTCTGAAAATTGTAGTGCAGATACTTGTGCTGTTGAGGTTCATGGCGATGAGATTATCAATTCGAAAACACAGAAAGAAGGATGATATACATAACAAAGCCCTGTTTTCTACACTTGCCATTTTTTACGCCCAGGGCCTATTTTTTGATTTTGCACCGGGCCTCCAATTTTTCATGTATGGCCCTGGTGGCAGTCCCTTGTTTTTCCAAGAGAAAATTGAATCCGCCCTTACCTACAGCTATTGTACGCATATACCGCCTCCTTTACTCTCTCCCCTTCTGCTCTAGCCTCATCCAATAGGGGATTTAACATCAGTGCTCAGTTCAATCAAAAGGTCAAGGGCTCTCCTTGGTTCAAAGGATTCCCAAAGGGGTTTTGGAAAAATCTAGCCTTGAGAAACTTTCCCACGTTGTTTGATTTGTAGGATTGCTATCCTTGATTTTCTTTTCCTATGATATGATTCATTTGTGTTGGGAAGTTAGACAAATCTCGTGATTGCCCGAAGCAGGGTCAATCAACTCATTTACCTTTGGGAGAAGTGTACCTCCCCTTTCAGTAATGATTTTACTATTGGGACTCCTGAAACCCAAGAGTCGTTCCATATGTTAATTTGCTCTCCTGTAAATAATTCATGAGTAAAACCATTATTAGCATGCATATCTCTAGCAAACTAAATGAACAGTGCAACACAAACAGCAACACAGCACATGCAGCAACAACCATAATTATAAATTGGATAATGTCACAACGCACGTACTAATCATTTGTAGGTGAAGTAGTCATGGCTACTACAGAGGTGATGTCGTTGATGACAACGTTTATGAAGACCGGCCAAAACAGACCGTAGCGGAGATAACGGTACGCGACGCCCCTAGACTTGAAAGGAAAACTACTCGTGTTGACGAATGTGAGTTGTCGCGTGGAGTGCTTCCCAAAAACCTAATCTGCCCTACCCCAATGCATGATCACAAGGACGAGAGGATCTTGAGGCCTGCTCTCATGCTCATCGGTGTATGCCAGCATTCGGGATGGAGTAGACTACAGTGGCGACACAGGTAGAGAGCAGAGGCAAAACCCTAACTTGTTCTGCATGTATTTGGCAGTGACCAATAAGTTGTATATGTAGGAGAACTCACGCGATCTCGTCTCATGATCCAAACTGATTAGGTTTCCAAAACTAAATGGTCAAGAAACTAAAATATAAAACATCAAAAGAAAGTCACGCACCTGCAAAGCCATGGACCGGATTTTGGTAGACCATTCACGCACATGTCGCATGTCACACGTATGCGCCCTTCACCCTGGCCAAGCTAGCACACATATGGTGTTATCATTCTCTCATCATACCAATCACTAAGTGTAGTTGGGAGAACCCACTATATAAGGTGGTCTCACACCACCTCCACCAGTGGAATTTTTCTCAAAAATAACTAGCGGCATGGGACTAAATGATTTGCAGCACCTCTTGCCATTTATTCAAGGCCATTAATTCTAACAATTTATACTTCTTTCATATATATTTTTACTCCAGCCGTATGTGAAGAATAATATACTTTCCGTCACAAACGAACTTTCTTACAATCATGTAGTATTCAACATGTCATGACATTGTATTCCTGTGCTTTTCTCATTTGTGTCTTAGAAATCTTGTGAATCGAAAATGCCCTAACTTAAGTCATGCCCAGCTTTTATATTCAGGATGCTAATGCATTATGATATAATCTCACCTTTCACGGCTCATTTAGGTCGAATGGTTTTCGAGATTCAGTTACAAACTTTTGGAGCCACTTCACGTCATGGACTCCTTCCCGCTTGTAGGCAATGATGCTAAGTAACTATGTTTTTTCTCTTTTGCAGCATTACGGTCTAGTAGACTGCAACATAACTGCCAAACACAATGCCAAGATATAAGCTTGGCGTGGAAGTTGTGGGTGCTCATGGCGTGATGCCTAAGGATAGCCAAGGTCCCTTGAGCGCCTGTGTCCAACTTCGCTTTGATGGACATCGGCTCTCCACGGCCGTCAGGGAGAATGATCTAAACCTGGTGTGGAATGAGCGTTTTTACTTCGACGTGTCTGATCCATCAACTCTTGACGAGCTTAGTCTTGAAGCATATGTCTACCACGTCGAAAAATCCACAGAAGGTGGTGACGGATCCTCCTCCTTCTTTGGCAGGGTCCAAATTGCTTGTTCCACAATCGCGGACCTCTCTGATATTGTAATATCACAATATTACAAGTTGGAGATGCGCTCGCTGCAGAAGCATTCACTTATCCGGTGTGTCAGTGGGAAGTTGGGTTTGAAATTATACCTCGCAACCAGTGATTCCTCTGTCAAAGCTTTGGAACCTCCTCCACATCAGCTGATGGATAATGTGATATGCTCCTTCTCAGCACCACTGTTGTTGGAGGATCAGAGTCCAACACCGCATGATATACCATTACAATATTTGAAAGAAATCACAAACAACTTCTCTGATGAGCGAATCCTTGGTCAAGGTGGTTACGGTGTGGTATACAAGGTAGTAAGAATGTAAGATTATAGCATGTCGTTGTTGACTGTTTTTTTTTTTGCTACATTATGAAGCTAATCCACAAACCCATATACTAGGTATTAATAGGGTGAGACTTTTAAACAGGGGGTGCAACGAAATGGGGAAGCAATTGCTGTCAAGAAGATCGTGTCTTTCTTAATGTCAAGCCAGAAACAATTTGAAAATGAGGTCTATCATCTTATGATGCTTAAGCACCGCAATATAGTGCGATTTGTAGGCTACTGCTACGAAACAAAAAATGAGTGTTTAGAGTACAAGGGGAAATATGTTTTTGCTGAGATGGTGGAAAAGTTAATTTGCTTGGAGTATATGCCCAACGGAAGCCTTGATAAGTATATATCGGATAAGTCATTCAATATGGAATGTTGTTTCTCGGTTTGAGATTCTAGTTTGTGAGGTTTGAGCTTTGCTCTGCAAAATTTATTTTATCCACATATACTAATTAAGTGTCAAAATGTTGTTTCTCGGTTTGAGATTCTAGTTTGTGAGGTTTGAGCTTTGCTCTGCAAAACTTATTTTATCCACATATACTAATTAAGTGTCAAAACGGATAGACATTTGATGCTGATATCAATCAATAATGGACAACTGAGAACACGCTGTAAAATTTTATAGACATCATGCTTGATTATATTATCTAGAAAACAACTACAAAGATTTTTCATGTGACATCTGTGAGAATGCTCTTCTACTAATTACCAATGTAGATGAAACTTCTGGACTTAATTGGAGCACACGCTATAAAATAATCGAGGGGATCTGCTATGGTTTACACCATCTTCATACAGAAATTGATAAGCCTATTATTCACCTGGACCTAAAACCTTCAAACATATTGCTCGATGATGGTATGGTGCCGAAAATCACAGACTTTGGTCTGTCAAGACTGTTTGGTCAACAAACTATTTGCACCTCATCTCGTGATGGGACATTGTAAGTTGACGCCACTTGTTAATACCGTGCATTTTTGTCATGAGAAGTTTGTATTTTCATTAGACTCTTTAATACTGCAAAATTGTATATGTGTTGTGATTCAGTGGTTACATGGCACCGGAATTTTTGCACGGAGGTACAATGACACCAAAATCAGATATATTCAGTTTGGGTGTACTGATCTTGGAGGTCATAACAGGACATAGGGACTACCCCGACGTTACTAGAACACCTTCAGATGACTTTATCGAGCTTGTAAGGAAAATTTCCTGACGTTTCAAGATGGAGGTCTTTCTTTCAGACACGGTAACACATTAGATCTTCTACACACTAAAGTTGCACATGTTTGTTCTGATTCTACAGACGGTTGAGAAATGGAGAAATGTGTTGCAGAGATCACGGGGGTATGGATCCCTAGAAACATGTTGCAAGCAAATAAAGAAATGCCTCCAGGTAGGTTTATTATGCGTGAATCCTGACCGCGCCAAGAGGCCGCCAATAACGAACATTATCAGTGTGCTCCAAGAATCTGAAAGAGTATCGGCTGTGACATTAGCAACAAGGCTGCGTTATTGGTGGACCAGGTATATATATGATCACTCAACGGTCATGGATGTTATTTGCTACCCCTTTTCATTGTCTTTCAGCAATATGGGTAAGCCATCGCACCTCAAGGATACACGCTAGAAACTATGTATCTAGTATCTGAGGAGCTTGCGTTCATATGCAGTATTGCAGTGTGGTAAGAAGACACTTGTATAAGTGACCGTGGATCGATGCAGACCATGAGAGGCCGGATGGCTGGAGAACATGATTGATCTGCACTCCTCCACTTTGTGGTTTTCACACGGTCGTACGCTAAAACTGATCGTGGTCGTTGGTTGAGGTAGTAGAGGGCTAGGGGGAGGCTTATGGTCGACTCCTGCGTGTATTCTTGCAAGTTACAAGTGTCCTTAAAATGTTTCATCATGCAGCTGAGCTAATCTGATAACTGAATGCTTGGCCTTGGATTGTTGTTATTGAAGTCAGGGACAGTGACTGTGTTTCGCTTCTTACCCAAGTATGAAGTATGTATGTATACAACTGTCGGAATGTACAGCAGTGCGAATCCAGTGGTCTAGTCACTGGTTCAAACTTCAATATAGTAGCCCGGTCATCTTCTTCACCGACTGAAACTTGACAGTCTTTCGAACTTCAAGGGGCCCGTACCCCAATAATCTCCGATTAATGACGGCTACTGGGTGTACCAAAGCCGGCCAACGGCCTCCCAGTAGTGTCTGGACTAGTAGACACCCAACGGCATGTCCAACGCCGTCCTCTAAATCAGACTCGCTAAAAAAAACAGTTTTTTCCCCTACGCCAAGGCTAGGGTTTCTTTCCTCTCTGGCGATCCCATCGTCTGAGAGTTCCCTACCCGACGTAAACCCTTCCGCGGCTGGGCAGCGAGAGATCGAAGCCTACGGTTCGTGCCATATCGGAGCGCGCCCCTCGGCTCGGCTTCCGGTGACGGGTCTGATGGCGGACGCCATGTCTGGGACAAGTGGCGGCGGAAGTGCCGCCGCAAGCAAGTCAGATCTGGGTGATTTCATGGAGCAACTTAACTTAGAGGATGAGGAATTTGATGATCTGGTGATCGAGGAGGACGACCCTGTAATCAATGAAGGGGTTCGCTGGTTGGCCCTCGCTAGGGTTCACACGGAGAAAACCTTCAGTCCAACGGCGTTTTACCGAGAGATGCGCGCAGCCTGGAACCCGGCGAAGCAGGTGAGGTTCAGACCTGTTGGACCAAATTTGTTCGTCGTTCAGGCGGAGTGCCTGGGTGATTGGGAGCGGATGGTAGAGCTTGGTCCATGGCTTTTCAGGAATTGGGCGGTACTCATGTGCCCGTATGATGGATTCACTAAGGCAGAAGAGGTTCCCATGCTGTTCATGCCAGTATGGCTCCAGATCCATAAGCTTCCTGAGGGTTTCTGCAGGAGGAATATTGTGGAATCGTTGCTGAAAAAGTCTGGGGATATTTTGGAGATGAGGTTAAACGGCAACACTCGGGGTGATTATGTGAGGGTTAGGGTTCGTCATGACATCCGCCGACCCCTCACAAAATTCGTTAGTATTATCAGAGGTGAAGCAAGGCAAGTTTACTTGGTCCGGTATGAAAAGCTTGCTCACTTTTGCAGTGTTTGTGGTCTGATTGGGCATGATTGCAAAGAATGTGGTACCGGGGTCCATGAGGAAAAGGATATGAAATTTGGGAGCTGGCTGTACGCAGATGGTCCGAACAAGCCTAGAGCTGATGAGTTCGATCGGAGCAAGGACAAGCAAAGTCAGAAGCAACGTTCCCCAACCAAAGGAAAGGACGCCAAGAAGGTCATCGATCCGGACTTGGCTGATACTGCGTCTAGCCCGTCGAAAAGTGGCACTAGGGTGATGCAGGTCGACCCCCCAGCTCGTAAGAGGCTGGCCATGGACAGCTCCGGGCTGGAGTTGCCCAACATACCGAATGCTACGCTAGCGCTAACTCAAGGGCTAGGTGAAGATGGTGATGCCCCCTCGTCACCATGTAATAGTTCAAACAGTAAGAAGGCAAGGATAGACTCCCAGGGTTATTCAGATGAGAAATCGGCGGCCGCCTTCGAGGAGGACCGTCGGGTACAATGAGTATCCTAATGTGGAACTGCCGAGGGGGACCGCCGGACAGTTCGTGAGGTTTTGGCCCTCTCAAAAGCCAATTCCCCGGGGCTGATCTTCCTGTCAGAAACACGTCAAGCCTCTAGTCAAATGGAAAAGCTTAAAAGAAGATTGAATATGAAAGGGTTTGTTGGTGTCTCTAGTGCGGGCCTCAGTGGGGGGCTTGCATTATTTTGGGATGAAAATCTGCAAGTGACCGTGCTTGATTCCTGCACGTGGTATATTGATGTGAGAATTGTTGACAACGCGAATGATAAAGCGTGGTGAACAACGTTTGTGTATGGTGAACCAAGAGTGGAACACCGACACCGTATGTGGAGTGCACTGTCAGGCCTACGGGCAGTGTCGTCTGAGTCGTGGCTAGTATGTGGTGATTTTAATGAAGCAATGTGGCAGCATGAACACTTTTCCCGGTCGCCTCGGTCCGAGAACCAAATGCTCCTATTCCGAGTCTGCTTGGAGGACTGCGAGCTTATGGACTTGGGCTTCTCGGGCACTCCGTTCACATATGATAACGGACAGCATGGTGATAGGAATGTTCGGGTTCGGCTTGATAGAGCGTGTGCGGATGAAGCCTTCAAGGAAATATTCCCGTTTGCGCAAGTTGTGCACCTGGCGTCCTCGTGCTTCGATCATGCTCCTATCATGGTTCGGTTAGCACATGTAGAACCCCGACGCACCATGGGTGCTCCCAGGTATGAAATAATGTGGGAAAGGCACCCTCATCTCGAAGCAATGATTGCAGAAAGTTGGGGTAAGAGCAAGCCGAACGGGCACTTGGGATCGGTCCGAGATGCCTTGAAAGAGATGATGCAGCGTTTGCGTGCATGGAGCAAGGAAAACTTCGATCATGTTACATCTGAAATCGAAAAGTTGCGGTCTGAACTGGCGGATTTGCAGCTGCACGATGCGGATAGGGTGGCCATCCGGAAGAAAATGTATCAACTTGACGAGTTGTTGTACCGTGAAGAGATGTTGTGGTTGCAACGGTCACGAATAACGTGGCTTAAGGAGGGGGAAAGGAACACGGCGTATCTCCACCGCCGGGCTGTGTGGCGTGCTCGCCGTAATCATATTCAGAGATTGAGGCGTCTTGATGGAACTTGGTGCTTGTCTCCCTCCAACATGGAGCTGATGGCAACATCTTACTTCAAGGAGGTTTTTACAAAGGACCCGACCCTTTCCCCGGAGTCGGTCCTCGGAAGGATTGTACCGCGAGTTACACAGGAGATGAATGTTGCATTATGTGCGCCGTTTAGTGCTGAAGATGTATCCAATGCCCTGTTCCAAATAGGGCCGCTAAAAGCACCAGGTACAGATGGATTTCCCGCTCGATTCTATCAACGTAATTGGACAGTCATGAAAGGGGAGATTACTGCGGCGGTCCTGGAGTTTTTCAGCACCGGAGTTATGCCGGCAGGTGTGAACGAGACACCTATTGTACTAATCCCGAAAGTTTCTTTCCCTAAGGAGCTCAAGGATTTTCGTCCAATAAGTTTGTGTAACGTGATCTATAAGATTGTGTCTAAATGCTTGGTAAACCGTCTACGTCCTATGTTGGCTGAGTTGATCTCAGAAAACCAGAATGCTTTCATACCTGGTAGGCTAATTTCGAAAAACTCAATTATAGCCTTCGAATGTATTAATCATATTCAGACAATGAAGAATAATCACCCGGCGGCATGTGCTTACAAGTTGGACTTGTCAAAAGCGTACGACCGGGTGGATTGGGACTTCCTAGAGAAAGCCTTGGGCAGGTGGGGTTTTTCTGCAACATGGATCACCTGGATCATGGCATGCGTAAGATCTGTGACATACTCGGTGAAGCTCAATGGAAAGTTACTGGATGAATTCTGCCCCTCGAGGGGGCTGCGGCAAGGTGATCCATTGTCTCCTTTCCTCTTTCTGTTTGTTGCTGATGCACTGTCTGCTCTTATTACCAAATCAGATGAGGATGGGGAGTTGAAGGGAGTAACCATATGCCGTGGTGCTCCGGAAATATCTCACTTGCTTTTTGCGGATGACACAATGTTGTTCTTTGAGGCATCGAGCCAGCAAGCAGGCATAGTCAAAGGGTTGTTGAACACTTATACTGCAGCGACGGGTCAACTCATTAACCCCGAAAAGTGTTCCATCCTCTTCTCTGACAACTGCAACGCGGTGGTGGCGGATGAGGTAAAAGACATATTAGAAGTTTCACAGCAAGTATTTGATCCTAAATATCTAGGCTTGCCTGTGCCAGAAGGAAGAGTGCATAGAGGGCAGTTTGAAACGGTGCAGGAGAGATTAAGAGCAAGGTTGATTGATTGGAGTGAACAATTTGTATCTCTGGGAAACAAGGAAATATTGATCAAAGCTGTTGCACAGGCCATTCCTACATATGTGATGAGTGTCTTTAAACTGCCGGCATCTGTCTGTGATGACTTAACACGCATGATGAGGCAGTACCGGTGGGGTGTGGAGAATGGTAAGAGGAAAATGGCCTGGTTTAGTTGGAAGAAGATGGTGGTCCCCAAGTCTATGGGGGGCATGGGATTTCGGGACATGAGAGCATTCAACCAAGCCTTGCTGGCGAAGCAGGCTTGGCGTTTATTGGATTTCCCTAATAGCTTGTGTGCAAGATTGCTAAGAGCGAAATATTATCCCCATGGTAATCTATTGGATATGGTGTTTCCAACCAGTTTGTCGGTAGTGTGGAAGGGGATTGTACATGGTCTTGAGCTGGTTAAGAAAGGCATTATTTGGCGTGTGGGTGACGGAACACTGATAAGAACTTGGAGAGATGCGTGGATCCCAAGGGGCATAACTTTCGGCCGATAACACCGAAACGTAATTGCAGACTCAACTGGGTGGCGGATTTCTTGAATGAACATGGTGCATGAAATGAACAAAGGCTGAGAGAACATTTTTGGGATATGGACGTACGCGAAATTCTTAAGATCCGCACTTCACCGAGGAATGGTCAAGACTTCATAGCCTGGTTCCCGGAGAGAAGCGGACAATTTACGGTAAGAAGTGCATACCGGCTGGCCACTCTTGGTGTCGCCCAGGAGAGGGTACCGGCGACCAGCAACAACCCTTCCGGGGAAAGGCCGGTATGGCAATGTATTTGGGCAGCCAAGGTTCCCCTAAAGATGAGGATCTTGGCGTGGAAAGTTGTCTCGGGTGCACTTGCAACAAATTCTTGCAAAAAGTATCGGCATATATCCACTAGAGACATTTGTCCCTTGTGTGCGAGATAAAAGGAGACCAGTTTCCATGCCCTTGTCACATGCGATCATGCACGGACGGTATGGCGAGAAATGAGGATGGTATGGAATTTACCACGACATGAACTTCTGCATGACACAGGGCAGGATTAGTTACTAAACTTGTTGTCAAACTGTGATGAGTTCATGAGGGATTGTGTAATTATGTTGATCTGGCGCATTTGGTCACTTCGCTCAGATGTGGCTCATGGAAAGGAAGTTCCTCCGGTGGCTACAACTGTCTCTTTTTTGCACAGCTACATGCAGTCCCTCGACCTATCCAGGAAGTTTTAAGTGGAGGAGATTATCAAAGGGAAAATGCCGGTAGGACGGGAGGCTCCGGCTGCTGCGCGGGCGGAGGCCAGTGTTCAACCATGGCCGAAGCCACCACCGGGGAAGGTGGCCCTATCGGTTGATGGTTCCTATCTACACACTGATGGCTCAGCTGCGGCAGGAATGGTATTGAGGAATCATGATGGGAGCGTTATCTTCTCAGCATACAGATACATATTTAACTGCAACAAAGCGTTGGAAGCGGAGTTGCATGCACTAATGCAAGGCATGGCGCTAGCAATCCAACATTTTGAGCTACCTGTCATAGTCCAGTCGGACTCTTTCCGTCGCCCTGTCCGCCCTGTCGGGCGACAGTTTATCTAGATCTGCCTATGGGCACTTAGTTACTGAAATTCGTCACCTAATGGTAGATAGAGTTTTCATTCCTATGAAGATTAGTTGTGTGCAGAATAGGGTAGCAGATCGTTTGGCCCTGTATAGTCGTACAGAGCGTGCTACTGTTGTATGGCTTGGCCGAGGTCCGCCCTGTATCGAGGATCTCTTGCCTCGCGATTGTAACCCTATACCTTTGGAATAAAACTCTTCTATCAGCGCAAAAAGAAAAAATCAGACTCACTATTTATTCATAGATATGTTTGGATAGGTCCGAAGATAGGTACAGGGGTCTCTGCTATGTGTTAATGTAAAACAAATCTCGAATGATAAATATCACACGTATGGTACGAAGAAGTTCGGCCCACATATTTTTCTTCTCTCTACACATGCATGTATACAATGAAGAAATTGAAGCTGTCAGCAGGTATCTTTTTGTATTTTCAATCTTAAACATGTTTTATCTCTTAAATGACAAATCTGATTAAAATTTTGTTTTTGCCATCAAATTCTTCAAGGCGAGATTTTTAAAACTAGACCCCATATTAATATATTCCAACGACTCTTTTTAACAGAGGTGGGGTTAAAAGTTACCACGTCTATAGTACGTAAACGAGGCTCCGGCAGATCCGGGCTCCACATCGACTGAATCCTCGCCGGTGAGTGTCAGGCCACACCCGCCCGCACGAAGCGAGGCGTTTGTTAGGCTCCATAATTCCACACGATCCGTACTGATCTGATCCAGAGTGTTAACACATACTGCTGCAGACCTGCAGTGCTTCCTTGATCTTCTTCCCCTACCCAACAACCACTCCGCTTTACCCAACCTCGACGCACTTTTCTCCCAGAGTCCTCCGACGACCTCCATCGATCCGCTCCACTGGACTGCCCCTGGCGCATTCGGACTCTGGATTCATCCCCTGGTGCCGTTGGTGAGCAGATCGAACTTGATTGAGGTTAGTTTGATGGGTTCGACTATGTTACATCTAAATGTGAGATAATATCTCACATCTAAGTTAATTTCATCATCTGTTTTGTGGCCCCCCTTCACTTGTTTTTCTTGTATTTTTTAACAATATATACACAAGAAAACTGTCACGATTCACGTATGGCTACACGCGCTCAAAAAAGTTTGGCCGTGGCCGCTACGCATGCAAGCTACTGTAGATCAGTCAAAGTGCTTGCTTGTGTGGTTGGTTTGAGCTAGCTTTCCACATACGAGCGAACAGCAAGGAACTCTGAATATTTTTCTGAAAAAGGGAGCAATTCTACAATACGAATATTTTCTTGAAGTTGTGAACATTTTGCGAACATATTTTGAATCTTGAACACAATTTTGATTCCAATTTTTCTTTGAAAAACACGATCATTTTTTTTGAAAGTTTTTAATTCTGAACATTATTTAGAAAATGTGAACAATTATTGAAATTCTGAATTTTTACATAAACAATTTTTTAAAATATACATTGAACATTTTTCAAAATTTTGACTTTCTGATAACAAAAAAGGAAAAATAATCAAATAGACAAATTGCATGTTAATGGTGGACTTGCAACTAGGACAAAAAAGTTTCAGCCCAGTTGTGAGTCAGTTGTGGATTTGCAACTCGGATAAAAAAAGGTCAAGCCCGGTAGTTAGTCAATAATGGACTTGCAATTGTGTCAGAATTTTTTTGGCCAGTTGTGAGTCAAGGATGGACTTGCAACTCAGGAAAAAAAACATAATCTAGTGTCCGTTGCGTGTCAATGGGGAACTTGCAACTGGTTAAAAAATGGTCGGACCTAGTTGTGAGTCTATGGTTGACTTGCAACTACGAAAAAATCAAAGGTCACGATTGCATGTCGATGGTTGACTTGAAAACTGGTATAAAAAAGGGTCAAACCCAGTTGCGAGCCGAAGGTTGACTTACAACTGAGACCAAAAAATGTCGGACCCCAGTCGCGAGTTGCCGATGGACTTGCAATTGGGAGAAAAAAGGTTGGGTTCTAGTTACGAGTCGAGGGTGGGATTGCAACTGGGACAAAAAAAGGTAGGACCCTAGTTGTGAGTCAAGGATGGACTTACAATTGGAAGAAAAAATGCCTGGACCCCAGTTGCGAGTCGAGGGTGGACTTGCAACTGGGACAAAAAAGACTCGACCCTAGTTGCGAGTCGAGGGTGGACTTGCAACTTGTACATAAAAGGTCGGGCCCGAGTTGCGAGTCGAAAATTGACTTGCAACTGGGACAAAAAAGGATGGGCCCAGGTCGCGAGTCAAGGGTGGACTTACGACTAAGACCAAAAAAGGTCGGTCCCTATTGCGAGTCGTGGGTGGACTTGCAACTGGGACAAAAAAGATTGTGCCCCAGTTGCAAGTCGAGGGTGAACTTGCAACTAGGACAATTAAGAAACAACGAGCCCAATTACAAGTCACAAGAGTTGGCTTGCAACTCGGATGAAACAAACTATGGTCCCAGTTATGAGTCTAGGGTGGACTTGCAATTGGGATTAAAACAAGAGGAAAACCAATGATGAAAAAATGATAAAATAGAAAATAGAAAATCATGAAGAAAACAAAACAAAAAGTGTCCTAGCTACTTGGGCTGACTCATCTGCGGTTTGTTCGTCGTCGAGGGGTGGACTTGGAAATGGGACAAAAAAATCGAACCCCAGTTCCGAGTCAAGGGTTGACTTGCAACTGGGATTAAATAAATTATAGGCCCAATTGCGAGACAAAGCTGGACATGCATCGAGATGAAAAATAAAGCATAAAGCCTAGTTGCAAGTCGAGGGTGGGCTCATAACTCAGACAACTACGAGACCAGTTGCAAGTCGAGGGTGGACTTGCAACTGGGACAACTAGGAAAATACAAGCCCAATTGCGAGTTAAGGGTCGAGTTGCAACTAAGATGAGAAAAGCTATGGGCCGATTGCAAGTCAAAAGGTGGATTTGCAACTGGGATGAAAAAAATGCTCCAGTTGTGAGTCGAGGGTGGGCTTGCAACTTGGACAACTATAAGCCTAGTTACGAGTCGAGGGAGACATGCAACTAGAACAACTATGAAACTATGTGCCCAATTGCGAGTCAAGGGTCAACTTGCAACTAACATGAGACAAATTACAATCCCAGTTGCGTGCCAATGGTGGACCTGCAACTGGGATGAAAAACAAAACACATGCTCTAGTTGCGAGTCGAGGGTGGGCTTGCAACTCTGACAACTATGAGCCATTTGCGAGTAGATGGTGGACTTGCTCCTGGGAGAACTATAAAACTACGTGCTAAGTTGCGAGTCAATGGTGGGGTTGCAACTCTGACAACTACAAGCCCAATTGCGAGTATGTGGTGGTCTTGCACCTAAGAGAACTACGAAACTACGTGCTAAGTTGCGAGTCAAGGATCGACTTGCAAACTAAGATGAGACAAACTATAGGCCCAATTGTGTGTCAATGGTGGAGCTGCAACTGTGCTGAAAAACAAAAACACATGCTCTAGTTGCGAGTCAAGGGTGGACTTGCACCTGGTACAACTACGAAACTACGAGTCCAATTGCGACTCAAGGGTCGACTTACAACTAGGATGAAACAAACTACATGCCCAATTGTGTATCAGTGGTGGACCTGCAACTAGGATGAAAACAAAGCACATGCTCCAGTTACGAGTCAAGTGTCGAGTTGCAACTAGGATGAAACAAATTATAGGCTCAGTTGCATGTCAAAGGGTGGACCTATAACTAGGATGAAAAACAATACACAGGCAAAATAATAGGGGCCAAATTTTGGTCAGTGAGAAGATAGGGGATGAGCTTCACCGTCGAGCCTCCAAACAACGAGATATATGGGCCCAGGTGAAAAGAAACGCGGAGAACATCACAACACAAAACAAACGGGACAAGAAGACAAGCGAGAAAAAAAGGACGAGCTAACATGGGCGCGCATGATCGAGTTTGTGCAAACATTAAAGCAAACAAATCAGGCATCTATAGACTTAGATGAGCAAAAACTCATCTAGATTAGATTTAGCAAATCTAGAAAAGAAAAATCTAGTTACAATCTTATCTTGCTACACGTGAAACCAAAATAAATAAAACAGGAAATAAAAATATATGTGGCCCTCCACAAAAAAGCTAAGCCGCAAAAATAAAACAATACACAAAACATAATAATGGACCAATAAAAATGTCATATCGGGTCTCACTGCTTCATGAGGGACAAACAAAAAATAGGACGCAGCAACAACAAGCACGACTCAGAAGCACATGTATCTAACAGTGATATGAGTTAGCTAAAACATTATTAACTCTCATTTAGATGATAGCAAACCAATCCAAAACGGGATCCAGACCACGCCGCAAAAAATGGCACAACAAAAGACGTACGCACGAATAAGTCAACAAGTAGACAACAAACACACGACGCAACACAAAGTGCACGTGACAAAATGACCGGGCGATCAAGATTTGTACGAGATTTAAAATGAACATATGAAAAATTGAAAACTAGTTCATGAATTTTAAACAAATAAGTAAAGTATAAATGGAGAAAGAAATAGAAAATATAAATAAAAACAAAAGATCGTGTATTTAAAAAAATAGTTCGTAATTTAACAAATAATGAAGTAAAAAAGAAAACAAAAAACAAAATAAAACAGAAACGAACAGAAAAACAAATTCTGGGAGCCAAAATGGGAGTGTACAAGAATGAGAAGAACTAGGACCGAGTCGTAGCACAGACTTGTGAAAAGAAATAGAAAAACGCAGCCAACAGCGGAAAAAACAAAGGACCACCACAACAAGGCCCATGCCAGACACAGGGGACGAGCTAGAAAGCGAATAAAAAAGGCCCAGCAAGACACAGAGGATGGAGCGAACAAAAAAGGCCCAACAAGACACAGAACACGCATCGATGAGGACTTGGAACAAAACGAGACAGATTATTTCCCAATTGCACAAATTTTATTGCAAGTTTAATCCTGTGGCTGTAAATTTAGATGTGAGATAGCTATTTCACATCTAGATGTGAAATAGCAAGCCCGTAGTTTGATTGTTCCGAGATTTCCTCCTCCCCGACCCCCTGGCTTTTTTCGCTGCTCTAAATAGGAACATGGAGCTATATATCGTTCCGACAGTTCGAATGGATGTGGAGTTGTGGACAGTAGGTGCCTACATCCGCAGCAGAGGTAATGACTACCCTACATGTGGAGGTCGCAAGGGCCTATTTGGAGCTTCGATTTGATGGTCACCGGTTCCGCACGGTCATCAAGCTGAAGGAACTGGACCCGGTGTGGAACTAGCCCTTGTACTCGGACCTGCTCAAGCTATCGAAACTTTGCGCTCTTTCTCTCCAAGCAAGTGTATATAGCGTCAACGAATCTGGCCAAGGTGTGGAGGTTGATGATCTGGACCCGCTGTGGAGCCAGCGCGTCTGCTTCCACCTGCTTTGCGCTTTTGCTCTCAAAGCCTGTGTTTACGACGTCACCGAATCTGCACAAGGTTCTTCCAGTGTCCGTGTCCGCCTAAAATATTTGAACCAGGTGCGGAACCAGCGCGTCTACTTTCACCTGCTAGATCTATCGAATCTTCGTTAAGTTCTTCTCGAAGGTGGTGCAGCCAGTTCCATCCGATTTTACGAAACTACTATGCAGCCGATACATAGCAGCCGAACGTTGGACGATGCGTGATCTAACCGCTGGCCTCCACTTTGTCCAACGCATGCACGGCCGGATCAGTGCGATCGTGCGCAAATCGGCTACCCAGTGTCGTGTGTATAGCAACACTGCCGATTTTATAGCGCCTCAGACATGCGCCTCTCTGATTATGTAGAGTAACTCGTACTCCCTCCGTCCGAAAATACTTGTCATCAAAATGGATAAAAGGGGATGTATCTAGATGTATTTTAGTTCTAGATACATCTCTTTTTATTCATTTTGATAACAAGTATTTCCGGACGAAGGGAGTACTATACAACTGGGAAACTGACACTGACTTCATATCGTGCTCATACGGGAAAAACAAACCAATGTGGTTGTGTGTGGAGGTCAGAAGCGCTTATGACCTCATGCCCATGGATGAGCAGGGTTCTGCAAGTACCTTTGTCGAGCTTGCCTTTGATAATTTCCGGTACCGCACGGCTGTCAAGGAGCAAGACCTGAACCCGGTGTGGAAGGAGCGCTTCTACTTCAACTTGTCGGATCCATCTAATCACCCTGAGATTCATCTTAAAGCATATGTCTACCATGTCGACAGACTATTCAAAGGTTCTGAGTCCTTGGTTGGCAAGGTCAGAGTTGATCGGACCTCATTCCTGCCCTTCCATGATGCTAAAGTCTTGCTTTATCCACTGAAGAAGCGTAGGATGTTCTTCGTCACAGGGGGATTGGCTCTCAAAGTATACACTACTGATGACGCCTCCATCAGACCTTCAAACCTTTTTCTGTCGGTGGATACTGTAATATGCTCTCGAGATTTCCATGTTTCCAATGACCTCGAATGCGTATTACGCCGCCAGAGTTCAAGACCATACAGTGTACCATTACAATATTTGAAAAAAATCACAAAAAACTTCTCTCAAGAGCGAATACTTGGACAAGGTGGTTTTGGTGTTGTATATGCATGTATCTAAAGAAAAAAATCACAAAAAACTTCTCTCAAGACCATAGCATACAGTGTAAGATCGCAACATATCATTGTCTTTACTTTATTTCAAACTCGATTTTTATCTCAGCTACAAATATATGCATGTATCTAGAGTTGACACACATCCATAATCGTCTGGTGGTATAGGGAGTGGAGCAAGATGGTGAAATGATTGCTGTGAAGAAAATTGTGTCGTCATTTAGGCCAGGCCTACAGAAGCAATTCGAGAATGACGTTTATCATCTTATGATGCTTAAGCACCCCAATATAGTGCAGTTTGTAGGCTACTGCTATGAAACACATAATTCGCGCTTAGAGTGTGACGGAAGATATGTTTTCACGGAAATGGCGGAAAGGTTACTTTGCTTGGAGTATCTGCCCAAGGAAGCCTGGATAATTATCTATCAGGTATGCCATTCCATATGGTATTCATTTTCTTGGTTTCTTCTTTATTTGAGATTTTAGCATGTGAGGTTTGAACTTTGCTCCAAAAGATTGTATTTCATTCACATATACCAGGTGTTGCAATAGGTAAATACTAGACCATGATGACGCGCGTTGTCGCGCCCGTCCATTTTGACAAAATGATGACATGGATGTTAGAAAAAGATTGGCCAACCGGGAAGCAATGTTACCAAACAAACACAAGATAATCCGCATTTTCGAAAAATATGTTCCCATGAAAACAGAAACAACAAAAGTAATATCATGCTTGTAAACGCTTTGTTTCAAGAACTAACTTAAAGCAAGATGGTCTCAATTCTGTTCGTTATAATCTCACCATCTAGAATTAATAAGACTCTTATTAAGAAAATAGAGAAGAACAAGTAGCTGACCGTTACATCCTGGAAATGCTATTGTCAGGTCCTCAAGAAGCGTCGAACTTCATCCTCTGATTGATCCTCTCTATTCTCACCTATGCATGTCGAGGCAGAATTCAATACGCCACAAACAAATTCGACAAACTGAACAAGGAAAAAGAAAGGGCATCCATCGACAGTTATGTATGCTCTTTGTAAGGTTGTGCCTATACCTTCCCTGTCCCTACCAGACATGGAAATAGTCCTGGGGTGGATAGCTTAGCTCCACCGGCCTGGCACTATTCCCCTTGCCCTTCTTCTAGCCATCCTCGATTGAGCTAGGGTTGCCTTCTTCTCGGTATCACCCTTGCCTCTATTGGATCCCATTCTTTTTGCTCCTCTGCCTGAAAGTCTGAATTAATGTTGCCTGCTCGTCAGTGGCATGCAGAAGGATCGTCCCAATAAGTGAACAAATTGAAAATCACCAATCCTGGAAAGTGACTGCAGCTATCTTCTCGATCCAATCAGCAATTGTCAGCAGGGCACTGGCGTTCCCAATAACTGAGGACATAAAAACTTTCATGAAAGACTTTGAGACCAGTTGCGTCAGGACAATTCAAAAGGAGAGCGGCGCATTGGCCCATGAAGTTGCCGCATATGCTGATTTCCATGGAGATTTAAGATTAGAATCTAGCGTTCCTGAGTTGTATTGTAAGGAGTGTGATCTGGCTCTGGTGAATGTTTGGTGAATTGTTTTCCCTCAAAAGAAAAAAATTGTAACTGACCTGAGTATTGGAAACATATTCAATTGTGCCTTCCAAACCAGCCGAGTGTTGGAAACAACTAATGGAAGGTGTAAAGTGTCAGCTTGACGACTCATGAATTGTGATTGAAGCTATATGATCAATCTAATAGTTAATTTCCTTCAGGTTTCAAGTTTTCAACCCAACCACGGTCCTGTTATTTGAATGTAGAAATATAGTTAAAGAAGCTCACGGGTCACGGCCATACATAGCAATCATCTGTCGCAGATGCCTAGTGACTTATCAACTGAAATAAAAGTAAAACGCATACATGACAGATTGAACAGAAAAACATGCAAATATCAGGATGTCGGGAGGAAATTTAGGAAGGTAAGCAAAGCAAGATCACATCATTAATATAATGGGAAGGAGGAATCGTGCAGGAGTCTTATTTTTCTCTCCTTTGATTGTCCACGATCAGCAAAAGAATTGGTACGTACCTTTATCCACTGCATCCGGCTTGTGAGCGCTGCCAATGTCCTCCCAGAACGGGAGCCACCTCCTCGTGTTCGCCATCGAGGACTCTGTCCTAGTGGTAGCTTCCTCTACTCGATGAATCACTGTCACCGCCTCTTCTCTCCGTTTTACACCGGGGAGGGAAAGCGGACGCACCTCGGCACCTACCACCTCGAAGGCAGAGGGGATGCAAGCCCCAAGGGTAAGGAGAAGGGAAGCAAAGAGGCCGCCATGGCCGCCATCACATATGGAATGAATCTGGGTAGGAATTTGTGGGCTCTTGAACTCAAGGAAAGAGGCAAAAAAGTAGGCGATCCGATCAGTAACGCACCTCCACCATCGATCGGGAAGTCGAGCAGCTGAGGAAATGAGACGGCCGTGTGACCGCATATCCCGCGTCGCCTTACCTCGCACCGTCCCGCCCGGCGCCATTAACCACGTGCCTCCACATCGACTCTTCAAAACGGAGGTCTATGTTTCACATTAGGGACTACCCGGTCGTTGTTACTAAAGTCATCTTATTGAGCTTGTAAGGGATTTTTGTCTCATACTTCAAAACGGAGGTCTATGTTTCACATTAGGGATGGCAGTTTTGCCCATGGGTATGGGTACCCGCGGGTACCCTATTCGAAAACAATGGGTATGGGCAAGACTTGAAGAGATTTTCTATCCACGGGTAATGGGTATCCATACCCGCAAAATATATGGGTAAGGCATGGGTAAGAAATTATGCCCATGGTAACCCAATGAATACCCAGAAAAAATTAATAAATGAAAATAACTCCTATAACATGTGGGGTTGACATCCAACTCATATGGTCCAACCCTAAATCTCGTATTCCTTAAACAAGTCATAGCTCATAGGCTCATAATCACCTGCTCGCCACTCCTCATACGTCCTATGTGACTCCTCAAAAAGATGAAATATCGACTCTTCGCTACCAGACTCTTGTCGAACACTCGATCCAGCGATCCCCAATTCCCACCGCCGCCTTCCACTACGCCGGCCTTCCACAAACCGCTGCTCATACTCCCCTGATGCCTCCAAGAGGCCACCCACTGGAGGAGGCCACATACGTGCTATACTACTCTACCATGATCACTTGAATTTTGAACTCATTTCTCTACCTCTTAAGAATTTGAATGCTATATATTGTAACCAATGGATACCCGTTAGGTATAGGATACCCGATGGGTATGGGCATGGGTGTTAGTTTATACCCATGGGTATGGATGGATATAAAAGGTTTCTATGGGTATGGGTTTGGATAGAAGGAGGTTGTACCCGCCCATACCCTACCCATTGTCATTCCTATTTCACATACCCGATGTTGCATTTTACCCTTTGCACACTAACTTTCCATATGTGTGTTCTGATTTTGCAGACCCTTACAAAATAGAGAAATGTGCTACATAGATCACTGGGACATCGATCCCTAGAAACAGACCCTGGACCAAATAAAGAGATGGATGCATGTTGGTCTAATCTGTGTGAATCCCGATCGCACCAAGAGGCCTCAGATAACAGAGGTTATCAGTATGCTTGAAGAAGTAGAAAGTACTCTCTCCATCCTAAAATAAGTGTAATAACTTTACTATAACTTTAGCACAAAGTTGTACGGAAGTTAAGACACTTATTTTTAAACATTAGCAACGAGGCAACGTATACAACAGCCCAGGTATGATCACTCAACAGTCACGCCGTGAGCGTGTTTGTTTTGCTAGGCCTCTCATACTCTTGTTAGCATTGTGCTTGAACATCTGCATATCTAGTATCTGAGGACATTGCATTCATATATCGTGTAGTGAGTCGCTGCATCCACACTTGCCAGCGTGGGTGAACCAATGCAGAACATGACCTGGCAGTGAGGTGTAGCGTGATGAGCCGATGCGTCGATCCCGGCTCGTTCCAAGCGGTCGTCCATGCAGACCATCGCGGGGGTAGTCGTGGCGTACTCCACCACTAGGGATGGCATCCGCAGGGTATGGGTACAGGTGGAGCTATCACATACCCTTACCCATCCGTCCTGAGTTTACCCATCACCTATACCCATACCCGTCAAGGGTACAATTTTTTTCCATACCCGTCACCCGACAGGGTATATGGGTACCCACGGGTAAAAATACCCGCGTTTACAACACATCAATTGAGTAGAAAATAGTTGTAAAAAGCAATATATAATCATAAATTATTAATAGCAACACATTTTAAACAACAATTTACAACAACATATTGTAACAACAACATATTCTCATAAACAAAAATACTTGACTATAAAGTGACATATAAAAATGTTAAACAACAACACATATGAATATACTTTAAGTTCACCAAATCATGAAAAATTATAGAGATAATTTGAATACACATTAGAGTTTTTACCTAGCGTGATTAGGAGGGGAAATGAATACATTGGGATATTAACGGAAACCCACCTGTCAACATTTTAGATGGGTACATGGGTACGCGGGCATGGGTTATACGATCCCATACCCGTACCCTCTCTACCCGATGGGTATGATATTTTTCCTATTTAAGTATCCATGGGTAATTTTTGTCCCATACCCTTATCCTAATAGGGTTTTTACCCACAGGGTACGCGGGTAATGGGTACCCATTGCCATCCCTATACTCCACTCGCCTCGCCCTGGATACCACTATAGATTTGAACAGTAAACTCTTGTACACCACGCAACGATAACGGATTTGACATGGTTTAATCACAGTTTGAGTGTGAGGGCTCTGCAATGCTGCTCCTAGTGTCATGTGATGGTACCGAACATTGTTCTGACCTTCTGATTGTGCTGGGATGCTCTGCTCGCATAGATAGTGTATTTGCACATCAACCGAAGGGCTCACTGTTTCCCGAACCTTGGATAGCCAAGTAAGGCAGTACGCTGACTCCAGTGAGTTTTGTGACAGTTACTCGCTCGAATGAGTTTGCGCCTAGTTTACAGACAGATCAGGAACTCAGCTAGTTAGTTACCCAGGCTGCTAACAAATTGAAGGTTGCAAGTGCTTGTTTCTCTCCCCCTCCGGCTGCTAGCTGGAGCCCGGAGGTAGGGTGGGTATTGGGTAGTGCCAGTGGTGAAGCCAGCATGGAAGAACCTGTGGGGTAATGCTAATTTTGATTGTTTTCTTCATAGTGTACAGTAAAAGTACAGTGATTTTAGCCACAGCTTACATGTAGAAACTAGCACTGGCGCTTCAGAATCTTGTTACCAAGCCTAATTTACTTCATCAGTTGTTCCAAGATTCCATTATTTTTCTTCCCTTGATTTTTTCAGATGTCCTGTAATCCACTCCACTTCATCCAGTTTGATTAGTGTAGATCCGTTAGTAATAAGGAATATTTGCTAGAGTCTCAACTTACAAAGTGTTATTAACTTATTGCTTGTTACATCATACATCCTACATCAGTTGCAAGCATGTTCTCATTTAGCACTTTTTCTTGCAGAGACAACGCATAAAAAGGGGTCTCGCGCGGATCATGGCACACACCCCTTCGGCAAAGCCTCCTTGTGGCAGGCCTTGGCACATGGAGCATACTTGCACAAGGAAGCCTTGCCGATATAGGTCTTGCTGAACTTGCTGCATGTATGGGCTTCATAGCCTACAAAACAATGAACACACAATATGGTGTATCAAAAAGAAAAGGAAAGAGGACCTATGATGTTCTATAGAAAAACAAGACAGAAAGAAGTGGCTTGGAATACAAACATCACATATGACTAGCAATGTGTACATCATGCATGGAAGAAGTGCCTTACTCTATGGGTGAAATTTTCAGACAACGCTTACCAGGAACCAAGAGGAGTGGCATGAGCAGTAGCAAGCATAGCAGGCTTGGCACCTTGAGGTCTCCCATTTCTTTAGCCATAACTTGTAACGGCGGCAAGTAAGCGAGTATAGGATAGATGCACATCCAACTAGGCTACACGATCTCTTGTAAGCACCGATGATGTGACCTAAAGAAAATAAATGTCAAAGATATAATGTTTGCATGATCCTATCTTGAAGATATGCATGACGGAATAACGTTGAAATGTGCATGGATGTGCACCCACCTTAGAGAGCCATGTCGGTGCTCACTTGCATGCATGATGCATGTGTGTTTATAAAATGGTTCTGAACTCAGAATATCCAATTCAGTCCCCAAGCTAATCTACACCCTGTGAACAGTAAATTCAAAACAAATACTAGAAACATTCTAAAAAAATGTGATGAAAGATGCTTGCGTGTGTGATATCCATGCCAAGTTCCATCTCATTCGGACGTCTGAAACATGAACATTTTGTGAATGACATTCTGAACAGATTTTGAAAAAGATAATATTTTTTGAAATTCCTGAACATTTTTTCAAAACATGAACATAAGAAAATTTTAAACCGCGAACATTTTTTTGAAATGACTGAACAATTTTTTTAACACAAATATTTTCTACAATTGTGAACAAAACTTTAAAACAAGAAAAAAATTAAATTCGTGAAAGACTTTTTGAAGCATGAAATTTTTTTTAATTGTCATCAAAATTTGGAAATGGGAACATTTTTTGAAATTGGGAGCAAATTTTGAAATTCTCAAACAAAAGAAACATGAAAAAGAAAAAACGAAAGAGCAAAGAAAAGAAAAGAAAACAGAAAAAGGAAAGAAACGAAAGGGGGCAATAGAGGAAATAGATAAAAGGGTTCACGAACCTCCTAGAAAGTTCCCAAAACCAGAAAAAAAGGCTGGGAAGCACCTAGAAGATTCCTAAAACCATATTCGCTCCAACGTTTGAACGGGCGGGCCCATTCGAACGTTCGTCGTCGCCTCGACTACTAGCCGCAGCGAGCCGCAAATAGGAATTTCCATGCGGGAGATCCTAATTGGCGCTGGTTCTCGTGGAGCTCACAGCGAGTTGTGGCCCACTTGGCGACATTCACTTAGTTGTCTGCTATTAGGGAACAATGCTATTTGACCTTGTTATAGTACAACATAAATACACATTATATGTCCAATATAAACTTTTTAAAAGAAAGCATAAATTTGAGAGAGAATTCTTAAAAATATTGAGACCAACCAAGAATTTGAAAAAAGTTCACGAATTCGAAATAAAATCACCGGATTTTGAAAAAAGTTCACAGATTTCAGAAAAGTTCATCGCCTTGATAAAAAAGTTCATCGATTTTGAAACGGGTTCGTCGATTTTGGAAAAAAAGTTCATCGAATTTCAAAAAAGGTAATCCATTTTGAAAAAATTCATCGAACTTGAAAAGCATTCATCAATTTTGAAAAAAGATCATCAAAATTGAAAAAAGTTCATGTGAATTGAAAAAAATATTCATCCATTTGGAAAAAGTTCATGAATTATAAAAAAATAAAAATTTACAAATTTGAAGAAAGTTCATGGGATTCAAAAGAGGGTTGTGAATTTGAAAAGTACACGAATTTAAGAAAATTCATGATTTTTTTAAAGAAAGAGAACATGAAAAGAGAAAGAGAGTAGGCACAAACAGGTCGCGGTTTTTCTACGTTAAAGATGTATAAAAAACAAACTTGTCACTAACAGGTTGCTAGTCCAGTTGGTTGCTTCCTTTCGTACCGAAACTCGAGGTTTGCTGTTTGAATCCCATCCCCCTCGATTTTATTTTTGCGATATACAAGTCAGAAGAAAAAAACTATGTGGGCCGGCCCAGCTCACGGGTGAGGCTGTGTGCTTCAGGCGCCCGCTGTGTGGAAAGTGGCATTGCCTGAAGGGAGCCGGTACTGGGCCGGCCAGGAAACCACATGGTTTCATCATGCCTTGAGAAACTTTCCCACGTTGTTTGATTTGTAGGATTGCTATCCTTGATTTTCTTTTCCTATGATATGATTCATTTGTGTTGGGAAGTTAGACAAATCTCGTGATTGCCCGAAGCAGGGTCAATCAACTCATTTACCTTTGGGAGAAGTGTACCTCCCCTTTCAGTAATGATTTTACTATTGGGACTCCTGAAACCCAAGAGTCGTTCCATATGTTAATTTGCTCTCCTGTAAATAATTCATGAGTAAAACCATTATTAGCATGCATATCTCTAGCAAACTAAATGAACAGTGCAACACAAACAGCAACACAGCACATGCAGCAACAACCATAATTATAAATTGGATAATGTCACAACGCACGTACTAATCATTTGTAGGTGAAGTAGTCATGGCTACTACAGAGGTGATGTCGTTGATGACAACGTTTATGAAGACCGGCCAAAACAGACCGTAGCGGAGATAACGGTACGCGACGCCCCTAGACTTGAAAGGAAAACTACTCGTGTTGACGAATGTGAGTTGTCGCGTGGAGTGCTTCCCAAAAACCTAATCTGCCCTACCCCAATGCATGATCACAAGGACGAGAGGATCTTGAGGCCTGCTCTCATGCTCATCGGTGTATGCCAGCATTCGGGATGGAGTAGACTACAGTGGCGACACAGGTAGAGAGCAGAGGCAAAACCCTAACTTGTTCTGCATGTATTTGGCAGTGACCAATAAGTTGTATATGTAGGAGAACTCACGCGATCTCGTCTCATGATCCAAACTGATTAGGTTTCCAAAACTAAATGGTCAAGAAACTAAAATATAAAACATCAAAAGAAAGTCACGCACCTGCAAAGCCATGGACCGGATTTTGGTAGACCATTCACGCACATGTCGCATGTCACACGTATGCGCCCTTCACCCTGGCCAAGCTAGCACACATATGGTGTTATCATTCTCTCATCATACCAATCACTAAGTGTAGTTGGGAGAACCCACTATATAAGGTGGTCTCACACCACCTCCACCAGTGGAATTTTTCTCAAAAATAACTAGCGGCATGGGACTAAATGATTTGCAGCACCTCTTGCCATTTATTCAAGGCCATTAATTCTAACAATTTATACTTCTTTCATATATATTTTTACTCCAGCCGTATGTGAAGAATAATATACTTTCCGTCACAAACGAACTTTCTTACAATCATGTAGTATTCAACATGTCATGACATTGTATTCCTGTGCTTTTCTCATTTGTGTCTTAGAAATCTTGTGAATCGAAAATGCCCTAACTTAAGTCATGCCCAGCTTTTATATTCAGGATGCTAATGCATTATGATATAATCTCACCTTTCACGGCTCATTTAGGTCGAATGGTTTTCGAGATTCAGTTACAAACTTTTGGAGCCACTTCACGTCATGGACTCCTTCCCGCTTGTAGGCAATGATGCTAAGTAACTATGTTTTTTCTCTTTTGCAGCATTACGGTCTAGTAGACTGCAACATAACTGCCAAACACAATGCCAAGATATAAGCTTGGCGTGGAAGTTGTGGGTGCTCATGGCGTGATGCCTAAGGATAGCCAAGGTCCCTTGAGCGCCTGTGTCCAACTTCGCTTTGATGGACATCGGCTCTCCACGGCCGTCAGGGAGAATGATCTAAACCTGGTGTGGAATGAGCGTTTTTACTTCGACGTGTCTGATCCATCAACTCTTGACGAGCTTAGTCTTGAAGCATATGTCTACCACGTCGAAAAATCCACAGAAGGTGGTGACGGATCCTCCTCCTTCTTTGGCAGGGTCCAAATTGCTTGTTCCACAATCGCGGACCTCTCTGATATTGTAATATCACAATATTACAAGTTGGAGATGCGCTCGCTGCAGAAGCATTCACTTATCCGGTGTGTCAGTGGGAAGTTGGGTTTGAAATTATACCTCGCAACCAGTGATTCCTCTGTCAAAGCTTTGGAACCTCCTCCACATCAGCTGATGGATAATGTGATATGCTCCTTCTCAGCACCACTGTTGTTGGAGGATCAGAGTCCAACACCGCATGATATACCATTACAATATTTGAAAGAAATCACAAACAACTTCTCTGATGAGCGAATCCTTGGTCAAGGTGGTTACGGTGTGGTATACAAGGTAGTAAGAATGTAAGATTATAGCATGTCGTTGTTGACTGTTTTTTTTTTTGCTACATTATGAAGCTAATCCACAAACCCATATACTAGGTATTAATAGGGTGAGACTTTTAAACAGGGGGTGCAACGAAATGGGGAAGCAATTGCTGTCAAGAAGATCGTGTCTTTCTTAATGTCAAGCCAGAAACAATTTGAAAATGAGGTCTATCATCTTATGATGCTTAAGCACCGCAATATAGTGCGATTTGTAGGCTACTGCTACGAAACAAAAAATGAGTGTTTAGAGTACAAGGGGAAATATGTTTTTGCTGAGATGGTGGAAAAGTTAATTTGCTTGGAGTATATGCCCAACGGAAGCCTTGATAAGTATATATCGGATAAGTCATTCAATATGGAATGTTGTTTCTCGGTTTGAGATTCTAGTTTGTGAGGTTTGAGCTTTGCTCTGCAAAATTTATTTTATCCACATATACTAATTAAGTGTCAAAATGTTGTTTCTCGGACTTATTTATCCACATATACTAATTAAGTGTCAAAACGGATAGACATTTGATGCTGATATCAATCAATAATGGACAACTGAGAACACGCTGTAAAATTTTATAGACATCATGCTTGATTATATTATCTAGAAAACAACTACAAAGATTTTTCATGTGACATCTGTGAGAATGCTCTTCTACTAATTACCAATGTAGATGAAACTTCTGGACTTAATTGGAGCACACGCTATAAAATAATCGAGGGGATCTGCTATGGTTTACACCATCTTCATACAGAAATTGATAAGCCTATTATTCACCTGGACCTAAAACCTTCAAACATATTGCTCGATGATGGTATGGTGCCGAAAATCACAGACTTTGGTCTGTCAAGACTGTTTGGTCAACAAACTATTTGCACCTCATCTCGTGATGGGACATTGTAAGTTGACGCCACTTGTTAATACCGTGCATTTTTGTCATGAGAAGTTTGTATTTTCATTAGACTCTTTAATACTGCAAAATTGTATATGTGTTGTGATTCAGTGGTTACATGGCACCGGAATTTTTGCACGGAGGTACAATGACACCAAAATCAGATATATTCAGTTTGGGTGTACTGATCTTGGAGGTCATAACAGGACATAGGGACTACCCCGACGTTACTAGAACACCTTCAGATGACTTTATCGAGCTTGTAAGGAAAATTTCCTGACGTTTCAAGATGGAGGTCTTTCTTTCAGACACGGTAACACATTAGATCTTCTACACACTAAAGTTGCACATGTTTGTTCTGATTCTACAGACGGTTGAGAAATGGAGAAATGTGTTGCAGAGATCACGGGGGTATGGATCCCTAGAAACATGTTGCAAGCAAATAAAGAAATGCCTCCAGGTAGGTTTATTATGCGTGAATCCTGACCGCGCCAAGAGGCCGCCAATAACGAACATTATCAGTGTGCTCCAAGAATCTGAAAGAGTATCGGCTGTGACATTAGCAACAAGGCTGCGTTATTGGTGGACCAGGTATATATATGATCACTCAACGGTCATGGATGTTATTTGCTACCCCTTTTCATTGTCTTTCAGCAATATGGGTAAGCCATCGCACCTCAAGGATACACGCTAGAAACTATGTATCTAGTATCTGAGGAGCTTGCGTTCATATGCAGTATTGCAGTGTGGTAAGAAGACACTTGTATAAGTGACCGTGGATCGATGCAGACCATGAGAGGCCGGATGGCTGGAGAACATGATTGATCTGCACTCCTCCACTTTGTGGTTTTCACACGGTCGTACGCTAAAACTGATCGTGGTCGTTGGTTGAGGTAGTAGAGGGCTAGGGGGAGGCTTATGGTCGACTCCTGCGTGTATTCTTGCAAGTTACAAGTGTCCTTAAAATGTTTCATCATGCAGCTGAGCTAATCTGATAACTGAATGCTTGGCCTTGGATTGTTGTTATTGAAGTCAGGGACAGTGACTGTGTTTCGCTTCTTACCCAAGTATGAAGTATGTATGTATACAACTGTCGGAATGTACAGCAGTGCGAATCCAGTGGTCTAGTCACTGGTTCAAACTTCAATATAGTAGCCCGGTCATCTTCTTCACCGACTGAAACTTGACAGTCTTTCGAACTTCAAGGGGCCCGTACCCCAATAATCTCCGATTAATGACGGCTACTGGGTGTACCAAAGCCGGCCAACGGCCTCCCAGTAGTGTCTGGACTAGTAGACACCCAACGGCATGTCCAACGCCGTCCTCTAAATCAGACTCGCTAAAAAAAACAGTTTTTTCCCCTACGCCAAGGCTAGGGTTTCTTTCCTCTCTGGCGATCCCATCGTCTGAGAGTTCCCTACCCGACGTAAACCCTTCCGCGGCTGGGCAGCGAGAGATCGAAGCCTACGGTTCGTGCCATATCGGAGCGCGCCCCTCGGCTCGGCTTCCGGTGACGGGTCTGATGGCGGACGCCATGTCTGGGACAAGTGGCGGCGGAAGTGCCGCCGCAAGCAAGTCAGATCTGGGTGATTTCATGGAGCAACTTAACTTAGAGGATGAGGAATTTGATGATCTGGTGATCGAGGAGGACGACCCTGTAATCAATGAAGGGGTTCGCTGGTTGGCCCTCGCTAGGGTTCACACGGAGAAAACCTTCAGTCCAACGGCGTTTTACCGAGAGATGCGCGCAGCCTGGAACCCGGCGAAGCAGGTGAGGTTCAGACCTGTTGGACCAAATTTGTTCGTCGTTCAGGCGGAGTGCCTGGGTGATTGGGAGCGGATGGTAGAGCTTGGTCCATGGCTTTTCAGGAATTGGGCGGTACTCATGTGCCCGTATGATGGATTCACTAAGGCAGAAGAGGTTCCCATGCTGTTCATGCCAGTATGGCTCCAGATCCATAAGCTTCCTGAGGGTTTCTGCAGGAGGAATATTGTGGAATCGTTGCTGAAAAAGTCTGGGGATATTTTGGAGATGAGGTTAAACGGCAACACTCGGGGTGATTATGTGAGGGTTAGGGTTCGTCATGACATCCGCCGACCCCTCACAAAATTCGTTAGTATTATCAGAGGTGAAGCAAGGCAAGTTTACTTGGTCCGGTATGAAAAGCTTGCTCACTTTTGCAGTGTTTGTGGTCTGATTGGGCATGATTGCAAAGAATGTGGTACCGGGGTCCATGAGGAAAAGGATATGAAATTTGGGAGCTGGCTGTACGCAGATGGTCCGAACAAGCCTAGAGCTGATGAGTTCGATCGGAGCAAGGACAAGCAAAGTCAGAAGCAACGTTCCCCAACCAAAGGAAAGGACGCCAAGAAGGTCATCGATCCGGACTTGGCTGATACTGCGTCTAGCCCGTCGAAAAGTGGCACTAGGGTGATGCAGGTCGACCCCCCAGCTCGTAAGAGGCTGGCCATGGACAGCTCCGGGCTGGAGTTGCCCAACATACCGAATGCTACGCTAGCGCTAACTCAAGGGCTAGGTGAAGATGGTGATGCCCCCTCGTCACCATGTAATAGTTCAAACAGTAAGAAGGCAAGGATAGACTCCCAGGGTTATTCAGATGAGAAATCGGCGGCCGCCTTCGAGGAGGACCGTCGGGTACAATGAGTATCCTAATGTGGAACTGCCGAGGGGGACCGCCGGACAGTTCGTGAGGTTTTGGCCCTCTCAAAAGCCAATTCCCCGGGGCTGATCTTCCTGTCAGAAACACGTCAAGCCTCTAGTCAAATGGAAAAGCTTAAAAGAAGATTGAATATGAAAGGGTTTGTTGGTGTCTCTAGTGCGGGCCTCAGTGGGGGGCTTGCATTATTTTGGGATGAAAATCTGCAAGTGACCGTGCTTGATTCCTGCACGTGGTATATTGATGTGAGAATTGTTGACAACGCGAATGATAAAGCGTGGTGAACAACGTTTGTGTATGGTGAACCAAGAGTGGAACACCGACACCGTATGTGGAGTGCACTGTCAGGCCTACGGGCAGTGTCGTCTGAGTCGTGGCTAGTATGTGGTGATTTTAATGAAGCAATGTGGCAGCATGAACACTTTTCCCGGTCGCCTCGGTCCGAGAACCAAATGCTCCTATTCCGAGTCTGCTTGGAGGACTGCGAGCTTATGGACTTGGGCTTCTCGGGCACTCCGTTCACATATGATAACGGACAGCATGGTGATAGGAATGTTCGGGTTCGGCTTGATAGAGCGTGTGCGGATGAAGCCTTCAAGGAAATATTCCCGTTTGCGCAAGTTGTGCACCTGGCGTCCTCGTGCTTCGATCATGCTCCTATCATGGTTCGGTTAGCACATGTAGAACCCCGACGCACCATGGGTGCTCCCAGGTATGAAATAATGTGGGAAAGGCACCCTCATCTCGAAGCAATGATTGCAGAAAGTTGGGGTAAGAGCAAGCCGAACGGGCACTTGGGATCGGTCCGAGATGCCTTGAAAGAGATGATGCAGCGTTTGCGTGCATGGAGCAAGGAAAACTTCGATCATGTTACATCTGAAATCGAAAAGTTGCGGTCTGAACTGGCGGATTTGCAGCTGCACGATGCGGATAGGGTGGCCATCCGGAAGAAAATGTATCAACTTGACGAGTTGTTGTACCGTGAAGAGATGTTGTGGTTGCAACGGTCACGAATAACGTGGCTTAAGGAGGGGGAAAGGAACACGGCGTATCTCCACCGCCGGGCTGTGTGGCGTGCTCGCCGTAATCATATTCAGAGATTGAGGCGTCTTGATGGAACTTGGTGCTTGTCTCCCTCCAACATGGAGCTGATGGCAACATCTTACTTCAAGGAGGTTTTTACAAAGGACCCGACCCTTTCCCCGGAGTCGGTCCTCGGAAGGATTGTACCGCGAGTTACACAGGAGATGAATGTTGCATTATGTGCGCCGTTTAGTGCTGAAGATGTATCCAATGCCCTGTTCCAAATAGGGCCGCTAAAAGCACCAGGTACAGATGGATTTCCCGCTCGATTCTATCAACGTAATTGGACAGTCATGAAAGGGGAGATTACTGCGGCGGTCCTGGAGTTTTTCAGCACCGGAGTTATGCCGGCAGGTGTGAACGAGACACCTATTGTACTAATCCCGAAAGTTTCTTTCCCTAAGGAGCTCAAGGATTTTCGTCCAATAAGTTTGTGTAACGTGATCTATAAGATTGTGTCTAAATGCTTGGTAAACCGTCTACGTCCTATGTTGGCTGAGTTGATCTCAGAAAACCAGAATGCTTTCATACCTGGTAGGCTAATTTCGAAAAACTCAATTATAGCCTTCGAATGTATTAATCATATTCAGACAATGAAGAATAATCACCCGGCGGCATGTGCTTACAAGTTGGACTTGTCAAAAGCGTACGACCGGGTGGATTGGGACTTCCTAGAGAAAGCCTTGGGCAGGTGGGGTTTTTCTGCAACATGGATCACCTGGATCATGGCATGCGTAAGATCTGTGACATACTCGGTGAAGCTCAATGGAAAGTTACTGGATGAATTCTGCCCCTCGAGGGGGCTGCGGCAAGGTGATCCATTGTCTCCTTTCCTCTTTCTGTTTGTTGCTGATGCACTGTCTGCTCTTATTACCAAATCAGATGAGGATGGGGAGTTGAAGGGAGTAACCATATGCCGTGGTGCTCCGGAAATATCTCACTTGCTTTTTGCGGATGACACAATGTTGTTCTTTGAGGCATCGAGCCAGCAAGCAGGCATAGTCAAAGGGTTGTTGAACACTTATACTGCAGCGACGGGTCAACTCATTAACCCCGAAAAGTGTTCCATCCTCTTCTCTGACAACTGCAACGCGGTGGTGGCGGATGAGGTAAAAGACATATTAGAAGTTTCACAGCAAGTATTTGATCCTAAATATCTAGGCTTGCCTGTGCCAGAAGGAAGAGTGCATAGAGGGCAGTTTGAAACGGTGCAGGAGAGATTAAGAGCAAGGTTGATTGATTGGAGTGAACAATTTGTATCTCTGGGAAACAAGGAAATATTGATCAAAGCTGTTGCACAGGCCATTCCTACATATGTGATGAGTGTCTTTAAACTGCCGGCATCTGTCTGTGATGACTTAACACGCATGATGAGGCAGTACCGGTGGGGTGTGGAGAATGGTAAGAGGAAAATGGCCTGGTTTAGTTGGAAGAAGATGGTGGTCCCCAAGTCTATGGGGGGCATGGGATTTCGGGACATGAGAGCATTCAACCAAGCCTTGCTGGCGAAGCAGGCTTGGCGTTTATTGGATTTCCCTAATAGCTTGTGTGCAAGATTGCTAAGAGCGAAATATTATCCCCATGGTAATCTATTGGATATGGTGTTTCCAACCAGTTTGTCGGTAGTGTGGAAGGGGATTGTACATGGTCTTGAGCTGGTTAAGAAAGGCATTATTTGGCGTGTGGGTGACGGAACACTGATAAGAACTTGGAGAGATGCGTGGATCCCAAGGGGCATAACTTTCGGCCGATAACACCGAAACGTAATTGCAGACTCAACTGGGTGGCGGATTTCTTGAATGAACATGGTGCATGAAATGAACAAAGGCTGAGAGAACATTTTTGGGATATGGACGTACGCGAAATTCTTAAGATCCGCACTTCACCGAGGAATGGTCAAGACTTCATAGCCTGGTTCCCGGAGAGAAGCGGACAATTTACGGTAAGAAGTGCATACCGGCTGGCCACTCTTGGTGTCGCCCAGGAGAGGGTACCGGCGACCAGCAACAACCCTTCCGGGGAAAGGCCGGTATGGCAATGTATTTGGGCAGCCAAGGTTCCCCTAAAGATGAGGATCTTGGCGTGGAAAGTTGTCTCGGGTGCACTTGCAACAAATTCTTGCAAAAAGTATCGGCATATATCCACTAGAGACATTTGTCCCTTGTGTGCGAGATAAAAGGAGACCAGTTTCCATGCCCTTGTCACATGCGATCATGCACGGACGGTATGGCGAGAAATGAGGATGGTATGGAATTTACCACGACATGAACTTCTGCATGACACAGGGCAGGATTAGTTACTAAACTTGTTGTCAAACTGTGATGAGTTCATGAGGGATTGTGTAATTATGTTGATCTGGCGCATTTGGTCACTTCGCTCAGATGTGGCTCATGGAAAGGAAGTTCCTCCGGTGGCTACAACTGTCTCTTTTTTGCACAGCTACATGCAGTCCCTCGACCTATCCAGGAAGTTTTAAGTGGAGGAGATTATCAAAGGGAAAATGCCGGTAGGACGGGAGGCTCCGGCTGCTGCGCGGGCGGAGGCCAGTGTTCAACCATGGCCGAAGCCACCACCGGGGAAGGTGGCCCTATCGGTTGATGGTTCCTATCTACACACTGATGGCTCAGCTGCGGCAGGAATGGTATTGAGGAATCATGATGGGAGCGTTATCTTCTCAGCATACAGATACATATTTAACTGCAACAAAGCGTTGGAAGCGGAGTTGCATGCACTAATGCAAGGCATGGCGCTAGCAATCCAACATTTTGAGCTACCTGTCATAGTCCAGTCGGACTCTTCCGTCGCCCTGTCCGCCCTGTCGGGCGACAGTTTATCTAGATCTGCCTATGGGCACTTAGTTACTGAAATTCGTCACCTAATGGTAGATAGAGTTTTCATTCCTATGAAGATTAGTTGTGTGCAGAATAGGGTAGCAGATCGTTTGGCCCTGTATAGTCGTACAGAGCGTGCTACTGTTGTATGGCTTGGCCGAGGTCCGCCCTGTATCGAGGATCTCTTGCCTCGCGATTGTAACCCTATACCTTTGGAATAAAACTCTTCTATCAGCGCAAAAAGAAAAAATCAGACTCACTATTTATTCATAGATATGTTTGGATAGGTCCGAAGATAGGTACAGGGGTCTCTGCTATGTGTTAATGTAAAACAAATCTCGAATGATAAATATCACACGTATGGTACGAAGAAGTTCGGCCCACATATTTTTCTTCTCTCTACACATGCATGTATACAATGAAGAAATTGAAGCTGTCAGCAGGTATCTTTTTGTATTTTCAATCTTAAACATGTTTTATCTCTTAAATGACAAATCTGATTAAAATTTTGTTTTTGCCATCAAATTCTTCAAGGCGAGATTTTTAAAACTAGACCCCATATTAATATATTCCAACGACTCTTTTTAACAGAGGTGGGGTTAAAAGTTACCACGTCTATAGTACGTAAACGAGGCTCCGGCAGATCCGGGCTCCACATCGACTGAATCCTCGCCGGTGAGTGTCAGGCCACACCCGCCCGCACGAAGCGAGGCGTTTGTTAGGCTCCATAATTCCACACGATCCGTACTGATCTGATCCAGAGTGTTAACACATACTGCTGCAGACCTGCAGTGCTTCCTTGATCTTCTTCCCCTACCCAACAACCACTCCGCTTTACCCAACCTCGACGCACTTTTCTCCCAGAGTCCTCCGACGACCTCCATCGATCCGCTCCACTGGACTGCCCCTGGCGCATTCGGACTCTGGATTCATCCCCTGGTGCCGTTGGTGAGCAGATCGAACTTGATTGAGGTTAGTTTGATGGGTTCGACTATGTTACATCTAAATGTGAGATAATATCTCACATCTAAGTTAATTTCATCATCTGTTTTGTGGCCCCCCTTCACTTGTTTTTCTTGTATTTTTTAACAATATATACACAAGAAAACTGTCACGATTCACGTATGGCTACACGCGCTCAAAAAAGTTTGGCCGTGGCCGCTACGCATGCAAGCTACTGTAGATCAGTCAAAGTGCTTGCTTGTGTGGTTGGTTTGAGCTAGCTTTCCACATACGAGCGAACAGCAAGGAACTCTGAATATTTTTCTGAAAAAGGGAGCAATTCTACAATACGAATATTTTCTTGAAGTTGTGAACATTTTGCGAACATATTTTGAATCTTGAACACAATTTTGATTCCAATTTTTCTTTGAAAAACACGATCATTTTTTTTGAAAGTTTTAATTCTGAACATTATTTAGAAAATGTGAACAATTATTGAAATTCTGAATTTTTACATAAACAATTTTTTAAAATATACATTGAACATTTTTCAAAATTTTGACTTTCTGATAACAAAAAAGGAAAAATAATCAAATAGACAAATTGCATGTTAATGGTGGACTTGCAACTAGGACAAAAAAGTTTCAGCCCAGTTGTGAGTCAGTTGTGGATTTGCAACTCGGATAAAAAAAGGTCAAGCCCGGTAGTTAGTCAATAATGGACTTGCAATTGTGTCAGAATTTTTTTGGCCAGTTGTGAGTCAAGGATGGACTTGCAACTCAGGAAAAAAAACATAATCTAGTGTCCGTTGCGTGTCAATGGGGAACTTGCAACTGGTTAAAAAATGGTCGGACCTAGTTGTGAGTCTATGGTTGACTTGCAACTACGAAAAAAATCAAAGGTCACGATTGCATGTCGATGGTTGACTTGAAACTGGTATAAAAAAGGGTCAAACCCAGTTGCGAGCCGAAGGTTGACTTACAACTGAGACCAAAAAATGTCGGACCCCAGTCGCGAGTTGCCGATGGACTTGCAATTGGGAGAAAAAAGGTTGGGTTCTAGTTACGAGTCGAGGGTGGGATTGCAACTGGGACAAAAAAAGGTAGGACCCTAGTTGTGAGTCAAGGATGGACTTACAATTGGAAGAAAAAATGCCTGGACCCCAGTTGCGAGTCGAGGGTGGACTTGCAACTGGGACAAAAAAGACTCGACCCTAGTTGCGAGTCGAGGGTGGACTTGCAACTTGTACATAAAAGGTCGGGCCCGAGTTGCGAGTCGAAAATTGACTTGCAACTGGGACAAAAAAGGATGGGCCCAGGTCGCGAGTCAAGGGTGGACTTACGACTAAGACCAAAAAAGGTCGGTCCCTATTGCGAGTCGTGGGTGGACTTGCAACTGGGACAAAAAAGATTGTGCCCCAGTTGCAAGTCGAGGGTGAACTTGCAACTAGGACAATTAAGAAACAACGAGCCCAATTACAAGTCACAAGAGTTGGCTTGCAACTCGGATGAAACAAACTATGGTCCCAGTTATGAGTCTAGGGTGGACTTGCAATTGGGATTAAAACAAGAGGAAAACCAATGATGAAAAAATGATAAAATAGAAAATAGAAAATCATGAAGAAAACAAAACAAAAAAGTGTCCTAGCTACTTGGGCTGACTCATCTGCGGTTTGTTCGTCGTCGAGGGGTGGACTTGGAAATGGGACAAAAAAATCGAACCCCAGTTCCGAGTCAAGGGTTGACTTGCAACTGGGATTAAATAAATTATAGGCCCAATTGCGAGACAAAGCTGGACATGCATCGAGATGAAAAATAAAGCATAAAGCCTAGTTGCAAGTCGAGGGTGGGCTCATAACTCAGACAACTACGAGACCAGTTGCAAGTCGAGGGTGGACTTGCAACTGGGACAACTAGGAAAATACAAGCCCAATTGCGAGTTAAGGGTCGAGTTGCAACTAAGATGAGAAAAGCTATGGGCCGATTGCAAGTCAAAAGGTGGATTTGCAACTGGGATGAAAAAAATGCTCCAGTTGTGAGTCGAGGGTGGGCTTGCAACTTGGACAACTATAAGCCCAGTTACGAGTCGAGGGAGACATGCAACTAGAACAACTATGAAACTATGTGCCCAATTGCGAGTCAAGGGTCAACTTGCAACTAACATGAGACAAATTACAATCCCAGTTGCGTGCCAATGGTGGACCTGCAACTGGGATGAAAAACAAAACACATGCTCTAGTTGCGAGTCGAGGGTGGGCTTGCAACTCTGACAACTATGAGCCATTTGCGAGTAGATGGTGGACTTGCTCCTGGGAGAACTATAAAACTACGTGCTAAGTTGCGAGTCAATGGTGGGGTTGCAACTCTGACAACTACAAGCCCAATTGCGAGTATGTGGTGGTCTTGCACCTAAGAGAACTACGAAACTACGTGCTAAGTTGCGAGTCAAGGATCGACTTGCAAACTAAGATGAGACAAACTATAGGCCCAATTGTGTGTCAATGGTGGAGCTGCAACTGTGCTGAAAAACAAAAACACATGCTCTAGTTGCGAGTCAAGGGTGGACTTGCACCTGGTACAACTACGAAACTACGAGTCCAATTGCGACTCAAGGGTCGACTTACAACTAGGATGAAACAAACTACATGCCCAATTGTGTATCAGTGGTGGACCTGCAACTAGGATGAAAACAAAAGCACATGCTCCAGTTACGAGTCAAGTGTCGAGTTGCAACTAGGATGAAACAAATTATAGGCTCAGTTGCATGTCAAAGGGTGGACCTATAACTAGGATGAAAAACAATACACAGGCAAAATAATAGGGGCCAAATTTTGGTCAGTGAGAAGATAGGGGATGAGCTTCACCGTCGAGCCTCCAAACAACGAGATATATGGGCCCAGGTGAAAAGAAACGCGAGAACATCACAACACAAAACAAACGGGACAAGAAGACAAGCGAGAAAAAAAGGACGAGCTAACATGGGCGCGCATGATCGAGTTTGTGCAAACATTAAAGCAAACAAATCAGGCATCTATAGACTTAGATGAGCAAAAACTCATCTAGATTAGATTTAGCAAATCTAGAAAAGAAAAATCTAGTTACAATCTTATCTTGCTACACGTGAAACCAAAATAAAATAAAACAGGAAATAAAAATATATGTGGCCCTCCACAAAAAAGCTAAGCCGCAAAAATAAAACAATACACAAAACATAATAATGGACCAATAAAAATGTCATATCGGGTCTCACTGCTTCATGAGGGACAAACAAAAAATAGGACGCAGCAACAACAAGCACGACTCAGAAGCACATGTATCTAACAGTGATATGAGTTAGCTAAAACATTATTAACTCTCATTTAGATGATAGCAAACCAATCCAAAACGGGATCCAGACCACGCCGCAAAAATGGCACAACAAAAGACGTACGCACGAATAAGTCAACAAGTAGACAACAAACACACGACGCAACACAAAGTGCACGTGACAAAATGACCGGGCGATCAAGATTTGTACGAGATTTAAAATGAACATATGAAAAATTGAAAACTAGTTCATGAATTTTAAACAAATAAGTAAAGTATAAATGGAGAAAGAAATAGAAAATATAAATAAAAACAAAAGATCGTGTATTTTAAAAAATAGTTCGTAATTTAACAAATAATGAAGTAAAAAAGAAAACAAAAAACAAAATAAAACAGAAACGAACAGAAAAAACAAATTCTGGGAGCCAAAATGGGAGTGTACAAGAATGAGAAGAACTAGGACCGAGTCGTAGCACAGACTTGTGAAAAGAAATAGAAAAACGCAGCCAACAGCGGAAAAAACAAAGGACCACCACAACAAGGCCCATGCCAGACACAGGGGACGAGCTAGAAAGCGAATAAAAAAGGCCCAGCAAGACACAGAGGATGGAGCGAACAAAAAAGGCCCAACAAGACACAGAACACGCATCGATGAGGACTTGGAACAAAACGAGACAGATTATTTCCCAATTGCACAAATTTTATTGCAAGTTTAATCCTGTGGCTGTAAATTTAGATGTGAGATAGCTATTTCACATCTAGATGTGAAATAGCAAGCCCGTAGTTTGATTGTTCCGAGATTTCCTCCTCCCCGACCCCCTGGCTTTTTTCGCTGCTCTAAATAGGAACATGGAGCTATATATCGTTCCGACAGTTCGAATGGATGTGGAGTTGTGGACAGTAGGTGCCTACATCCGCAGCAGAGGTAATGACTACCCTACATGTGGAGGTCGCAAGGGCCTATTTGGAGCTTCGATTTGATGGTCACCGGTTCCGCACGGTCATCAAGCTGAAGGAACTGGACCCGGTGTGGAACTAGCCCTTGTACTCGGACCTGCTCAAGCTATCGAAACTTTGCGCTCTTTCTCTCCAAGCAAGTGTATATAGCGTCAACGAATCTGGCCAAGGTGTGGAGGTTGATGATCTGGACCCGCTGTGGAGCCAGCGCGTCTGCTTCCACCTGCTTTGCGCTTTTGCTCTCAAAGCCTGTGTTTACGACGTCACCGAATCTGCACAAGGTTCTTCCAGTGTCCGTGTCCGCCTAAAATATTTGAACCAGGTGCGGAACCAGCGCGTCTACTTTCACCTGCTAGATCTATCGAATCTTCGTTAAGTTCTTCTCGAAGGTGGTGCAGCCAGTTCCATCCGATTTTACGAAACTACTATGCAGCCGATACATAGCAGCCGAACGTTGGACGATGCGTGATCTAACCGCTGGCCTCCACTTTGTCCAACGCATGCACGGCCGGATCAGTGCGATCGTGCGCAAATCGGCTACCCAGTGTCGTGTGTATAGCAACACTGCCGATTTTATAGCGCCTCAGACATGCGCCTCTCTGATTATGTAGAGTAACCCGTACTCCCTCCGTCCGAAAATACTTGTCATCAAAATGGATAAAAGGGGATGTATCTAGATGTATTTTAGTTCTAGATACATCTCTTTTTATTCATTTTGATAACAAGTATTTCCGGACGAAGGGAGTACTATACAACTGGGAAACTGACACTGACTTCATATCGTGCTCATACGGGAAAAACAAACCAATGTGGTTGTGTGTGGAGGTCAGAAGCGCTTATGACCTCATGCCCATGGATGAGCAGGGTTCTGCAAGTACCTTTGTCGAGCTTGCCTTTGATAATTTCCGGTACCGCACGGCTGTCAAGGAGCAAGACCTGAACCCGGTGTGGAAGGAGCGCTTCTACTTCAACTTGTCGGATCCATCTAATCACCCTGAGATTCATCTTAAAGCATATGTCTACCATGTCGACAGACTATTCAAAGGTTCTGAGTCCTTGGTTGGCAAGGTCAGAGTTGATCGGACCTCATTCCTGCCCTTCCATGATGCTAAAGTCTTGCTTTATCCACTGAAGAAGCGTAGGATGTTCTTCGTCACAGGGGGATTGGCTCTCAAAGTATACACTACTGATGACGCCTCCATCAGACCTTCAAACCTTTTTCTGTCGGTGGATACTGTAATATGCTCTCGAGATTTCCATGTTTCCAATGACCTCGAATGCGTATTACGCCGCCAGAGTTCAAGACCATACAGTGTACCATTACAATATTTGAAAAAAATCACAAAAAACTTCTCTCAAGAGCGAATACTTGGACAAGGTGGTTTTGGTGTTGTATATGCATGTATCTAAAGAAAAAAATCACAAAAAACTTCTCTCAAGACCATAGCATACAGTGTAAGATCGCAACATATCATTGTCTTTACTTTATTTCAAACTCGATTTTTATCTCAGCTACAAATATATGCATGTATCTAGAGTTGACACACATCCATAATCGTCTGGTGGTATAGGGAGTGGAGCAAGATGGTGAAATGATTGCTGTGAAGAAAATTGTGTCGTCATTTAGGCCAGGCCTACAGAAGCAATTCGAGAATGACGTTTATCATCTTATGATGCTTAAGCACCCCAATATAGTGCAGTTTGTAGGCTACTGCTATGAAACACATAATTCGCGCTTAGAGTGTGACGGAAGATATGTTTTCACGGAAATGGCGGAAAGGTTACTTTGCTTGGAGTATCTGCCCAAGGAAGCCTGGATAATTATCTATCAGGTATGCCATTCCATATGGTATTCATTTTCTTGGTTTCTTCTTTATTTGAGATTTTAGCATGTGAGGTTTGAACTTTGCTCCAAAAGATTGTATTTCATTCACATATACCAGGTGTTGCAATAGGTAAATACTAGACCATGATGACGCGCGTTGTCGCGCCCGTCCATTTTGACAAAATGATGACATGGATGTTAGAAAAAGATTGGCCAACCGGGAAGCAATGTTACCAAACAAACACAAGATAATCCGCATTTTCGAAAAATATGTTCCCATGAAAACAGAAACAACAAAAGTAATATCATGCTTGTAAACGCTTTGTTTCAAGAACTAACTTAAAGCAAGATGGTCTCAATTCTGTTCGTTATAATCTCACCATCTAGAATTAATAAGACTCTTATTAAGAAAATAGAGAAGAACAAGTAGCTGACCGTTACATCCTGGAAATGCTATTGTCAGGTCCTCAAGAAGCGTCGAACTTCATCCTCTGATTGATCCTCTCTATTCTCACCTATGCATGTCGAGGCAGAATTCAATACGCCACAAACAAATTCGACAAACTGAACAAGGAAAAAGAAAGGGCATCCATCGACAGTTATGTATGCTCTTTGTAAGGTTGTGCCTATACCTTCCCTGTCCCTACCAGACATGGAAATAGTCCTGGGGTGGATAGCTTAGCTCCACCGGCCTGGCACTATTCCCCTTGCCCTTCTTCTAGCCATCCTCGATTGAGCTAGGGTTGCCTTCTTCTCGGTATCACCCTTGCCTCTATTGGATCCCATTCTTTTTGCTCCTCTGCCTGAAAGTCTGAATTAATGTTGCCTGCTCGTCAGTGGCATGCAGAAGGATCGTCCCAATAAGTGAACAAATTGAAAATCACCAATCCTGGAAAGTGACTGCAGCTATCTTCTCGATCCAATCAGCAATTGTCAGCAGGGCACTGGCGTTCCCAATAACTGAGGACATAAAAACTTTCATGAAAGACTTTGAGACCAGTTGCGTCAGGACAATTCAAAAGGAGAGCGGCGCATTGGCCCATGAAGTTGCCGCATATGCTGATTTCCATGGAGATTTAAGATTAGAATCTAGCGTTCCTGAGTTGTATTGTAAGGAGTGTGATCTGGCTCTGGTGAATGTTTGGTGAATTGTTTTCCCTCAAAAGAAAAAAATTGTAACTGACCTGAGTATTGGAAACATATTCAATTGTGCCTTCCAAACCAGCCGAGTGTTGGAAACAACTAATGGAAGGTGTAAAGTGTCAGCTTGACGACTCATGAATTGTGATTGAAGCTATATGATCAATCTAATAGTTAATTTCCTTCAGGTTTCAAGTTTTCAACCCAACCACGGTCCTGTTATTTGAATGTAGAAATATAGTTAAAGAAGCTCACGGGTCACGGCCATACATAGCAATCATCTGTCGCAGATGCCTAGTGACTTATCAACTGAAATAAAAGTAAAACGCATACATGACAGATTGAACAGAAAAACATGCAAATATCAGGATGTCGGGAGGAAATTTAGGAAGGTAAGCAAAGCAAGATCACATCATTAATATAATGGGAAGGAGGAATCGTGCAGGAGTCTTATTTTTCTCTCCTTTGATTGTCCACGATCAGCAAAAGAATTGGTACGTACCTTTATCCACTGCATCCGGCTTGTGAGCGCTGCCAATGTCCTCCCAGAACGGGAGCCACCTCCTCGTGTTCGCCATCGAGGACTCTGTCCTAGTGGTAGCTTCCTCTACTCGATGAATCACTGTCACCGCCTCTTCTCTCCGTTTTACACCGGGGAGGGAAAGCGGACGCACCTCGGCACCTACCACCTCGAAGGCAGAGGGGATGCAAGCCCCAAGGGTAAGGAGAAGGGAAGCAAAGAGGCCGCCATGGCCGCCATCACATATGGAATGAATCTGGGTAGGAATTTGTGGGCTCTTGAACTCAAGGAAAGAGGCAAAAAAGTAGGCGATCCGATCAGTAACGCACCTCCACCATCGATCGGGAAGTCGAGCAGCTGAGGAAATGAGACGGCCGTGTGACCGCATATCCCGCGTCGCCTTACCTCGCACCGTCCCGCCCGGCGCCATTAACCACGTGCCTCCACATCGACTCTTCAAAACGGAGGTCTATGTTTCACATTAGGGACTACCCGGTCGTTGTTACTAAAGTCATCTTATTGAGCTTGTAAGGGATTTTTGTCTCATACTTCAAAACGGAGGTCTATGTTTCACATTAGGGATGGCAGTTTTGCCCATGGGTATGGGTACCCGCGGGTACCCTATTCGAAAACAATGGGTATGGGCAAGACTTGAAGAGATTTTCTATCCACGGGTAATGGGTATCCATACCCGCAAAATATATGGGTAAGGCATGGGTAAGAAATTATGCCCATGGTAACCCAATGAATACCCAGAAAAAATTAATAAATGAAAATAACTCCTATAACATGTGGGGTTGACATCCAACTCATATGGTCCAACCCTAAATCTCGTATTCCTTAAACAAGTCATAGCTCATAGGCTCATAATCACCTGCTCGCCACTCCTCATACGTCCTATGTGACTCCTCAAAAAGATGAAATATCGACTCTTCGCTACCAGACTCTTGTCGAACACTCGATCCAGCGATCCCCAATTCCCACCGCCGCCTTCCACTACGCCGGCCTTCCACAAACCGCTGCTCATACTCCCCTGATGCCTCCAAGAGGCCACCCACTGGAGGAGGCCACATACGTGCTATACTACTCTACCATGATCACTTGAATTTTGAACTCATTTCTCTACCTCTTAAGAATTTGAATGCTATATATTGTAACCAATGGATACCCGTTAGGTATAGGATACCCGATGGGTATGGGCATGGGTGTTAGTTTATACCCATGGGTATGGATGGATATAAAAGGTTTCTATGGGTATGGGTTTGGATAGAAGGAGGTTGTACCCGCCCATACCCTACCCATTGTCATTCCTATTTCACATACCCGATGTTGCATTTTACCCTTTGCACACTAACTTTCCATATGTGTGTTCTGATTTTGCAGACCCTTACAAAATAGAGAAATGTGCTACATAGATCACTGGGACATCGATCCCTAGAAACAGACCCTGGACCAAATAAAGAGATGGATGCATGTTGGTCTAATCTGTGTGAATCCCGATCGCACCAAGAGGCCTCAGATAACAGAGGTTATCAGTATGCTTGAAGAAGTAGAAAGTACTCTCTCCATCCTAAAATAAGTGTAATAACTTTACTATAACTTTAGCACAAAGTTGTACGGAAGTTAAGACACTTATTTTTAAACATTAGCAACGAGGCAACGTATACAACAGCCCAGGTATGATCACTCAACAGTCACGCCGTGAGCGTGTTTGTTTTGCTAGGCCTCTCATACTCTTGTTAGCATTGTGCTTGAACATCTGCATATCTAGTATCTGAGGACATTGCATTCATATATCGTGTAGTGAGTCGCTGCATCCACACTTGCCAGCGTGGGTGAACCAATGCAGAACATGACCTGGCAGTGAGGTGTAGCGTGATGAGCCGATGCGTCGATCCCGGCTCGTTCCAAGCGGTCGTCCATGCAGACCATCGCGGGGGTAGTCGTGGCGTACTCCACCACTAGGGATGGCATCCGCAGGGTATGGGTACAGGTGGAGCTATCACATACCCTTACCCATCCGTCCTGAGTTTACCCATCACCTATACCCATACCCGTCAAGGGTACAATTTTTTTCCATACCCGTCACCCGACAGGGTATATGGGTACCCACGGGTAAAAATACCCGCGTTTACAACACATCAATTGAGTAGAAAATAGTTGTAAAAAGCAATATATAATCATAAATTATTAATAGCAACACATTTTAAACAACAATTTACAACAACATATTGTAACAACAACATATTCTCATAAACAAAAATACTTGACTATAAAGTGACATATAAAAATGTTAAACAACAACACATATGAATATACTTTAAGTTCACCAAATCATGAAAAATTATAGAGATAATTTGAATACACATTAGAGTTTTTACCTAGCGTGATTAGGAGGGGAAATGAATACATTGGGATATTAACGGAAACCCACCTGTCAACATTTTAGATGGGTACATGGGTACGCGGGCATGGGTTATACGATCCCATACCCGTACCCTCTCTACCCGATGGGTATGATATTTTTCCTATTTAAGTATCCATGGGTAATTTTTTGTCCCATACCCTTATCCTAATAGGGTTTTTACCCACAGGGTACGCGGGTAATGGGTACCCATTGCCATCCCTATACTCCACTCGCCTCGCCCTGGATACCACTATAGATTTGAACAGTAAACTCTTGTACACCACGCAACGATAACGGATTTGACATGGTTTAATCACAGTTTGAGTGTGAGGGCTCTGCAATGCTGCTCCTAGTGTCATGTGATGGTACCGAACATTGTTCTGACCTTCTGATTGTGCTGGGATGCTCTGCTCGCATAGATAGTGTATTTGCACATCAACCGAAGGGCTCACTGTTTCCCGAACCTTGGATAGCCAAGTAAGGCAGTACGCTGACTCCAGTGAGTTTTGTGACAGTTACTCGCTCGAATGAGTTTGCGCCTAGTTTACAGACAGATCAGGAACTCAGCTAGTTAGTTACCCAGGCTGCTAACAAATTGAAGGTTGCAAGTGCTTGTTTCTCTCCCCCTCCGGCTGCTAGCTGGAGCCCGGAGGTAGGGTGGGTATTGGGTAGTGCCAGTGGTGAAGCCAGCATGGAAGAACCTGTGGGGTAATGCTAATTTTGATTGTTTTCTTCATAGTGTACAGTAAAAGTACAGTGATTTTAGCCACAGCTTACATGTAGAAACTAGCACTGGCGCTTCAGAATCTTGTTACCAAGCCTAATTTACTTCATCAGTTGTTCCAAGATTCCATTATTTTTCTTCCCTTGATTTTTTCAGATGTCCTGTAATCCACTCCACTTCATCCAGTTTGATTAGTGTAGATCCGTTAGTAATAAGGAATATTTGCTAGAGTCTCAACTTACAAAGTGTTATTAACTTATTGCTTGTTACATCATACATCCTACATCAGTTGCAAGCATGTTCTCATTTAGCACTTTTTCTTGCAGAGACAACGCATAAAAAGGGGTCTCGCGCGGATCATGGCACACACCCCTTCGGCAAAGCCTCCTTGTGGCAGGCCTTGGCACATGGAGCATACTTGCACAAGGAAGCCTTGCCGATATAGGTCTTGCTGAACTTGCTGCATGTATGGGCTTCATAGCCTACAAAACAATGAACACACAATATGGTGTATCAAAAAGAAAAGGAAAGAGGACCTATGATGTTCTATAGAAAAACAAGACAGAAAGAAGTGGCTTGGAATACAAACATCACATATGACTAGCAATGTGTACATCATGCATGGAAGAAGTGCCTTACTCTATGGGTGAAATTTTCAGACAACGCTTACCAGGAACCAAGAGGAGTGGCATGAGCAGTAGCAAGCATAGCAGGCTTGGCACCTTGAGGTCTCCCATTTCTTTAGCCATAACTTGTAACGGCGGCAAGTAAGCGAGTATAGGATAGATGCACATCCAACTAGGCTACACGATCTCTTGTAAGCACCGATGATGTGACCTAAAGAAAATAAATGTCAAAGATATAATGTTTGCATGATCCTATCTTGAAGATATGCATGACGGAATAACGTTGAAATGTGCATGGATGTGCACCCACCTTAGAGAGCCATGTCGGTGCTCACTTGCATGCATGATGCATGTGTGTTTATAAAATGGTTCTGAACTCAGAATATCCAATTCAGTCCCCAAGCTAATCTACACCCTGTGAACAGTAAATTCAAAACAAATACTAGAAACATTCTAAAAAAATGTGATGAAAGATGCTTGCGTGTGTGATATCCATGCCAAGTTCCATCTCATTCGGACGTCTGAAACATGAACATTTTGTGAATGACATTCTGAACAGATTTTGAAAAAGATAATATTTTTTGAAATTCCTGAACATTTTTTCAAACATGAACATAAGAAAATTTTAAACCGCGAACATTTTTTTGAAATGACTGAACAATTTTTTTAACACAAATATTTTCTACAATTGTGAACAAAACTTTAAAACAAGAAAAAAATTAAATTCGTGAAAGACTTTTTGAAGCATGAAATTTTTTTAATTGTCATCAAAATTTGGAAATGGGAACATTTTTTGAAATTGGGAGCAAATTTTGAAATTCTCAAACAAAGAAACATGAAAAAGAAAAAACGAAAGAGCAAAGAAAAGAAAAGAAAACAGAAAAAGGAAAGAAACGAAAGGGGGCAATAGAGGAAATAGATAAAAGGGTTCACGAACCTCCTAGAAAGTTCCCAAAACCAGAAAAAAAGGCTGGGAAGCACCTAGAAGATTCCTAAAACCATATTCGCTCCAACGTTTGAACGGGCGGGCCCATTCGAACGTTCGTCGTCGCCTCGACTACTAGCCGCAGCGAGCCGCAAATAGGAATTTCCATGCGGGAGATCCTAATTGGCGCTGGTTCTCGTGGAGCTCACAGCGAGTTGTGGCCCACTTGGCGACATTCACTTAGTTGTCTGCTATTAGGGAACAATGCTATTTGACCTTGTTATAGTACAACATAAATACACATTATATGTCCAATATAAACTTTTTAAAAGAAAGCATAAATTTGAGAGAGAATTCTTAAAAATATTGAGACCAACCAAGAATTTGAAAAAAAGTTCACGAATTCGAAATAAAATCACCGGATTTTGAAAAAAGTTCACAGATTTCAGAAAAGTTCATCGCCTTGATAAAAAAGTTCATCGATTTTGAAACGGGTTCGTCGATTTTGGAAAAAAAGTTCATCGAATTTCAAAAAAGGTAATCCATTTTGAAAAAATTCATCGAACTTGAAAAGCATTCATCAATTTTGAAAAAAGATCATCAAAATTGAAAAAGTTCATGTGAATTGAAAAAAATATTCATCCATTTGGAAAAAGTTCATGAATTATAAAAAAATAAAAATTTACAAATTTGAAGAAAGTTCATGGGATTCAAAAGAGGGTTGTGAATTTGAAAAGTACACGAATTTAAGAAAATTCATGATTTTTTTAAAGAAAGAGAACATGAAAAGAGAAAGAGAGTAGGCACAAACAGGTCGCGGTTTTTCTACGTTAAAGATGTATAAAAAACAAACTTGTCACTAACAGGTTGCTAGTCCAGTTGGTTGCTTCCTTTCGTACCGAAACTCGAGGTTTGCTGTTTGAATCCCATCCCCCTCGATTTTATTTTTGCGATATACAAGTCAGAAGAAAAAAACTATGTGGGCCGGCCCAGCTCACGGGTGAGGCTGTGTGCTTCAGGCGCCCGCTGTGTGGAAAGTGGCATTGCCTGAAGGGAGCCGGTACTGGGCCGGCCAGGAAACCACATGGTTTCATCATGCTGACATCACGTGTATTTTTCTTTCTTTTGTTTATATTTTGAAAAATACGACTCCCTCCGCTCATAAATATAAGTCTTTTTAAAGATCTCAATGTAAATTATATACGAAACAAAATGAGTGAGTGAACGTTCAGTCTAGAATATGTTTATATACATTTTTATGTAGTTTATATTGAAATCTTAAAAGGTCAAAACAAAGAATTTAGCTTACTTTAGGCTAGCGAGGTCGGCACTTGTAGTGTGGCCCTGCCCGCGATCTGGACTGTTTGGATGGAACCCTCGAGCTGCTGCAACAGCAGTCGGCAGATGGAGCTCCACACCAGTGGCGGATGTAGAGGGTGGACAGGGTCGGCCATGGCCACCCTGAGATTGGAAAATGGGCTTTATACCATAGGGAAAAAGCTAAAAAAATAAAAGAAAAAATAAAATTATATGTACAATTGCACCGTTGGCCCACCCTGACCCAGTGGGCTAGGTCCGCCACTGCTCCACACGTGCAGCTGTCAACGTCGCCAGAGCGCGCCAGAACACATACAAATGCCGACCTCGGCTGGGGACTACCGCATCGACCAGTGCGTGCGCTCTGGCCGGCTGTCCGTCGATCGACCGATGCAGAAGCATCACGCACTTACGTAGTATTCCTTTCGTTCCAAAATAAATGACCCAATTTTGTACTGAAATAAATGACCCAATTTTATATTAATTTTAGTACAAAATTAATATAAAGTTGGGTCATCGTTAATCACACTTTCGTTGTGGTCGGTCTCGCGGCACACAAAAGAGAAGGCAAGTTGAGACGCCGATCGAATGAGACGGCATCTGCAAATGTACACGCTCGCATCTGGCCGTCTCTTTCCTTGGCGGTCAGTCATCAACTCGCCATGCCACATCCCCAACCACCGGGCGAAAGACGATCTTACACGCGAGCAAAGGAATATGCCACGAGCACAATCGATCGTTCAAAATTTATTACTGTGCTGACCAGCAGTACAGTGAGAAGGGCGGCTGGGAATGAATGGTCGTTCACGGCCGGTTGGTTCCGTGTCGATCCCATAGAGCGAGCAGCACGTACCTAGGCGCAAACGACCCGACCTCGACGCACGCAGTCCGGGTCGGTCGGTTGGGACGGGAACGAACCGGGCAGGCACGCACGTATGGGCGCACGCGGGTGCATCCGGTGGAGGCCCTGCCTGCCCGCCTGCTCGCCGGCGCCGCCACGCCACACACGTCTGGAAAATCATCGGGTCTCCCCATCTCATTTATTGGGCCGGCAACGTCTATTGCTTTCGTCCCCAGTTCCCGCCTGCCCGAACGCGTCCATCTGGACTTTGTCATTCTTCTCGGGTTCTTACAACTCAACTAGCACTAGTAATTTATTCTCAGACAAAAATCGGATCATAATCATCGAGGTGGCCGAGAGATCAGATGCCGCTGTGCTGGTTTCCGTATCCAGAAGATGATTGCATGGACGGGCGCGCGCAGCACCGACAGCCGGCACGGGGCGCCCACACCTTTCCTGAACCCCGATCAACGGACCGAATATTGCCGTGCAAGGGAATTATTTGAGTTAGTCTAAGATAAGAGTAACCCTAATGCGCCGATTCATTTCGTCTGTGCGTGTCCGTTTAAGTCGAAACAGAGAGAAAAGTCGCCCCAAATGAACGCTCGTCCGCCTTTTGCCCACTTGCCAACCCATTTCCGACTCAAATTTGAGCCTCATTTGCGCCAGCGCGGACACGAAATAGATGCGCGCGAGGCCCACCTACTCCTCCCCTAGCCGGCCAGTCAGTGCCACAACCACCCCATTTCCTCCTCTTTCCCAAAAAACTCCCACCCGCTCGCCATAGACGACGTGCCAATCCTCAACGCCGCCCCCGGCCACGCCCACCTCGCCTCCACCAAAGGCAAGCTCCGTGCCTCTCGCAAAACGGCGGCACCGCCCAAGAAGAAGCCATTGACAGCCGAGCAGTGGGCCGTGCAGTCGGCCAAGAGGAAGGACCAGAGGCATGCGAAGGACTGCAAGCTCGAAGCCGTGTCCGCCGCCGCCCTGGCCTCCGCTGCACAGCAAGAGGAAAACAATGCCGGAGTCGCCGTCAATGCTCGAGATGAAGGCGGAGAAGCAAGCGAAGATGCTCGAGATGGAGGCCACCAACGTCAAGACCAAGGCAAAAGAAATGGCGCTCGCTAGCATCATGGCAGGTGTGGAGATCATGAAAGTGGACTTCAGTACGGTGTCCTGAGGAAGAGGCCTTGGTTTGAGAAGGTGTAGGCCGATATGCTCAAGTTTGATGACGAGTGATTTATGGTGGAGAGTGTCATCCTTTTTTTGTATGCCGGCAAGTGTGCGGGCATGACCATGGCCAACATGGCGTGGTTGAATTCCCGCTTCTTTTTTGTGTGCAGGCATATGTATCTGTTGGGTTTCGTAGTAATTTCAAAAAATTTCCTACGCACACGCAAGATCATGTGATGCATAGCAACGAGGGGAGAGTATTGTCTACGTACCCAACGCAGACCGACTGCGGAAGCGATGACACGACGTAGAGGAAGTAGTCGTACGTCTTCTCGATCCAACCGATCAAGCACCGAAACTACGGCACCTCCGAGTTCGAGCACACGTTCAGCTCGATGACGATCCCCGGACTACGATCCAGCAAAGTGTCGGGGAAGAGTTTCGTCAGCACGACGGCGTGGTGACGATCTTGATGAACTACAGCAGCAGGGCTTCGCCTAAACTCCGCTACAGTATTATCGAGGAATATGGTGGCAGGGGGCACCGCACACGGCTAAGGAATCGATCACGTGGATCAACTTGTGTCAACTTGTGTGTTTAGAGGTGCCCCTGCCTCCGTATATAAAGGAGGAGAGGAGGGGAGGCTGGCCGGCCAAGGGGGGGAGGCGCAGGAGAGTCCTACTCCCTCTGGGAGTAGGATTCCCCCTCCAATCCTAGTCCAACTAGGATTCCTCGGAGGGGAAAAGAGGAGGAGGGGGCCGGCCACCTCTCCTAGTCCTAATAGGACTAGGGGAAGGGGGGGGCGCAGCCCAACTAGGGCAGCCCCTTCTCTTTTCCACTAAGGCCCACTATGGCCCAAATAGCTCCCGGGGGGTTCCGGTAACCCTCCCGGTATTCCGGTAAAATCCCGATTTCACCCGGAACACTTCCGATATCCAAATATAGGCTTCCAATATATCAATCTTTACGTCTCGACCATTTCGAGACTCCTCGTCATGTCCGTGATCACATCCGGGACTCCGAACAACCTTCGGTACATCAAAATGCATAAACTCATAATATAACTGTCATCGTAACCTTAAGCGTGCGGACCCTACGGGTTCGAGAACAATGTAGACATGACCGAGACACGTCTCTGGTCAATAACCAATAGCGGGACCTGGATGCCCATATTGGCTCCTACATATTCTACGAAGATCTTTATCGGTCAGACCGCATAACAACATACGTTGTTCCCTTTGTCATTGGTATGTTACTTGCCCGAGATTCGATCGTCGGTATCCAATACCTAGTTCAATCTCGTTACTGGCAAGTCTCTTTACTCGTTCCGTAATACATCATCTCACAACTAACATATTAGTTGTAATGCTTGCAAGGCTTATGTGATGTGTATTACCGAGAGGGCCCAGAGATACCTCTCCGACAATCGGAGTGACAAATCCTAATCTCGAAATACGCCAACCCAACATCGACCATTGGAGACACCTGTAGTACTCCTTTATAATCACCCAGTTACGTTGTGACGTTTGGTAGTACCCAAAGTGTTCCTCCGGTAAACGGGAGTTGCATAATCTCATAGTCATAGGAACATGTATAAGTCATGAAGAAAGCAATAGCAACATACTAAACGATCGGGTGCTAAGCTAATGGAATGGGTCATGTCAATCAGATCATTCTACTAATGATGTGACCTCGTTAATCAAATAACAACTCATTGTTCATGGTTAGGAAACATAACCATCTTTGATTAACGAGCTAGTCTAGTAGAGGCATACTAGTGACACTTTGTTTGTCTATGTATTCACACATGTATTATGTTTCCGGTAAATACAATTCTAGCATGAATAATAAACATTTATCATGATTATAAGGAAATAAATAATAACTTTATTATTGCCTCTAGGGCATATTTCCTTCAGTCTCCCACTTGCACTAGAGTCAATAATCTAGATTACACTATAATGATTCTAACACCCATGGAGCTTTGGTGCTGATCATGTTTTGCTCGTGGAAGAGGCTTAGTCAACGGGTCTGCAACATTCAGATCCGTATGTATCTTGCAAATCTCTATGTCTCCCACCTGGACTAGATCCCGGATGGAGTTGAAGCGTCTCTTGATGTGTTTGGTCCTTTTGTGAAATCTGGATTCCTTTGCCAAGGCAATTGCACCAGTATTGTCACAAAAGATTTTCATTGGTCCCGATGCACTAGGTATGACACCTAGATCGGATATGAACTCCTTCATCCAGACTCCTTCATTTGCTGCTTCCGAAGCAGCTATGTATTCCGCTTCACATGTAGATCCCGCTACGACGCTTTGTTTAGAACTGCACCAACTGACAGCTCCACCGTTTAATGTAAACACGTATCCGGTTTGCGATTTAGAATCGTCCGGATCAGTGTCAAAGCTTGCATCAACGTAACCTTTTACGATGAGCTCTTTGTCACCTCCATATACGAGAAACATATCCTTAGTCCTTTTCAGGTATTTCAGGATGTTCTTGACCGCTGTCCAGTGATCCACTCCTGGATTACTTTGGTACCTCCCTGCTAAACTTATAGCAAGGCACACATCAGGTCTGGTACACAGCATTGCATACATGATAGAGCCTATGGCTGATGCATAGGGAACATCTTTCATATTCTCTCTATCTTCTGCAGTGGTCGGGCATTGAGTCTTACTCAATTTCACACCTTGTAATACAGGCAAAAATCCTTTCTTTGCTTGATCCATTTTGAATTTCTTCAAAATCTTGTCAAGGTATGTGCTTTGTGAAAGTCCAATTAAGCGTCTTGATCTATCTCTATAGATCTTAATGCCTAATATGTAAGCAGCTTCACCGAGGTCTTTCATTGAAAAACTTTTATTCAAGTATCCCTTTATGCTATCCAGAAATTCTATATCATTTCCAATCAGTAATATGTCATCCACATATAATATCAGAAATGCTACAGAGCTCCCACTCACTTTCTTGTAAATACAGGCTTCTCGAAAGTCTGTATAAAACCAAATGCTTTGATCACACTATCAAAACGTTTATTCCAACTCCGAGAGGCTTGCACCAGTCCATAAATGGATCGCTGGAGCTTGCACACTTTGTTAGCTTCCTTTGGATCGACAAAACCTTCTGGTTGCATCATATACAACTCTTCTTCCAGAAATCCATTCAGGAATGCAGTTTTGACATCCATTTGCCAAATTTCATAATCATAAAATGCGGCAATTGCTAACATGATTCGGACGGACTTAAGCATCGCTACGGGTGAGAAGGTCTCATCGTAATCAATCCCTTGAACTTGCCGAAAACCTGTTGCGACAAGTAGAGCTTTGTAGACAGTAATATTACCATCAGCGTCAGTCTTCTTCTTAAAGATCCATTTATTCTCAATTGCTTGCCGATCATCGGGCAAGTCAACCACCATACTTTGTTCTCATACATGGATCCCATCTCAGATTTCATGGCATCAAGCCACTTTGCGGAATCTGGGCTCACCATCGCTTCTTCATAGTTCGTAGGTTCATCATGATCTAGTAGCATGACCTCCAGAACAGGATTACCGTACCACTCTGGTGCGGATCTTACTCTGGTTGATCTACGAGGTTCAGCAGTATCTTGATCTGAAGTTTCGTGATCATTATCATTGGCTTCCTCACTAACTGGTGTAGGTGTCACTGAAACAGTTTTCTGTGATGAACTACCTTCCAGTAAGGGAGCGGGTACAGTTACCTCGTCAAGTTCTACTTTCCTCCCACTCACTTCTTTCGAGAGAAACTCCTTCTCTAGAAATGATCCATTCTTAGCAACGAAAGTCTTGCCTTCGGATCTGTGATAGAAGGTGTACCCAACAGTTTCCTTTGGGTATCCTATAAAGACACATTTCTCCGATTTGGGTTCGAGCTTATCAGGTTGAAACTTTTTCACATAAGCATCGCAGCCCCAAACTTTAAGAAACGACAACTTTGGTTTCTTGCCAAACCACAGTTCATAAGGCGTCGTCTCAACGGATTTTGATGGTGCCCTATTTAACGTGAATGCGGCCGTCTCTAAAGCATATCCCCAAAAAGATAGCGGTAAATCAGTAAGAGACATCATAGATCGCACCATATCTAGTAAAGTACGATTACGACGTTCAGACACACCATTACGCTGTGGTGTTCTGGGTGGCGTGAGTTGCGAAACTATTCCACAGTTTTTTCAAATGTACACCAAACTCGTAACTCAAATATTCTCCTCCACGATCAGATCGTAGAAACTTTATTTTCTTGTTACGATGATTTTCAACTTCACTCTGAAATGCTTTGAACTTTTCAAACGTTTCAGACTTATGTTTCATTAAGTAGATATACCCATATCTGCTTAAATCATCTGTGAAGGTGAGAAAATAACGATGTCCGCCACGAGCCTCAATATTCATCGGGCCACATACATCGGTATGTATGATTTCCAACAAATCTGTTGCTCTCTCCATAGTACCGGAGAACGGTGTTTTAGTCATCTTGCCCATGAGGCACGGTTCGCAAGTACCAAGTGATTCATAATCAAGTGGTTCCAAAAGTCCATCAGCATGGAGTTTCTTCATGCGCTTTATACCGATATGACCTAAACGACAGTGCCACAAATAAGTTGCACTTTCATTATCAACTCTGCATCTTTTGGCTTCAATATTATGAATATGTGTATTACTACTATCGAGATTCAATAAGAATAGACCACTCTTCAAGGGTGCATGACCATAAAAGATATTACTCATATAAATATAACAACCATTATTCTCTGATTTAAATGAATAACCGTCTCGCATTAAACAAGATCCAGATATAATGTTCATGCTCAACGCTGGCACCAAATAACAATTATTTAGGTCTAATATTAATCCCGAAGGTAGATGTAGAGGTAGCGTGCCGACTGCGATTACATCGACTTTGGAACCGTTTCCCACGCGCATCGTCACCTCGTCCTTTGCCAGTGCCCGCTTATTCCGTAGTCCCTGTTTCGAGTTGCAAATATTAGCAACGGAACCAGTATCAAATACCCAGGTGCTACTGCGAGCTCTAGTAAGGTACACATCAATAACATGTATATCACATATACCTTTGTTCACCTTGCCATCCTTCTTATCCGCCAAATACTTGGGCAGTTCCGCTTCCAGTGACCAGTCTGCTTGCAGTAGAAGCACTCAGTTTCAGGCTTAGGTCCAGACTTGGGTTTCTTCTCTTGAGCAGCAACTTGCTTGCCGTTCTTCTTGAAGTTCCCCTTTTTCTTCCCTTTGCCCTTTTTCTTGAAACTAGTGGTCTTGTTAACCATCAACACTTGATGCTCCTTCTTGATTTCTACCTCCGCAGCTTTCAGCATTGCGAAGAGCTCGGGAATAGTCTTGTTCATCCCTTGCATATTATAGTTCATCACGAAGCTCTTGTAGCTTGGTGGCAGTGATTGGAGAATTCTGTCAATGACACAATCATCCGGAAGATTAACTCCCAATTGAATCAAGTGATTATTATACCCAGACATTTTGAGTATATGTTCACTGACAGAACTGTTCTCCTCCATCTTGCAGCTATAGAACTTATTGGAGACTTCATATCTCTCAATTCGGGCATTTGCTTGAAATATTAACTTCAACTCCTGGAACATCTCATATGCTCCATGACGTTCAAAACGTCGTTGAAGTCCCGATTCTAAGCCGTAAAGCATGGCACACTGAACTATCGAGTAGTCATCAGCTTTGCTCTGCCAGACGTTCATAACATCTGGTGTTGCTCCAGCGGCAGGCCTGGCACCCAGCGGTGCTTCCAGGACGTAATTTTTCTGTGCAGCAATGAGGATAATCCTCAAGTTACGGACCCAGTCCGTGTAATTGCTACCATCATCTTTCAACTTTGCTTTCTCAAGGAACGTATTAAAATTCAACGGAACAACAGCACGAGCCATCTATCTACAATCAACATAAACAAGCAAGATACTATCAGGTACTAAGTTCATGATAAATTTAAGTTCAATTAATCATATTATTTAAGAACTCCCACTTAGATAGACATCCCTCTAATCCTCTAAGTGATTACGTGATCCAAATCAACTAAACCATGACCGATCATCACGTGAGATGGAGTAGTTTTCAATGGTGAACATTGTTATGTTGATCATATCTACTATATGATTCACGCTCGACCTTTCGGTCTCCGTGTTCCGAGGCAATATCTGCATATGCTAGGCTCGTCAAGTTTAACCTGAGTATTCTGCGTGTGCAAAACTGGCTTGCACCCGTTGTAGATGGACGTAGAGCTTATCACACCCGATCATCACGTGGTGTCTGGGCACGACGAACTTTGGCAACGGTGCATACTCAGGGAGAACACTTCTTGATAATTTAGTGAGAGATCATCTTATAATGCTACCATCAATCAAAGCAGGATAAGATGCATAAAAAGATAAACATCACATGCAATCAATATAAGTGATATGATATGGTCATCATCATCTTGTGCTTGTGATCTCCATCTCCGAAGCACCGTCATGATCACCATCGTCACCGGCGCGACACCTTGATCTCCATCGTAGCATCGTTGTCGTCTCGCCAATCTTATGCTTCCACGACTATCACTACCGTTTAGTAATAAAGTAAAGCATTACATCGCGATTGCATTGCATACAATAAAGCGACAACCATATGGCTCCTGCCAGTTGCCGATAACTCGGTTACAAAACATGATCATCTCATACAATAAAATTCAGCATCATGCTTTGACCATATCACATCACAACATGCCCTGCAAAAACAAGTTAGACGTCCTCTACTTTGTTGTTGCTTGTTTTACGTGGCTGCTACGGGCTTAAGTAAGAACCAATCTCACCTACGCATCAAAACCACAACGATAGTTTGTCAAATAGACTCCGTTTTAACCTTCGCAAGGACCGGGCGTAGCCATACTTGGTTCAACTAAAGTTGGAGAGACAGTCGCCCGCAAGCCATCTCTGTGCAAAGCACGTCGAGGGAACCGGTCTCGCGTAAGCGTACGCGTAAGGTTGGTCTGGGTCGTCTCGTCCAACAATACCGCCGAACCAAAATATGACATGCTGGTAGGCAGTATGACTTGTATCGTCCACAACTCACTTGTGTTCTACTCGTGCATATAACATCAACATCAATAACCTAGGCTCTGATACCACTGTTGGGTTTCGTAGTAATTTCAAAAAAATTCCTATGCACACGCAAGATCATGTGATGCATAGCAACGAGGGGAGAGTATTGTCTACGTACCCAACGCAGACCGACTGCGGAAGCGATGACACGACGTAGAGGAAGTAGTCGTACGTCTTCTCGATCCAACCGATCAAGCACCGAAACTACGGCACCTCCGAGTTCGAGCACACGTTCAGCTCGATGACGATCCCCGGACTACGATCCAGCAAAGTGTCGGGGAAGAGTTTCGTCAGCACGACGGCGTGGTGACGATCTTGATGAACTACAGCAGCAGGGCTTCGCCTAAACTCCGCTACAGTATTATCGAGGAATATGGTGGCAGGGGGCACCGCACACGGCTAAGGAATCGATCACGTGGATCAACTTGTGTCAACTTGTGTGTTTAGAGGTGCCCCTGCCTCCGTATATAAAGGAGGAGAGTAGGGGAGGCTGGCCGGCCAAGGGGGGGAGGCACAGGAGAGTCCTACTCCCTCTGGGAGTAGGATTCCCCCTCCAATCCTAGTCCAACTAGGATTCCTCGGAGGGGAAAAGAGGAGGAGGGGGCCGGCCACCTCTCCTAGTCCTAATAGGACTAGGGGAAGGGAGGGGGCGCAGCCCAACTAGGGCAGCCCCTTCTCTTTTCCACTAAGGCCCACTATGGCCCAAATAGCTCCCGGGGGGTTCCGGTAACCCTCCCGGTATTCCGGTAAAATCCCGATTTCACCCGGAACACTTCCGATATCCAAATATAGGCTTCCAATATATCAATCTTTACGTCTCGACCATTTCGAGACTCCTCGTCATGTCCGTGATCACATCCGGGACTCCGAACAACCTTCGGTACATCAAAATGCATAAACTCATAATATAACTGTCATCGTAACCTTAAGCGTGCGGACCCTACGGGTTCGAGAACAATGTAGACATGACCGAGACACGTCTCTGGTCAATAACCAATAGCGGGACCTGGATGCCCATATTGGCTCCTACATATTCTACGAAGATCTTTATCGGTCAGACCGCATAACAACATACGTTGTTCCCTTTGTCATTGGTATGTTACTTGCCCGAGATTCGATCGTCGGTATCCAATACCTAGTTCAATCTCGTTACTGGCAAGTCTCTTTACTCGTTCCGTAATACATCATCTCACAACTAACATATTAGTTGTAATGCTTGCAAGGCTTATGTGATGTGTATTACCGAGAGGGCCCAGAGATACCTCTCCGACAATCGGAGTGACAAATCCTAATCTCGAAATACGCCAACCCAACATCGACCATTGGAGACACCTGTAGTACTCCTTTATAATCACCCAGTTACGTTGTTACGTTTGGTAGTACCCAAAGTGTTCCTCCGGTAAACGGGAGTTGCATAATCTCATAGTCATAGGAACATGTATAAGTCATGAAGAAAGCAATAGCAACATACTAAACGATCGGGTGCTAAGCTAATGGAATGGGTCATGTCAATCAGATCATTCTACTAATGATGTGACCTCGTTAATCAAATAACAACTCATTGTTCATGGTTAGGAAACATAACCATCTTTGATTAACGAGCTAGTCTAGTAGAGGCATACTAGTGACACTTTGTTTGTCTATGTATTCACACATGTATTATGTTTCCGGTAAATACAATTCTAGCATGAATAATAAACATTTATCATGATTATAAGGAAATAAATAATAACTTTATTATTGCCTCTAGGGCATATTTCCTTCAGTCTCCCACTTGCACTAGAGTCAATAATCTAGATTACACTGTAAACACCCATGGAGCTTTGGTGCTGATCATGTTTTGCTCGTGGAAGAGGCTTAGTCAACGGGTCTGCAACATTCAGATCCGTATGTATCTTGCAAATCTCTATGTCTCCCACCTGGACTAGATCCCGGATGGAGTTGAAGCGTCTCTTGATGTGTTTGGTCCTTTTGTGAAATCTGGATTCCTTTGCCAAGGCAATTGCACCAGTATTGTCACAAAAGATTTTCATTGGACCCGATGCACTAGGTATGACACCTAGATCGGATATGAACTCCTTCATCCAGACTCCTTCATTTGCTGCTTCCGAAGCAGCTATGTATTCCGCTTCACATGTAGATCCCGCTACAACGCTTTGTTTAGAACTGCACCAACTGACAGCTCCACCGTTTAATGTAAACACGTATCCGGTTTGCGATTTAGAATCGTCCGGATCAGTGTCAAAGCTTGCATCAACGTAACCTTTTACGGTGAGCTCTTTGTCACCTCCATATACGAGAAACATATCCTTAGTCCTTTTCAGGTATTTTAGGATGTTCTTGTTAGGTTTCGTAGTAATTTCAAAAATTTTCCTACGCGCACACAGGATCATGTGATGCATAGCAACGAGAGGAGAGTGTTGTCTACGTACCCAACGCAGACCGACTGCGGAAGCGATGACACGACGTAGAGGAAGTAGTCGTACGTCTTCACGATCCAACCGATCAAGCACCGAAACTACGGCACCTCCGAGTTCGAGCACACGTTCAGCTCGATGACGATCCCCGGACTCCGATCCAGCAAAGTGTCGGGGAAGAGTTTCGTCAGCACGACGGCGTGGTGACGATCTTGATGAACTACAGCAGCAGGGCTTCGCCTAAACTCCGCTACAGTATTATCGAGGAATATGGTGGCAGGGGGCACCGCACACGGCTAAGGAATCGATCACGTGGATCAACTTGTGTCAACTTGTGTGTTTAGAGGTGCCCCTGCCTCCGTATATAAAGGAGGAGAGGAGGGGAGGCTGGCCGGCCAAGGGGGGGAGGCGCAGGAGAGTCCTACTCCCTCTGGGAGTAGGATTCCCCCTCCAATCCTAGTCCAACTAGGATTCCTCGGAGGGGAAAAGAGGAGGAGGGGGCCGGCCACCTCTCCTAGTCCTAATAGGACTAGGGGGTGGCGCGCAGCCCATCTAGGGCAGCCCCTTCTCTTTTCCACTAAGGCCCACTATGGCCCAAATAGCTCCCGGGGGGTTCCGGTAACCCTCTCGGTATTCCGGTAAAATCCCGATTTCACCCGGAACACTTTCGATATCCAAATATAGGCTTCCAATATATCAATCTTTACGTCTCGACCATTTCGAGACTCCTCGTCATGTCCGTGATCACATCCGGGACTCCGAACAACCTTCGGTACATCAAAATGCATAAACTCATAATATAACTGTCATCGTAACCTTAAGCGTGCGGACCCTACGGGTTCGAGAACAATGTAGACATGACCGAGACACGTCTCCGGTCAATAACCAATAGCGGGACCTGGATGCCCATATTGGCTCCTACATATTCTACGAAGATCTTTATCGGTCAGACCGCATAACAACATACGTTGTTCCCTTTGTCATCGGTATGTTACTTGCCCGAGATTCGATCGTCAGTATCCAATACCTAGTTCAATCTCGTTACTGGCAAGTCTCTTTACTCGTTCCGTAATACATCATCTCACAACTAACATATTAGTTGTAATGCTTGCAAGGCTTATGTGATGTGTATTACCGAGAGGGCCCAGAGATACCTCTCCGACAATCGGAGTGACAAATCCTAATCTCGAAATACGCCAACCCAATATCGACCATTGGAGACACCTGTAGTACTCCTTTATAATCACCCAGTTACGTTGTGACGTTTGGTAGTACCCAAAGTGTTCCTCCGGTAAACGGGAGTTGCATAATCTCATAGTCATAGGAACATGTATAAGTCATGAAGAAAGCAATAGCAACATACTAAACGATCGGGTGCTAAGCTAATGGAATGGGTCATGTCAATCAGATCATTCTACTAATGATGTGACCTCGTTAATCAAATAACAACTCATTGTTCATGGTTAGGAAACATAACCATCTTTGATTAACGAGCTAGTCTAGTAGAGGCATACTAGTGACACTTTGTTTGTCTATGTATTCACACATGTATTATGTTTCCGGTAAATACAATTCTAGCATGAATAATAAACATTTATCATGATTATAAGGAAATAAATAATAACTTTATTATTGCCTCTAGGGCATATTTCCTTCAGTATCAGCCGCTGTCAAATGTGCCAGCATGAACTATGTGACGGTTTTTTTAGGCTGGCATGTCTGCCGGCCGCTTTCATGACGTCGGCATGAACTCTGGATGATGACATGGCCGCTGGAATGATCTATGATCAGAGGCCTTTTTAAAACTGAGGTAAATACACCGGTGGTGTCTGTACTTGTCATTGATGCTCACTTCAGTGCCTGAACTTGAAAAATACACCGAATTGGTTCTAAAACTTGACACGAACGTGCAAATACGGTGCTAATCCTGCCCACAGACGTAAAGTGCGTCCACGTGGCACTGACATGGCATGGGGCCCACTTGTAGGTACAAAACAGAATTACTTGAGTACTATATGACCCTATGACTAGTGGGCCCGCCTGTCAGTAATTAGTAAGAAAATTAACATAAAAATGTACTGGACATGCATTGAACCTGCGACCTGACGCTTGGGGAAAATTTCGCTCATCATTCCACCAAATATATTTCCATGTCAATGTCAGCCCCTCATACTTAATGTATTTGAACCTAAAACTCTTGTATAGATAAATGGGTTGCAGCATGTGGCCCATTTAACGCACGCTATTTTTTTTTATGTAAAACATATGTCAATAATAATATCAATAATAAAATCTAGATTTAATATTCATGTGTAATTAATAATTACTTCATGCTACACAAATATCCTTGTGCACACAATAAATATAGAGAGGTATGTAATAAAATATCTTGCTTAAAATGTTCCTGTAATTTTTAGAAATATTAACTTATTATTTTAAAATACTATTTAAATATAATCCATGAGTGTTTAAAAATGTTTGTAAATACTAACATTAAAATAGTTTTTATAAATAATAATTATTTTCTAAAAATAGTACTCCCCCTATCCCATAATGTAAAACGTTTTTTGACACTACACTAGTTTCAGAAAATGTCTTATACTATGGGACATATGGACTATTTTCTAAATAATAACTTCATATTTCTAAATATTACAGGAATATTGTTTAGTAATTTATTTTATTGTGTACGGTACACCTCTATATTGTTTTTTGATATAGCTTACCACTCATGCCAAGTGGTGACACCTCTATATATTTACTTTGTGTGCACACAGATTTTTGTGGCATGCGGTAATTTCTCATAACACATGAATATTTGAATCTTACTTTTATTATTATGATTATTATTTACGTTTTTTTAACATTTTTTTAAAAAATAACGTGTGCAATATGGGCTACTAGCTGCAGACCATTTCAGGACACAGGAGTTTCCGTCTCAATATATGAGTTTAGTGGTTATAAGAGACATATAGTAAAGTAATTATATTTCATAGTTATAAGTGGACCCCATGCCATGTCTGTGCCACATCAGCATATACGGTGCCACCTCGACGCACTTTACGTCTAGGAGTGTGATTAGCATCGTATGTGCGTGTCTGTGCCAAGTTTTAGAACCAGTTCGACGTATTTTTTAAGTTCAGGCACTAAACTGAACATCCATGGCAAGTTGAAGCATCACAGTTGTATTTACCTTTTTAAAATTCTACGAGAACATAAAATAAGTGTGTGTATTGAGCGCACGGCGGATAAAAAAAAGACGAGGAGCGGGCTGTCGATCCAAACGAGAAAAGGCGAACAAAGGTGCGTCGGGTCGTTGCTCTGAGGCTGCCCATAATGGAAGTATTATAGATAGTATCATACATGTCAACTAAGCAATTTAGATGAGGTGACATAGAATTAAATGAAGAAAAAGAGGCTTGAGTATCATATTATGATACCGTGTCATATTAAATGATGTACTACTTTGTGTCATGCATGACAATAAATGTAATTCTATATGATACTAACATATGATATTATACATTACAGATGTAGTATCAGGCTGGTTGTAATGGGAGTATCATATAGTAATATTATGCATATGATACTAGTTTATGATACTATCTCCCTAATGCATAGTATCATATATTAGTATCATGTAGCACTTTATTTATTGCCATGCATGATATGATACTCCATACTCTTTTTTTTTATTTAATGCTATGACACCTCATCAAAATTGCCTAGTTGGCATGCATGATACTAACTATGATACTATCATTACGACTAACCTAGACTAGTATCATATGTATGATACCAGTAGTATATGATACTCCCAATTACAATCAGCCCTGAGGTGAGGAGACATGAGAGATGTCGACATCGGCACTGGCCAGTCGCCGGTCCAAAGTTCGAGATGCCATCTCCATATACAAAAAGGTGACGAAATCACTGTGGCTGTTGCAGCGCAAAGAAACAGCGATTTGATCGAGGTCGATCGACCCGGCGTCCGCAGATGATCCGGCTACGCTTTCCGCTGTCTCGTCTCGACCGTCCCTTCGTCGCCCCGTCCTGACCACCTAGCACGGGCACGGGCCCAACGGACTTTCTTCCGTAAATCACTCGAAACAAAGCAACGTACGACCTGGGGTAGGCAGTAGCGCCGTGGCGTACAGCGCGCAGCGTGTCAGGTCCAGGCAGCTGCGAGCGCCCGGAAATGAAATAAATAAATAAAAATAAATGGCCGCTTCGAAATACACACACACGCAGTCTTGGTTGCAACCGGTGGAGACGGCAGCCACGCGATGGCTATGAATTCGTCCCCGGTTCCCGGCTGTCCAAATCACGACCGACCAAGCAACCCGATGCAAGCTGCAGGCATGGCGTACCTGTGTCCACACCTTTCCCTAGTCCGGATCAATGGGACGGAATACCTTGAGGGAATTATTTGTTATTTATTAGTTCAAGGTAAGGAGATGTCGACATCGCCACTCGTCCAGGCGCCACAAAGGAAGAAAGAGACGAGATCGAGCATTGTGGGCGAATGGCCACACGCCACGCGCTCTTCCACCGAGCCACACCAAACGATCTACTCCAGTGAAGATGATCCAGATCAATCAGCAGATGCAAAAGGGAAGGGACGGGAGCAAGCAACGTAGACGTGGTCTGATCTACGTAGTACTACGTGAGGTAGGCGTAACGACCTGACCTGTACGCACGCACGCACGCACGCCCGCGGTCTGGATCAGTCAGTTGGGAAAGAGCCGAGCCGGGCGACACGTATGGGCGCATGGCCGTATTCACGCGGCCGCATTAGCTGGTGGTGGAGGCCCCTGCAGAGCACACGATCGTATTCGTAGTCCCCGCCTGTCCACACACACTCAACGATATTGATCTACATCCTTGTAGTTTTGAATTTTACCTACAATTTATTTTTTTAACGGAGGTGAAAGTTTTGCCTCGTCTCATTAAAAAAAGAAAAGGAATCCAAAATGATTCAAAGAAGTACATTACACCTCCACAAATGGAAGAGAATACAACCTACTCTCGCGGTAGAGCAATGCTACATCCACGTAATGGTTTACGTAAGGTTACGAACTGATCTGACGTGGGACTATTTGATTGAATTAAAAGAGAGGATTAGGCCCACCCCACCTGAAAATCAAGGGGGCATATATAGATTAGATGGAAGTTTACGTAGCAGCTACGTAGCCCTTCGTAAGTCTAGGATTTTCGCTCGCGGTATCGAAGAACAGAAACGCTTCACCCCCGCAAGGACCCAATTTCTTACTGTTAGATTATTTGCTGTGATTATGCAACTGCTATTCGAATCTTATGTAATACATATGAACATTATTTGATTCGATGTGAAAATTAGTGGATAGTGGTGTGATCAGGTCCCTGGGATGTCACACTTCTCCAACCTCCAAGATGGGCCATGGCACGCCGCTCAGGCAGCCCCGCTGCTAGATTGCGGCGAACCATGAAAAATCATGCGGACGAGAAGTCATCACTGCCAAACATGTCAGAGACGAAGTCATGGTCGCCGGATTCGAAGCCAAAGAGCTGATAGCCCAAACGACCAGGGGTGTTACTATCGCCGCTGCTGTTGCAGCACCAGACCAAATTCCCACTGATCAACCAACGCCAATGCCGAGATCTCCGTCGAGAGGGAGCGAGGATCGGGGATACTTTATTGCCTTCGACTGCGCCGCTGTTCCCATGAAAACGGCGCCACCAGGCACACAAACCGGATAACCAGATCTGGGGTTCCCCTGCCCTTCCGCCGCCGAAGCGGCCGGAGAAGGGAAAGGGAACCCACGACGGCACCGAGGAAACGGGGGGAAACTGAGTCGCCGCTCACTTCGCCTTTCTCTTCAGACTAGTCACAGTGGGAAGTAACTTAAAGTAGTAACATGCACATGTTACTAGTCTATGTTACTACCTCCACAGTGGATAGTAAGGCTGGTCATAGTGAGGAGTAACTTATATTAGTGTCATGCATATAATACTAGCCTAAGTTACTACCTTCATAGTGCAAAATAACATAGTAGTAGTGTCATAGATGACTTTATTAATTAGTTTGTAGACTCATCTTGTCTTGAAAAGCGCTATGTTACAGTAACATATTATGTTACCACTTCTCATTAACTACATGCCACATAAGCAAAAAAATCTCGGAGTGTGCTATGTTACTTGCTAAGTTACTCCCACTATGACTAGCCTAACATATGTGTTGTGTCATGCATCACTTCATTTATTAGTTTATAGACTCATCTTTTTTTGATATGTGTGATGTTACCACCTATGTTACTCCCACTAGCAGCGGTTCCAAACGGTCGTAAGGTGCGCCTTTTGCGGTTCTAATGCTCTGACATTTGTTAGTCCAAGGTACTGTAGGTAGGAAATGTCCAGTGGTCCACCACGCACCACAATGGACGAGAGCAGCACGGCAATCTACGTTTTATATTTTTAGATCAAAATAAAGACGGAATGACTTGCCACGTCTCACACGTGCTCTTCCACTGAGAACGACCGCAAACTAAGGTCCTGTTTATTTCATAAGTTATAGGACTTTTTTAAATCCCAACTTATAAATCATAAGTTCCTACCTGTTTGTTTACATTGATTTATAAGTCCCGAGTCCCTTCCTGTTTATTTACAGGGACTTATAAGTCCGGGGCGACGAACAGACGCAGGTGAGAGCCGCCTCGGCCTCCGATGTTCACCAGCTGCGGCCTCCTCCGCCCTGGGGCACGGGCCTCCCATGACCAGGTCCAACCGGAGGAAGGCCATGACCGGCCGACTGGTCGAAGATTTCCACCGACGGATGAGCCTTCGGGTGCCTGTTGAGATTTTCACCGGCGGATGAGCCTTCGGGTCCCTGTTGAGACGAGGGGAATTGAGAGAAGAAGGGGATCTCGTCCTCCTCATCGGCCATGGCGGCGACGGTTGAGGGTACCGGCGGCGGCGGCGATTGGGGCGAGGCAGGGAAGGAGCGAGGCGAGGAGGAGGGGAACGAGCAGGGCGGGGTTCGTGCGGGGCGATGCGGGGTAGGTGCGTCCAGATCGATAAGTCCTAATAAGTTCCTCCCTGAGAGTCTTTTCTGATAAGTCCCAAATGACCCCAATAAGTCCCTATAAGTCCCTTCTGTTTGGTTTAGATGGGACTTATAGGGACTTTTTTAAATTCCTAAACCAACAAGTCCCTGAAAAGGAGATCGAGGTCGACGGATGCGACGGCGCAATGATTTCCGCGGACGTAATCTGTGGCTTGCACCGTCCCTCCTCCCGATCTGATCTAACGTCTCCTCGTGGTCATCATCATCATCCCTAACGGCACGCTCGCGATTTGGATCGGTCGGTTGGGCACGTATGGGCACAGGCGCAGGCGCATAGGCGCATCCGATGGACGGGTGGAGGCCCCTGCCCGCCTGCCACGCCATCGTGTTCATTCGTCGTCCCATCCCCGGTTCCCGCCAGTTCAAACACTGCACGGTCTTTATCTACGTACGTACTCCCTCCGTTCCGAAATAGATGACTCAGTTTTGTATGATCTTTATATGAAGTTGAATCATCTATTTTGGAACTGAGGGAGTACGTTTTTTTTATGTTTCTCCATGTGAGCTGAGCTAGTACGTACAAGCAGCGATTGTCATACGGAATAAAGCCCTAAGGGGAACGAGCAGCAATACTTATTAGGCTGGTCATAGTGGGGAGTAACTTAGACTAGTGTCATGCATATGACACTAGGCTAAGTTACTATCTTCATAATACAAAGTAACATAATAGTAGTAAGTTAGATGGCTTCATTAATTACCTTGTAGACTCATCTTGTCTTGAAAAGCGCTATGTTACAGTAACATATTATGTTACCACCTCTCATTAATTACTTGCCACATAAGCAAAAAAATCTTGAAGTGCGCTATGTTACTTGCTAAGGCTGGTCATAGTGGGGAGTAACTTAGACTAGTAACATACATATGTTACTAGTCTATGTTACTACCTTCATAGTGGGTAGTGTCATAGGTGTGGTAACATAGTTGCCTTCATTTATTACTTTGTAGACTCATTATGCATTGGAAACCGCTATGTGATGGTAACATATTATGTTACTCTATTTGCCTCTCTCCTCATTAACTACTTGCCACATCATCATTTTTGCTTATGTGGCATCTATGTTACTACCTATGTTACTCCCACTATGACCAGCCTAAGTTACTCCCACTATGACTAGCCTTAGACCGGCTCCATCGGTGGATGGTCCATGCCTGGCCGGTTCCCGCCTGCCCCAAACGTACGTGCGGCCAGCAACACCTTGCCAAAATGGGTACTAGAACTAGTCGGCACCCGGACCGGCCGCGCCGCATCTCGTCTTTATCTGCACTAGTAAATGTGTACATGCAGTGCACGTTAATATTAGGTAATGTATTAATTACACTTAAATACTAGATAGGATATTATTTGCGTATTAATTATGTGATTAGCATTGGCATTAATATTTGTTATGATATTAACTGCACACTAAACGTGTTGAGCACTCATCATTGAAGCCCTGGGTCGTTGGATTGACCTGATTTGACGGCTAAGATTTGTTGGATCTGTCCCTTTAAGTCTTTTTATATTGATATAGATATAGATGGATCCATTCCGGACTTGGACGGACGCGCCACCAGGCCCCTGGTCGAGCTCGACATGGTGTGCACCTATGTTTGTACATGAGCCTTTGGTCGATATCGAGTATCTCATCATTAGTTAAGAACATTTACAGTCGGAGACCTCAAACCCAGTCAGACGCCTCAAATGGGGCTTAAACGTCCAGGCTAATCGGCATTCCTCATACCCGGTCTAAATTGGTGGACGTTGGGAGGCTCGGGCGTGGTCCGGTGCGTTCGTCAAATCGGATTGACGATAGGGTCCCACACGAAAACTGTAACACCCCGGATGTAACTTTCCCAATTTGTACTCCAACTCTTGCCGTTTTCGGGTTAAGTTATTTTATTTTCTCGGGTTTGGATCTTTGTCTCCGTGTGTTGTTATCATTGTCATGCATCTCATATCATGTTATCATGTGCATTGCATTGGCATACATGTTCATCTCATGCATTCGAGCATTTTCCCCGTTGTCCGTTTTGCATTCCGACGCTTCGTTCTCCCCCGGTGGTCATTTCTACCTTTCTTTCATGTGTGGGGATTAAATATTTCCGGATTGGACCGAGACTTGCCAAGCGGCCTTGGTTTACTGCCGGTAGACCGCCTGTCGAGTTTCATATCATTTGGACTTCGTTTGATACTCCAATGGTTAACTGAGGGACCGAAAAGGCCTCGTGTGTGTTGCAGCCCAACACCCCTCCAATTTGGCCCAAAACCCACCTAAGCCTTCTCCACCATCTAGATCGTTCGATCACGATCGCGTGGCCGAAAACCGCACCTCATTTGGACTCTCCTAGCTCCCTCTATGCCTATATATACCTCCCCCATTCTAAATCTGGATCCCCTCGTCCCTAACCCTAAAAAATCGCCTCTGCGCCGGCCGGACACGTCCGTCCGGGCCGGACGCTTCCGCCGCCGCCAACCGGGAGCTGCCACATGGTGACCCCGGACCACTTCGCCGCCTCAGCCGCGCCAGGCCCGCTCGGCCCGTCTCCGGCCCGACTCGGGGCTCAGCCGCCGCCGCCCTTCTCCTCCCGAGCCGACGCTGCGGTTCGCCGCCGCGTGCCAT